>NW_020537646.1:16428392-16474191 GCF_003426905.1 Ctenocephalides felis | reverse complement strand
ATACCAATATCAATATTAATACCAATTCAGCAATGTCATTGATGTCGGAGTTTCCAAGGTAGATATCGAACCTGAAACCTTGTTTTTTGCAAACCTTTAGCTTTTATCATTTATGAGCTTCAAAAAAATCTGGTTAGAAAAACTAAAGTGATCCAAAACTCAAATTCTCCCCATTGACAATTACCTATTTTGCTCCATAATTTGTTGCTAATTATTTAATATCGTCTTTTGAACTCTATTAAACCCATGCACTAAACAGAAGGCAAAACATCAAACATTTCCCCACAAACAACTACAATACTTAATTACAACGCTAAATTATAATTAACCAAAATTCTAACTATATTATATCTCCTTTTAATTTAAGTTCCGCCTGGTAATTGCCTTCTTATAGCTCGCCGCCTCCAAATGACATTTACTGCTCCACCGTAGTTTCGAGCTCTTCTGGTGAAATATACCACTACATAAGTTTAATAATGAGTAATTGAACTAATCTAATTATTTTATCATCAACGGAGTATATATTAAAATTAATTGTAAATGCAAACAATAATTAATATTAATTATAACGTGCATCATGCAGCGGTGTGAAGATCGTAATTAGGTTTATGATATATTTTCTTGTTGTAATAATTTTAAATTGAGATAATATAGATTAATGCGATTTTTATAAAAAATCATAAAAATCATATATATGTTTAATAATTTTGGATTAAAAGTTCATTAAAATTTGTGTCCCTCAAAATCTTCACTCTAATTATTATCTAATACCACTGGAATCAGATTAAGTTTTAATCTTGAAAATAAGTGCACTTAACTCTGCTGTCTAATTTCTCTAATTTCTTTTATAATTACTTTTTATTACAAAATCGCCGTCGCTTTCTACAAAAACTTTACAAAAAGATATTACTAGAGATGACGTAGAGAGCTGGGAAACTTTTCCAACGCCGGACTTTCAACCCACCTTTGAAAGTAACTAGTGGTGAATAGTATTATACATTATAGAATTTCGAAACACAAAATAGATAAATCATTTTGATATTTCACAAATTATTAGAAATATCAACAATTATCATGAATATACTGACGACAATTACTAAAATTCTTATTTTGAATAACTGTCCCTGATTGATTAGAACTCATAAGAGTAATACATTACTCTATGCATTTTCCATATTTTTGCTTTATTTCCATATATATATATATATATATATATATATATATATATACCTGTATAACCCTTTTTACTATTTTAAATGGTGAATCTTTTTTTCTGAGCATTAAGTTTGTTACTTCCCAAGTTTCCTTAGATATGAGAATTTGCTCATTGTGAGTAAAAATTATTCTGAAGCGTTTTATTGATGTATTTTTAATAAATATTACAAAGATATTTGAAAATGTCAATGTATTTTGGATTGGAACTTAATGGATATCAGAATATAAAAATTAAACAAGCAATTATCCCATAAATATCTAGCCATTAAAACGAGTACATAAAACAAACATGTTTGATTGCGTTTTATTATAATCTATTATTATTATATCGTATCCACCATCCAGTGTCACCATAATTAAATTAAGAGTAAGTAATAAACTAAATTAACTATATGTAATAAATATTTTTTTAGATAGTAAGAAATATTTATTAGTGAATGGGTGCCTTTCACTTGGACCAGTTTAGGGTTAAGTCACACATAAATTTTCAAAACAATTGATTGATTTAAAGTCAGTAAAAATAATAATTGATTTTATTTGACGACCAATTGTACTGAACATAGATACCATAGATACCTAGGTACTAATAAAAATTATATTTACTTTTTGAACGTATATTATATATGCTGAAATAACTTTCCTTTCCATCGCAAATTATTACATATAACTAGATTTGCCAAATCGCAGTAATGAATCACATAAAACTCTTTTATAAATTATATGTTAACAATAAACAAAATCAGGAAATATCAATTTATCGTAGTAAGTCCTACTACGATTCCAATATAACAATTAATGATTTTCTTGACGTTCAGAGGCGCATATCTCGATATAAGTTGATCCAATTATAAAAAACATTCATATGGCTTGATTTGACCTAATACTACGTCGGTTTCACAAATGGCAACCCAAAGAGTTGTCTCATCTCTGCATGATAAATTTTATTATACAAATTTTGTAATACAGCGAATATATGTCAGATGAGAGTTATTTTCACTTGGAAACTTGTTATTTATATTTCCAAGTGTAAACTGATGTCACTACTTCTTGGCATCAGGCTACTGGAAGCAGGATCGAACCAAGAACCTCTGATTCATGTCCAGTCGCTCTAGCCACTTAAACATCAGTGAGTCCTACCTTAAGTGTCACTATTGTAAATAACAATTTAACAAACATCTAAACTACTCCCTCAATTATATAAGACCTAAATTGTGTCATTGCAATTGACATTTCAAAAAATTAAAGAAAATAGTATTGCAAACGTTTTCAAATAAATTTACTTATACAGTAACATAATCATATAAAACCACTTTTAAGAATAATAATTCTAGAAAAACTATTTCTACTGACTCTTGTCTTAATAAAACAAGTCCTAAGCTGCTCCAACAATCTCCGAAATAAATGAAATAAAATCTGTTTTCCAGACAATGTTGGTCAAATCCTGAAGATGCTCTTTGGTTCTTGATATTCCACAAAAAATTCTATACATAGTTGGATTGAAAATATATGAATAACTGCTTTAAGTAGCAACTGATAAACAGTTGCATACTGTGACAATATTCTACCATTTTTATATTGGATGCCATTTACTCACAAACTTTATGCCTTGTCAGTTGGAGTTCATAGACAAAGTTACAAATACATAATGATATTAAAAATTCTTGCTAATTAAAACTCGTCATATAGTGTTAAGTTGACGTTGAAGTAGCATACTATTGGCATATGTTAATTATATTACCAATATCGACATTTACCATCCAAATTCTCCATCCCTAATTTGGCGTCCTCCTGGGGCCTTAGGACCATCGCCTTGCCCACGCAGTTAGGGCGGTCGCACACTAATTCCACTTGATTTATGCTTTCTCGCTGCTACTTGCTCTCACAACTTTTGGTAACGAAAAAGATTTTTTTTCTCGGACGTGCATAGAAACCGCTCCGCGGACCCGACTCTAACACCTGAAAACTTTCTTGAGTTAGGGGGAAGGATTCTACTAAATAACGAAAAAGCTTAAAGTATGTTTATGATTTTTGAGGTGTAAGTGATTTATCATATTTTTGGGTTTATATATATTATGCAAAGTGCGTACGTTTCGGGTCTGCAGGTGGGAGGAATTAAATGATTTATTGAAAATCTGTGAGAGATTGGAGATTATGAACGAAGGAATATGTATTAGAAGTGCATGGATTTTTAATAAAAATATTCGGCAATTGTCGATGGATTTTGAGCTATGATTGATGCAGAAAATTTGGGTATATTTAAAAAACCGCATAGATAATTATTGATTATTGAATTATTTGCAGGTACATGCTTTTAAAGTTTTAAATTATTCATATTTATTCATAATGTGAAAGAAATAATACTAAAAATAACTATTGGTGTATGGATTTGTGCCTTAAGGCAAATTGCTGAAACTTCCCGTACCGTAAGGAAGTGTTCGAGGAATATTAAATGTTTTCAAATAGATTATTATAAATACTGTAACATATATATATATATATATATAATATATATATATATATATATATACAGAAAACTGAATAAATTAAACTTAATCAACCGAATTTTAAATGTTCTCTCGAAAACAGTAATGTTTAGCAAATTTAACTCGGTATCTCCAAAACGGCCAGACCTGCCTTTGCCAAAAACCAGTCACCACTTCTCCCCATCATTACGAATTGAATGTTTTTTGAAACATTCAAATCGGAAGCTCGATTTTCTCAAAAATTCCAATTCTATTTTCTGCACTCTTTCCGTCTCTCCAAAACGGCTGGACCTGCCTTTACCAAAGACTAATCAACACATTCCAAAAATTAATCAATCCCTATCAACAGGAATATTTTTTGAACCATTAAAATCAGTTTGTCCGTGCGCGCGAAAACGTGGACGAAAAATTGTATCCATACATACACACACACACATTCATTTTTTCTGAGGTTTGCCAAAATGTTCAGAAACCTTCAAAACGTGAAGAATTGCAAAAATTTTGCAAAAACAGAAAATCTGCTACAGAAATATTTTGGATGTACCTAGTTCAAATGCTTTAGAAAATTTATACATTTTAAAAATCTCGTAAACGATGAAGAATAAGTTAAAAAATTTTGCACTGATTGATGGTTCTTTCGATTTACTATCTCGTCCAAAGACAGCAAAGTTATAAATAAACACGTTAGAAGCTTTGAAATGTCGCCAATGATTTAGTATTAGTAATAATCTTCGATGAATTTTGAGCTAAAATCTATGTGCAAAATTAGGGCATATGTTGAAAACCGCCTGGATAATTTAGGTCGCCGAGGTCAAAATCATCCACAAATCATTGGAAAAAATGCATTTTTTTGAAGATTTTGCAACATCTAAAGCAGATAGAGGTTTGTAGGTAAATTGTCATCTAATTTAAAAATATAGGCAAAAAACTTTTATTTCAATATTCCTAACACTTGGCTGAATTATGTTTATACATTTACAGCAAGATATGCCAATATACCCCTAACCCAACATTTTTAGAAATTTCATTACATGGTACCTAATACCTACGTAGCGTTGTTGAAACCTTTGGCACGATAAATATATTCCGATAAGAACTGCAATAAACCTAACATTATTCAATGAGTTCGTATCTGTTCCCAGGTCGTAGGTGAGGCCCATTAGAAAGGCAACAAGACTTTGACATTTAATCTTGGCGCTATTGATCCTACACCAGCGCCGTGCATCGAGGGCGCGGCGAATCACGGACTAAATCCAAACTCAACGGTCTGGATGCAATTAAAAACGAGTTTTTCGAATTAGACATAATAAATTTGTTACTTCCTTTGATACATATATATATATATATATATATATATATATATATTAATTGTTTAATATGAACAAAACAGCACTCAGATTTGTTTAACACAACTTTATTTTATGATTACAGACGTTTCGAGACTATGGTGTGTCTCATCTTCAGTGTAATTTCAAAAACAGTTACTTATATACTACACATTCTTTAATAACTTATTTAAATTTCATTTAATTTTTGATATGCAAACAACACCAACTATTCCTTGCAATGCTTGACACCGTACTAAAGAAACATATAACACTTACAGAAATATTCTAAACAAATTTGAAGTACTTATATAGATGGAGACAGAGAGGGTATCATTATAATGTAAACAAAAGGAGTGCTATCGCATACAAAATCGATAAAAATGAAAAAACAAATTAATTTATTGAAAAGAATAAGAAAAATGAAAAAATTTATAAATTATTAATGATGTTTATATAAGTGTCATGTAAAATATTTGTGTCGGTTCTTAGATTTATGCTATTGTTAGTCCGAACTATTAACATTGATTCTGCCATGCTCCGTTTAAATAAGTCTTTCTCATGGAATAAAATTTGGGGATTGTCAAAATCAAACTTATGGTTGTTGATATTAGCATGATCCACAAGTGTACTTTTAAATTTTTTGTTATCTATTTTTTCACATTGTAATTCATGTTGCCTGAGTCTCTTTTCTAAGTTCTGGCAGGTCTGGCCAATATAAGAGCAATTACAATCCAAACAATTTACTTTATAAACTATATCTTTCTTTTTTGTTAATGGAGTTTCATCTTTAATTTTGGAATATAAAAATTTTAATTGTTTTAATGGAGAAAAAGTAATACGAATATTGTGTTTTTTGAAAAGTCTTTTTGATAATTGGTTAAAATTATTGTCAAGATATGGAAAATTAATGAAAAAAGTTTTTTCAGGAACACTTGTTTTGCCGGGCTCTTCCAATTTCTTATCAAAAGGTTCAAGTAATTTTGCGACTCTATTTTTAATAATTGGACAAATTAACTTATATGGAAAATTATTGCCAAGTAGGATCGTTTTAACTAATTTTATGTTTGTATCATAAAACAGGGGATCAGATAATAAAATAGCGTGATCTACAAGATTTAGAATGGTAGAAATTTTTATATTGAGAGGAACATGTGAATTAAAATTAATGTATCTCCCGGACCAACTATCTTTTCTGTACCAGTCTGTATAACATACACCGCCTCTATTAATGAGTTTTACGTCAAGAAAATGTAACGTCGAATCATTTTCAAGTTCCTGAGTATATTGTAAAAAAGAATTGTACTCATTGAATTTGTTGAAAACATTATCTATATCTTTTTTATTAAGTAATATTAATGTGTCATCGACATATCTGAAATAGACCATAGGTTTGGAAGGTAAAGAATTTAAGACATGATTTTCCAAATCTTGTAATACTAAATCCGCCAAAACAGGACTTAATGGGCTGCCCATTGGACAACCTCTCTTCATCGTATAATATTTTTTATTAAAAGTGAAATATGATGCTTTTAAAAGTAATTCTATTCCTGAAATAAAAATTTCCATCGGTAAACAAGTGAATTCAACTATTTGTATCCATCTTTTCTTTATAGCTGTAATAATTAGATCATGCGGAAGATTATTAAATAAATTAATGACGTCAAGACTCATAAAGGAACAATCAGGAGGAATTACTTTATGTTTTATATGTTCTATTAACTGGAAAGAGTTATTTAAACGGTATGGAGAATCTATGGTGACATTCTTTAAAATATCTGAAAAATATTTTGCTAAAAAATAGTATGGCGAATCAATGTAGGAAACAATTGGTCTAAATGGGCAATTAGGTTTATGGATCTTTGGAAGGCAATAGAATTTTGGGGTTAAAGGATGTTGTACTTTTAACTTTAATGATATGGTATTATTAATATGTCCCTTTTTCTCTAATAAATTTATAAATTTAAAAACCTGTCTATGGTGATAGTTGTTCGGATCCGATGCCAATTCTTCATATAGAGATTCATCACTGAGAATTTTCTTTGCTTCTTTATCATATTCCTCTTTTAACAAAACCACTGAAATGTTTCCTTTATCTGCCTTACACACTAATAATTGTTTGTTATCTTGAAGAAATTTTTTTGTAGCTATGATGTCCCGGTAGATGTAAGATGTATCATTCTTGCACTGTACTTTGTTTTTGTGAGTTTTTTGAAATGTTGTAAATTGTTTCATTAACATAAATCTTATCCGTTCGATTTCTTTTCCTTCTGGATCTTTGATTAATTTAAGGCCGGCTTCTAGGCTGCTAATAACTTTAATTGAATCCTTGAATGTTAAATTTTTTTGTTGGATTGAAAACTTTGGACCTAGAGCCAATATATATTTTATATTATCTGGTATATGAGTATCCGTTTTGTTTATAACCCATTTGTTCCAATCTAAACCTGTATTGATAATCGGATGTGCTTTGTCTCTTAGCTCTATTAGTTTCTTAAGTTTGTTGCATTGTTTGTTCTTTATCTGATCAAAAAGTTTTTGGTATTTCTTTTGTTCTAGAAAAATAAATTTATCGAATTCTAATTCTTCTAATGAGTCCTGTGTCACACGTTTGGATATTATTAAATTATTTAATATATTTAATCGATTGATTTCTTTTGCACTGTCCGCAATTTCATATTTCAAAATTTTATTCTGAAGGATCAATAGACAATAGATCATATCATAAAATTCTATATTATATACTCCAGAACTAAAAATGGATCAATCGTTTTTCAACACAGTTTACAATAAATATGGTTCAGAAGCCGTATACCATTGCAGACAAATAACATCAACTTTCAATGCATTAGCGAAGACTACTAACAAAAGGAATTTCTTAATTAAATGCAAGCACGAAAATGGTTCACCTAATTTTATCACCAACAATTTAACATTCAAAAATAAAAATTACAATAACATACAAAAAACTAAATAACAGTCTATTGATCCTTCAGAATAAAATTTTGAAATATGAAATTGCGGACAGTGCAAAAGAAATCAATCGATTAAATATATTAAATAATTTAATAATATCCAAACGTGTGACACAGGACTCATTAGAAGAATTAGAATTCGATAAATTTATTTTTCTAGAACAAAAGAAATACCAAAAACTTTTTGATCAGATAAAGAACAAACAATGCAACAAACTTAAGAAACTAATAGAGCTAAGAGACAAAGCACATCCGATTATCAATACAGGTTTAGATTGGAACAAATGGGTTATAAACAAAACGGATACTCATATACCAGATAATATAAAATATATATTGGCTCTAGGTCCAAAGTTTTCAATCCAACAAAAAAATTTAACATTCAAGGATTCAATTAAAGTTATTAGCAGCCTAGAAGCCGGCCTTAAATTAATCAAAGATCCAGAAGGAAAAGAAATCGAACGGATAAGATTTATGTTAATGAAACAATTTACAACATTTCAAAAAACTCACAAAAACAAAGTACAGTGCAAGAATGATACATCTTACATCTACCGGGACATCATAGCTACAAAAAAATTTCTTCAAGATAACAAACAATTATTAGTGTGTAAGGCAGATAAAGGAAACATTTCAGTGGTTTTGTTAAAAGAGGAATATGATAAAGAAGCAAAGAAAATTCTCAGTGATGAATCTCTATATGAAGAATTGGCATCGGATCCGAACAACTATCACCATAGACAGGTTTTTAAATTTATAAATTTATTAGAGAAAAAGGGACATATTAATAATACCATATCATTAAAGTTAAAAGTACAACATCCTTTAACCCCAAAATTCTATTGCCTTCCAAAGATCCATAAACCTAATTGCCCATTTAGACCAATTGTTTCCTACATTGATTCGCCATACTATTTTTTAGCAAAATATTTTTCAGATATTTTAAAGAATGTCACCATAGATTCTCCATACCGTTTAAATAACTCTTTCCAGTTAATAGAACATATAAAACATAAAGTAATTCCTCCTGATTGTTCCTTTATGAGTCTTGACGTCATTAATTTATTTAATAATCTTCCGCATGATCTAATTATTACAGCTATAAAGAAAAGATGGATACAAATAGTTGAATTCACTTGTTTACCGATGGAAATTTTTATTTCAGGAATAGAATTACTTTTAAAAGCATCATATTTCACTTTTAATAAAAAATATTATACGATGAAGAGAGGTTGTCCAATGGGCAGCCCATTAAGTCCTGTTTTGGCGGATTTAGTATTACAAGATTTGGAAAATCATGTCTTAAATTCTTTACCTTCCAAACCTATGGTCTATTTCAGATATGTCGATGACACATTAATATTACTTAATAAAAAAGATATAGATAATGTTTTCAACAAATTCAATGAGTACAATTCTTTTTTACAATATACTCAGGAACTTGAAAATGATTCGACGTTACATTTTCTTGACGTAAAACTCATTAATAGAGGCGGTGTATGTTATACAGACTGGTACAGAAAAGATAGTTGGTCCGGGAGATACATTAATTTTAATTCACATGTTCCTCTCAATATAAAAACTTCTACCATTCTAAATCTTGTAGATCACGCTATTTTATTATCTGATCCCCTGTTTTATGATACAAACATAAAATTAGTTAAAACGATCCTACTTGGCAATAATTTTCCATATAAGTTAATTTGTTTAATTATTAAAAATAGAGTCGCAAAATTACTTGAACCTTTTGATAAGAAATTGGAAGAGCCCGGCAAAACAAGTGTTCCTGAAAAAACTTTTTTCATTAATTTTCCATATCTTGACAATAATTTTAACCAATTATCAAAAAGACTTTTCAAAAAACACAATATTCGTATTACTTTTTCTCCATTAAAACAATTAAAATTTTTATATTCCAAAATTAAAGATGAAACTCCATTAACAAAAAAGAAAGATATAGTTTATAAAGTAAATTGTTTGGATTGTAATTGCTCTTATATTGGCCAGACCTGCCAGAACTTAGAAAAGAGACTCAGGCAACATGAATTACAATGTGAAAAAATAGATAACAAAAAATTTAAAAGTACACTTGTGGATCATGCTAATATCAACAACCATAAGTTTGATTTTGACAATCCCCAAATTTTATTCCATGAGAAAGACTTATTTAAACGGAGCATGGCAGAATCAATGTTAATAGTTCGGACTAACAATAGCATAAATCTAAGAACCGACACAAATATTTTACATGACACTTATATAAACATCATTAATAATTTATAAATTTTTTCATTTTTCTTATTCTTTTCAATAAATTAATTTGTTTTTTCATTTTTATCGATTTTGTATGCGATAGCACTCCTTTTGTTTACATTATAATGATACCCTCTCTGTCTCCATCTATATAAGTACTTCAAATTTGTTTAGAATATTTCTGTAAGTGTTATATGTTTCTTTAGTACGGTGTCAAGCATTGCAAGGAATAGTTGGTGTTGTTTGTATATCAAAAATTAAATGAAATTTAAATAAGTTATTAAAGAATGTGTAGTATATAAGTAACTGTTTTTGAAATTACACTGAAGATGAGACACACCATAGTCTCGAAACGTCTGTAATCATAAAATAAAGTTGTGTTAAACAAATCTGAGTGCTGTTTTGTTCATATTAAACAATTAATATTCGTTCCACTCATATCATAAAATTCTATATATATATATATATATATATATATATATATATATATAACAAGTTTGTTTAAGGCATTGCAAATTGCTTATGATTGCTCTGCCATTTATCAAATGCTTGCAGTCGCATAATCATTACTTTATAATTACCTAGAACAAATATAGAAACCGTACATTTTATTAACATAATTATAGAGTTTGTGATCTATGATCTTTGCTTACCATTTCTAGAATATCAGTATCATATATAAAAAATGTATATACTAATTATGAGTTTATTTTGAAAAGAAATAAAGTTAATAAACTTGGTCTGTATGATTCCGAAGAATACAAGCGTTCTGCAAATTAAATTCTGATCTCTTTCAGAATACCATTTCGGAATAAAAAATCTAATTGGAATCTGTGTCAACTATATTGAGCAGATCAAGGAGGATCACGAAAAGTGCACCATCCAAACACACTAATAAAAGATCTGCAAAATCAAGTTCCTATGTGAAGATTAAAAAAAAATGTCCGCAAGATCTAGTAGATTGACAAACAATATATTCAAATAAGGAAATTTTTGAATGTAGGAATTTCTTAATGACATGTACCCAACATTGAACATCTGAACGTTTTTTCAGAATGATCGAAATAAAAAGTTTGAGTCAAATGTAAAATGCAATTGCATATGGGTCATTCTTTTACAAATCGTACAGATTTTGGAAAAAAGTGACATTTCAGAAATGGCTCAATTTTTTTTGGATATTATACGAGTACATAAAATCATATGACTTGTATTTCTTTGACACGTATATGTTTGACTGAAAATTATTCTGATTCGTAGATAAACATGATTTGTTTTTAGCAAATCACATAAATTATTGCTGAGACTTGTGCTAGTTTAGAAACCTGCAAAATGGAAAGTTTGTGCAATTATCCTCCTTCAAAAAATGTATTTAAAATTTTAAATATGATTTTATTGGTTTTGGAGTATCGTAAAGACCATTCTGCCAATAGTTGAGACTAATCTGTAGTCTGAAATATTTAAAAAATTACTAAACTTTTATAAATAAAGAGCTATTTAGATCTTCTTATTTACAACTGGATTGACTAGCAAATTATGAAGATTTGTAAGAATTGTTTATAAAATTGGTGTACAATAAAGAATATTAATAACTATTTATGAATGTGAAGCTAAATTACCCTGTCATATACGTAAGAGACAGGTTTTCTAATTTAGTTTACTTATTCTCATGATAACATTTTTATTTATCAACATCTGATTTAAAAGAAATAATTATTTTTTGTCATGTAGTATGTCTTACACCTGTCTTAAAATAAACAAGTAAAACTGTATGATTAAAAAAATTAAAAATACAAAATCTTCTAACCACTGTCAGAGATTTTCAAAATTTACGTATGTTAATGTAACATGAATTTCTTTTTTATGTCTTGCTCTGGTAGTGTTTTGGCGCAATTGTCTAGAAAGTAGGTTTGGATGATCCTAAATTTGGCTTTTGGAAATTTATGGCATGAGTAAGAAAAATATTTAATTGAGATGAAGAATTCAAACAAATAGTTTTATTTTGCATCGTTGAGTCGCCTATAGCTATTGTAGTATTTTTTTAAATTATTTATAGCTTATTTGTTGACAATGTTGTGAAGACCAATTAGAGGAAAATCCATTGCCTCAAAAAATATAAAAATTTTGAATGCCTTAATGTGAATTTTCTCGAGAACCAATATGTTCCATTTAATATAGTGACAACATTTATTATCCCAGCGCAGCAAATTTCCTCAGACATAGTTTATAAGTTTTCAAGGAAAAACTAACATTTCACTGATCTATTACATTGATAAGACATGACTATATCTCAGTCAGTACATTTTGTGTGAACCGAGCGTATATTATAATATACGAGAGACGGTCATAAAAATACACATGACATAAATTTCCCAGAAGTGAGTTTTCCCTCTTTGTGTAGAGAAGCGCACTCAAATAAAATATATCTTAAGTAGATATCTCTTCTTCTTCTCCTTTGCAAGATATATCAGTATAATACGGATAGTTTCATTCCGCACGTTGCATTTTTATCTATGCTTAACTACTTGCAGCGACGCCGGGAAAGTTTCTCAAACATTCGGATAAACAATTTGGGATAAAGGTGATAAATTTGAAAAACAATTCATAATAAAGAAAATAGATAGATTTTAGAAGCTACAAATTCTAAGTTATAATATATTTTTTTAAATATTTTTGAGGGGGGTAATATTTATAATTCTGAATCATTATCCGCGAAAGAACAACTGTATATAAATTCAATAATTTTTCGTAGGGTAAGTTATAGTAATCGCAAAAAAATCGAATATGAAATTTTTTATATATCTTTACATATTAAAAACTGCTGAACATGTTGGCGTACCCTAAAAATTTATATGTGTGTGCGTGTATGCGTATGTACGTATGTGCGAACGCAATTTTTTGTCCAGGATTTTGAAAGAATGGATCAACCGATTTAAATATTTCGATTTCAAACATTCGATTGTTATTGATGAGTAGTCGTTCTGATTGGTTTTCATACAAGGCAGGACTAGCCGTTTAGAAGATACAAGCTGACCTGTCTGACATAAAAAAAAGCAAAAAATGATAATTTTGAGAAATAAGCAGAGCGTTTGAACTTTTTAAGAAGTCAGGTCTAGCAGGTTTGGGGATACAGAGAAAGATAGCCAATTTCGCAATACTAAACTTTATAGATTTAATTAATTCGTTGTAACAGAAAACCATGATTGTAGATTGACGAGAAAATTACCACCAATTTAAGTCATCAATTTTCCTGATAAAGATTGAAATAACTTAGTTATAATTTATAACAAAATAGTTAAGTTTATCTTATCATCATTGGAATATTGTTAATATTGTTTGTAACGAATGGAAAAACAAATGTTCAAAATTTTAAATATTCGTATCCCAATCATACAGTTCAACATGCATCAGACAATTTCACACTGTAATATATTCTATAAAACCGTAGACTAAGATAAAATTTTCCGATTCGTTTAAATGTTCTTCCATTTGCGCAAAAATTCAAAGAAAAAATAGAAAAGTTTCCTCTCTATTCTTTTCAGCGCCAGCTGATTACATTTTCGTTGTCAAGTCGAAGAATGTAAGTGTTATCGAATAAGGTATGGAAAAGATGGTGATGTAAATTGGGAAATATTAGTGGAAAATAAAATTTTCCTGCCAGTATATAAGAAATATTTATAATACATGAAATATTTGCAATTAAATTTTCGATTGCATGAAGAAAAAATATGAAGCACAATAGTTGGGAGCACTTACCGAAACAGCTACAAGTCTTGACTATCTTGTTGTAAGGACCTGAAAAATATATATTTTTATTAATAGGATTTAAATAAACAAGTAACTAAATAAATGACGAATGATATATACATGCACTAATAAAAATTGAGTTAATTTAGGCTTTTAATTTTTTTACTTGAAAAATTATCAGATATTTTACTATTTTGATTGCCGATTTGACTATAGCATTTTTTTTAAAGAGGGCGTCTCAAAGTCGACCAATTTTAAAAACTCAGTCTTTACAGTTCAATACGAAGTCTTAAGAAAACTTCTGGTAATTCTGGTAACTGGTGGTCCTGTAAAATGTTATTTGCGATTCAAAAGTTTAAATATTTATGTATGTATGTATGCATGTTATATGTACTTTAGTCTATGTCATGCATATGCATATTTCCAATAATCGGTGCCATAGAAAGACATCGATTTCTCAGAATCAAATAAATACTAAACACCTCCTTTCGGCAAACAAAATCTCCCAAGTAATATCCCAAGAGTATAATAACACCCCAATAATACGGAACTATTTGTTTTTCCTGTTTCTATGCAAGACAATTGCTAAAGTCACCCTCATAGCGTGCCAGATATCTATAACAAGGATAATAGGGAAGATCGTATTGTCACCAGTTTTCATTTGGAAAAGTATAATAATACAGGACAAATAGTACCCTGGCGATAGTTCCCACTTCGTTATTTTTATTGGATAGGCAGATGTACAGTCAAGTGCAGATAAACATCAGGACATAGGTCATAATCGATATTTAACTTGGTGTAATTAGTTTTTCAGATCAAATATACAAACACTACACGTATCACGAAAAATAAAGATATTTGATGTAAGGATCTTTGCAAGTAATAAATTTCAATTATTTCATAAAAAAATCATTCGGTAAGTTTTTGAGTGACTCAGAAAATTTTGACTCGTTCATCATAAATAATTTTAACTTGTAAGGCTATTCTTAGCTTTCTAGACTTTTATACTACTACTGCAAGTTAATACAAACATATACTAAAATATTTTTAAGAGAAGGATTTCCAGGTTTTATTTACTCAATATATTGCTTAATAACTTAATATATAACTTAGTAAATTATTTTAAGTAAAAATAGATCTTTTACTAGGTAAGTACATTTTTGAGTTACTCGGAAAATTTTGGTTCGTGCATAAAAAATATTTTTATTATACCAGGCTATGCTTTGCCTAATTTAATTATTTTCTGTTGCTAGAAGTCAATAAATCATACATTTAATATAATGATATTTGATTAACTACATGGACTTGTATTTCGCCGCATTTATATACGCCTCAATGGATATATGTTAGACTTGTTGAAGTTAGAAAGGCGAAGATAATGTAAAATATCAAATAAATGAATAAATATCATGAAATGATCAAAATATGAAAAATATGAAATAAATATCATAAAATGATCAAATATTATTTTGAAAGTACATTTGTTGTGTTAAATGAATTTACTAACTACATTAAACTTACTAAAAGACGAACTATTGTTCCAATTTAACATAAGATCTGGCACCAACAAAGTTTGTCACAACCGTAACCAACTCGCGCTTTTGAAAAAAAAAATCATTACTAACTGAGCTTAATTATTATCTTCAAAAGAATTCTAATATAAAATCCCACTTTTGAAGATTTAAAAGCAGATCATGATAAGGGGGGGTATTCTGGTATACAAATTAAAAAAAAAAGATTTTTTTTATTTCATATTTTCAAAGTTTAACTATCTAAGATTATGGGTACGAGAAGGTTTTTGAAAATTTGAATTATTTTCGGAGATATAGGCATTTCACTGACTCGGTCTCCATACTGGTTTGGCTTCACGCAAAACTTTAAATGCGTTTTTCTCAGAACAGGCTTTTTCAGTACTGTTGACACAATTTCTCGAGTTTTAATCGACCGATTCACTTGAAATGTTCAGAGTCTTGTTTATAGACCTATCTATAGCCCCAAATAAGATTATCCCCAATTTCTGTTATTTTTAAAAAAATCGAAAAACTCAAAAAACTGTACAAAAACACTTTTTTCAAACATTAGCCAATTTGTAAAAAAAAATTTTTTACGCATCGCTAATTCGGGCGATTGCGACATCATTGTAGATTAATAATCTGGCTAGGAGGGCTGAAATCATGTCATCACTGAGATGCCAATTTTTGAGACCACCCACTTCATCAGCTGCCAGTTTTTAGAATTTTCAACTTTTTTATTTTTTAATGTTTGTTTTGTATTTTAATAATATTAATAAACAAGTGGTAAAAAAATGGATAGTAAAAATATTCATTGCTTTCTTTTACAACACTTTAAAAATGACCTAAAATTCATCGCTTTACACTAGAATACCCCTTAATGCACTACTTATAGAAAGCAATAATTTGAACTTCGAACGTTCAAAGAAATATACTTCATATTTCTCCCTTTGGACCCTATTTTAAAACCAGTATACAAAAGTTTAGTTGTTACAAAGAACGTCATTACCACACTTTGGCACAACCGTACCCAGTCTTCCCTACTTCTTAAAGTATCAAAAAAACATTGGAATTTGTCCTAAAACTTAGGATGGATCATGGAGTGTTAATATATCGTAACATCTTGATTTTAATTATTTTATTTATAAAATTATTTCAATAAAAATTAATCAATAAACTATTATAATTAATAAAGAAACGTGTAACACAATTTTAATCACAATCGCTTAATTCATGTGGAAATAAAGGATTATCATCGGTCACACTCAACGCTAATTTTAATTCATCCGGTAACTCGGCATCAATAAAACGCAGTGCTGGCAATTCTGCATTTTAGTACATCGTCGTAGAGTGTTATTGGGCACACATAATGCATCCTGATGATGTAGCATTTAATTTGTGCTATTAACAAACGTATTTACGACGTTATCCCGGAACGATGTCGTTAACTCCGTTAAGGGATCGTGCGCAAGGCGTCGGCGTCGGGACGCACATTTAGTTCGTTAACGAGCGACTCGACTCAAAGGTAACAAGACATAGGAGACATAGCAGGATGGAAGGATAGAAGGATAGAAGATCGCGATAGATGCACATGTAGTAGGGTGGCTGGTCACAATTAATTGTTTTCATTAAATGACTAGTGGTGCATGGCATCGTGCCTTAAGGCAAATTGCTACTGGTACTTTCCGCACCAGGATTTGAGAAAAAAATCAACTAGCTGTAAGTGGAATTCTGTCTTAAGGCAATTAAAGCATCGTGCCTTGAGGCAAATTGCTGGAACTTCCCGTACAGCAATTCAAAATTCGAGTAATTAAAAATAATCAATAATAATCAATAAAAGTTGATCAATGATTTGAAACTTTTAATAAAATTTCGAACCATATTAAATCATTCTATCTTAAATCATTTATTTTAAAATATTTTGGAAATTCTGAACTTTTTTTCAAAGCAATCGTACTGCTTTAACCGCATAAAGACGAAATATCAAAGCGCGTAAGCGCCCGTCGGCGTCTAACGCGTAAACATTGGTACGGAACCCATAGGAATGTAAACAAAATTTATACTTATTGTTAAAATCTCTATAAAATATCTGATAATTTGATGTGCATATGTCTAATGATCATTTTTGACGGCCAAATGGCTAATTTTTTACTTTTTTTACTAGATCTCCGAAACCGCTAAACCCGCCTTCATGAAAATTTGATCAGTTTTTCATCTTGTCAATACAAGTGAAATGTTTTTTGAATGATTAAAATCGGACGCTCCGTTCTCTTAAAAACTGAGTTACCGTTTTCGGCACTTTTTGCCCCGTATCTTCGGAACGGCTAGACCTGCCTTTGCCAAAAACTAATCAGCACGTCTCCTTATCAATACAAATCGTATTTTTTGTATTATTCAAAACGGTTGATCAGTGTTTCCGAAATCGTCGGCAATAATTTGTATCCGAACACACACACACACACATACACACATACATCCATTTTTTTAAAGGTATGCCAAAATATTCAGCAAACTTTGAAACGTAAAGATATATAAAAAAATTATTTTCCATTTTTTTGCGATTACTGTAACTTACCTACGGGAAGTTAATAAATATTGATAAACTATTATTACCAATTGTTTTAAATATTTTCAAAACGATAATAATAAATACTATATATTTTATCGCTAATGCATAATATAGCGAAAAACTTAACGCACAGAAACACTTAAGAATGTTTACATTATGAAGAGATACCCAGTGAATCCATCTGAGGATATATTTCTGAGAATAAAGAATAACGCATATGAAATATATACATTTTTGAACAGAATTGTAAATTTAAAATTCATATTTACAGTATAAAACTTTGTATAGTTTGAAAATTTTGAGTCTAATGATTGGATGTAAAATAATTATTATGTTAAATTAATCAGTCCATCAGGCTTAGTATTCCAAAGTTTATTCAGTAAAAATGTCATTGTGATAAATAAGTTTATCATTTTTGTTTGTAATATGTATATAAAGTTTTATGAATCTGTTTTTATATATTATTTGAAACAAAAGAGACAAATTTTATCATCAATTAACTGCTTTTATTGTATATTATTATTCAAATTAACTATTTACATTCATGCCATAATTGTATTAAATTAACATTTTAATGATCGAACTATGAGAATTCAATTAGTTTACTTGCATAATAATAATAAATAGGAGTTATGAAAGCTGTTAATGTTAAACAATAAAATTTCTCGATATATCCCGATATATATATATATATATATATATATATATATACATATATATATATATATATATATATATGTGTGTATGTGTGTGTGTGTGTGTGCTACATATTCTAAGCAGAATTTTAAATTCAGGTATATATAACATATGCATTATCTTTATCTCTAACAAAATTAATAGGCGTGTTCAAATCTTTAGCATAAATAATGTCTATATCTCAATTTTTGAATGAGTACATCATAAAACACACATGTGAATGTATGCAAATATTTTTTTTGTTGTCCTTAAATAATAATAAGTTTAGTAAGTTGTACAAGGCAAACTAGCTCTCTATTTAATATAAAGGATGCGACAGCTATCTGAGACGTCTTGACGCTATTGAAGCAAATTGTTAGTTGAGGCTATATACTTATGTGAATAATAGAGCGATCTAGCTTCTCCTAATTAAACTTATCTCTGGAAATACTCATTTAACTCGAAAGATTATGTAATTCGAGAATATAACTGAATTTGAGAGTAATGTTTGATATAAAACGTAACTTCGAATAACATTGCGATAAAACTAGATTATGGGATTATCTAAAAATGATCACCTATTAATTAAATAAGTTTATTAGACGTTCATACAAGTCTGCATTATTAAGAATTATTTTTAATATTAACAGAACTTCGTTGTATGAAAGTTAATCTAAAGATATGGAAAAATTAAGAACGGTTGGGCCGCAAAACCACGTGTTTTAAAACTTGTAGAATATTATGTATTACAATGCGGTAGGTATATTAAATTGCTAATCCTCAATAGGTAATAGTACTTCAAAATTTATTATTAAGCGCTAGCTATAGAAGTCAACAGATCAATTCATTATTAGATTAAAAATATTTTTGCGAATGCATACAAAATCAATCTATTGGTATCTATGTCTATCCCATACCTATTCAAACAAATTGTAGATCTATAAACAGAAAATTATTTTAATCGATTACTGTAAAATATATTTTAAAAAGGACTGAAACAGTGTCTTATTCTTAAAGTAGAAGTCTCAACTCTTCAGTCTATTACTTTTGCAGAATTTTTCCAACTAGTTACAATATCCATTACCCGAGGCGTTGACTGTTCAGTCATTCGTGTAACAGACGTCTTGTGGCAATTAATCAGAGAGCAGTATAATTCGCTTCTATAATTAATGGAGGACGTCCCACCGGGGCGACGTCATAATCTGTAATGTACACATACGCACAATATGGCACTGTAGACGCTGGACGCACGCATCCACTATCCATCAATCAATGCTGGTGTCAGGCAATTCATATTTATCGTCCAATTGTTCCCTAATCATAGTAGGTGGTACTATATCACAAGTCATAACATGAAATCGACTTTGAGGGATTTGAGAGATTTGAGCGATTTGGATTGAAGGATGATAGATAGGAATTGCATACTGAAGATTTGATTATTACTGATTCAGAAAGCTGCATCCAAAAATAATAATATAACATAATACTTCAATTAAAACAGCTAATCATGAATAAAGTACTTTTTGCCTCTAAACTTCAATATTAATACGTGTTTTCCAAATATTGACATATTTATATTAAAGTATTGAAATATTATATTCCACTTGTCTTAAAACAACCTTCTGGAAAACGTGTTTGAAATACGAAGCATGTTATAAAAATTTTTATTTATTATAACCATTTAATTTAATTACGTTCAGCTCATGGAATTATTTTGATGATTACACTGTTTATATTAAAAAAAAAATGTATTACGATTGGAATATTTACATTACGCTCTTGTGTGCCATGAAGGCCATCATCGCGAGCATTAATGCATTTTAAAATCGACGATTAATCGTAAACCTCAAATATTTTAGCATTTCCGTTTAGAACATAAATGCTATCTATAACTGATAAGTTTTTTTTAATTAATTTATTTATATTTATTTATTTATTTTCATATCTCAGACAAACAAAGGTGCCCGGTAATTCTGTTAATAGAATATCCAAGTATCATCAAGTATGATTCCCAAACGGCATCTTTCAAACAGTTTTTAAATTTCCAGAAACTATTCAGATTTTTTTACAGTTTTCTGATGAATATAAAAAAACGGCTTGACCAATCATCTCGCAGAACTATGAGACACAAATACTTATCAAGTTTCAAATAGCTCCTAAATTTTAGAAATTGGTTTACGCGTTTTTTGAGTAAACGTCGACGATCAGTTTGCTGATGTTTGCTCACATGAAAAATTCTGCCCATTCTATTGCTAAGTATTTGAAATTAAACCACTTATAGCAAAGCCATGTTAGTTTACTCGGTTTGTTTCTGATTATAATATCGATCACCATCTCATCAACATTTCAAAAAGAAATCTAATAATAATTAGGAAGAACTCTTTACCAAAAACCAATCAGAACGATTTTCAACTATTATCTTTCCACAGAAAACATTTTTGAATTTTTAAGATTGATTGAGATTTTTCGTTAAAACGTGGATAAAATTATAAGAGAAGGATTGACTCGCTCCGCAAAACTAATCAGAATCTTATAAAGTTACATAAAAATTTTCAATTTGAAGTAGCTGTTTGTGGAAAAACGTAGACCGTTCAGAATATATCGTTTGGGAATAATGCTTATTAGTTGTTGGCTAAAATTGGCAATTTTGTTTTCTCGATTTTAATGAAGCCTTACATGGTTCATATATACCCTCATATACTTTTTCCAACTTTGACCTCAAACGATACTGACTTAAAATATCCAAAAAAATATAAAACTTACAAGACTAATTTTCTGACAAAAACAAACTTCTTCCTTAAGAAGTAAAAAAAAACTAAGCGTTATACTGATTTCGTCAATTGAAAGTGAAGCAAATGAAAATTTATAATGAAAACTTATACTTCAATTTCAGTCTTCCTATATTTCTCCCATTGTACATTATTAACCTCATACAGATATCATAGTTAACATGATATTTCAATTACCCAGGTGCACGCCACCTTCGTTGTTCAGAGTTCCACAAATGTATAGGGCGGAACATGGGCCCTATACTTCCTTCTCCTGCTCCGGCATTTGTATTATGGTCATATACAGAAGCTTGCAAAGTGGGATTATTCGAATCATTCTGTTAGTTCCAGTCCGGTCAAAGGATTGTGCGCGGTCAAAGAGAAGAGACGTACAAGGCAACGGAGATCTTCAATAAGAACTATCTTACTAGATGGGGTCGAGGAGATACCCGACTCAAACTAGACAATGTATACCTTCGGTGTTTGGAAATTAATGGGTTTGAACTATCGGAATATATTGAGATACAGGATTTAATGATCGATGTGGAGTGGTAGATTGTTGGAGACCGATTTATAATTTAGCAACATTTGTAATTAATTGAAGATCTAGAGCGAGGTATAATTTTAGCACTTCAAATAATAAGAAGAAAAAAATATAGGGGCAAGTCTCCAAGTGGCGGACACCTAAGGTTATTTATAAATAAATCAAAAAATATTTTACGAAATGTTTATTAAATTATGATTTATGTTCGATAACAAAGTTAGAAATCAAACTAAATTAACAAAACCGCAATCTTTGATAAAAAATAATTAATACTATCAATCAAACTTTGCTATCAAAAAATATGATTTTAAATAGTGGCACCTAGTACCGGACATTTCAAAATAACCTGTTTTGATCACATATGTAGCCATCTCCACGCTTTGGAATGTCTGCACATGTGTCTTTGACGCATATTCTCAGATATTGCAAAAAAACTATTCATCCACCCTTTTGGCTGGGCCACACCGATGCTCTCAGCTGGTGCATTCATAAGCTTTTCATTCTTTGACTAGGAAATACAAAAAATGTGGGTATGTAGTGACCGTTAGCACTCAAACAGAATACATTTAAATAATTGGAATAAATTACGTAAATTCTCACAAGAAATATCAAGTCTTTGTAGTCAAGCATCAATATTTCCAAAAACAATTTAAATTTTAGAAATATTCTATGCACGCATATTCTTGTATAGATAATATTGAATAATATAATAAAAGTCTTAGAGGTCTAAAAAAGTTCTAAAAACATTCTAGGCTAAAATAAACCCCTGAAGAGTTTATCGTAATTTGTTAAAATAAATAAATAATTTAAGGAAAAAGGATTCTGACTAATAAAATACTATAATAAGTAAAATTTCGTGCATCATAGATCATCATATTATTAACTATGATAATATTCAATATTAAAATCAACAACAATTTTATATACATTTCTGCTCATTCAAATATTCTAAAATTAATACCTTAATTATTCTGAAGTCAATTATATTATATTTGGTACTTATCTGTAGAAATATGTAATGTGTAAACAATTTTGATAAAATTTTCATTTATATTTGACCCAAATTTTAATAGTGATATTTTCCCAACTTGAAGTCATCCTTTATAGTTGTGATCTACTATCAATAGAACAATGTGTTATTTTTTCATCTGTCTCTAGTACGTCTTCTGCATAATTTCGCGACTGTTCATTTGAATTTGCATAATTCCCATCTCATTACTAGAAAATCAACATATATTCAGATGTTGATTCTCGTCACAATGCGTTTCCTATCTCTCATTCAATGATGCACGAATATTCTTCAGGAGAATGTAGGCGGAAACAGTATTAGTTTGTTCGTTCTGATTTAATTTATTTCAATGTAACAAGATGTTTGAAATATTATAATTAAAAATAAGAAAATCAGTGTTTTAATAAATATGGTCAGGCTTGCATTTAATTTTTTTAAAATTTATCGACTTTCAAAGGCCAGCATTTAAAAGATGTCCTAATGTATGTAGTCAAGTTCTAAGGTTCACACGCGATTGAAGTAAAACTTTTTTGCTATTATACGAGATGGCATTTAAGTTAAAAATAAATACATCATATAACAATTTTGAATAATATTTTTTAACAATATGGTAACACTCGTAATGCACATATTTATTTGTGTCAACCCTTATACACATTTATATAATGATAAATTATAAATCATATATTTATAATAGCATTAAAATATGTATAATATTTAAAAACAATAATGTAATTAAAGTTATACTTCAAATATGACATAATCGGTTTGTCATTGTTATTAGTATTTAGAAACCTTCATTAGAGAAATGAAGTTATTGCAGATTAATAACTTCTAAAATATTTGTTCACACAGTGGATTATGTTAAACAACGCCTAACAAATATTGTTCTCGCAACTTCACTCATCATGTAATTGTGTTTCAAGAACGTCATGTAATTAAAATTAACATACATTCGTTGACCGCTTGATTTTTTTACTTGTTACTGGCGATATAATCCCATTCTTTGAACAGTTGTAAAATCTGTCTTGCCTAAAATATATTTTCCTTTTCAATAACTTCAAAGATTTATAGAAACTACGAATATTATAGAAATAATTTCTTATCAATCAACTTACATTTGTTTGTTTTATCACTTTCAAATGACAGGATAAAATATTCTTCTGATTCAGGCATTTTCCATTGAATCAAGATTATGTCCCTTTAAAATATTTATTTATCTATGCCGATTTCCTTGTTGATATCGGAACGCATTCAACATTGATGCCGGTACGCATACAACGACAGATCTCTATTCACATACACGACGACTAATCATAATCGACCCGTATAGAAATAATCTCATCGAAAGCGAATGACAAATAATTAGCACTCGACTCTTATCTTATCTGCCGTAACGCACTTCCGTTGCAAGAAGTTTTACTTCGAAAATCGAATAAGAATAGAAAATCTCAAAATAACACTATTTGCGCAGTTATTTACATCGTTAAATAGACAGATCAATTTTGTCTAGTCTTCAATTTTAGAACAAAAATTGAAATCTAAACCCGGCAATAAATTAAATACCTTCAATCATGTATAATTTTGATCAATCCAACAATAAAACTGTGCCAGTAGAAAATTTTCCTTTACAATATTTACTGCTTCTCGGCGTAGCATTCGCATTAAATGGATGCCGGATTTTCCTCTATTTTCATGCATCGCGTGGTAAAGCTTTCCATTGTATCGGGAAATCCCCGCGCTGCACGAGAGAGCGTCCGATGGGATTTGCTTTGAGTATTTTTTTGCCGAGTCCGTCCGAGCCCATCGCTTCGCGTTTCATTAAGGGAAGGTAATTAAAAAATATCGTTGCAATTTGTACGGCGTCATCGCCACCCGCAATATATAATTGTGTACCGTATCGTTTTCATTGTCGAGTGTAGTGTTGGGAAATAAGTGTCGAATTATTAAGGTCGAGTGAGCATATTTAATAACAAGATTTGAAAATCTTTTAAGTATAAATTTGATAAAAAAATATAGTTGGAGGATCGTTTGCCTATTGCATATAATTTTATTCTAACCCGGTGTAGTTTTGTAAAAATAGTTTGGAATTAGTATTATAACAGTACGATATAGTATTTTAATAATGAAACTTCAGAGTCACTTTACTTCATCCATAATATATAGGTATTTTGTAAAGTAATGGTATAATAAATTCAACTACCCAAGAAAGCTAGTTAGAAGAATATTTTCATAGTTCCCATATCTACCAAACTCCTTTTTGCTAGATCGTATTGCTTGGACTTTTTTTTATTTTATATCAGTCTTGTATCAAAATTATTTGATTTTTTTATAATTTTTATTTTTAACAGCACATCAGAAAAAAATATCCTTTGAGCTATTTGGTTCAATTCATTCTCTCACACATCTAAATTTTAGTACGTCAATAATTGTCACTCCAATTAGTGATTTGAAAAATAATATCACCAAGAAAGAATCCTAAGATCCCAAGTCAGCCAAAAAGAAGAAAAATCAAAGCAGGTACACACTACGCCAAAAAATAATCAATCAATCAATTATCACAATTTTCAAAATCAACTTGGCAATACTACGCCAAAAAACAGAAGTATCACACACGAAGAAAATAAAGTATGTCGAAAAAAATCCTGTACGAAGTTGATTGATTTAGTAATTTCTAATTCTCGCTAAGTAATAACAAAAACAACACATAAATATAGAAACAAGCTCATCAGTCACCCAAATTCATTAGCAAACTTCTTGATAACAGAGAACTATCGAAGATTATATATTTATCAATAAAATATTATGAATGTTATATCGAATGAGAAAAAAAACTATTGAGTTGTTTTTCTAACATGCCCCCTTTAGTATACAATGTCCCTTTACTGCCGACAATTGTAAATTCCACAAATTTATTGAATGTCCTTAACTGGACAGTTGTAAATAAAAGAGAGAATAAAATAAAAAAATTCTATCAGTAAAAGATGTTATTAACCAATAATAATAATAATTTTAGATAATGCTAAAAAATCATTATGAAGGTATATCCCAAATAATAAATTGTGGCGCAATATTATTTTTTTTTTTTATGGGCCCTATATAGTTTATCAATAATACCCCAATATTATACCTTTAACATTTTCCCATATAAAACCAATATTGAAACCAATATGAGTACCATTTGATTCCAATATTGGTAAACAATATTAAACCCCCATTTAAAACCAATATAATATCAAAATCAATATAATTAACACGTTGACGGACAATTGCGGCTATAGCCGTCAAAGTGAAGTTCACAATGTGGCATGACTGCTATAGCCGTCCAAAATGAAACTGTCGTTTTTAGACATTACGGCTATAGCAGCACAAATGTGCACTTACTGGCGTATACGTAGAAGCATAGTGTCGTGTTTTGAAAACATCTTTTTAGGTTGAAGTTCATATATTATTTCACCTGTTATACGAGTTGCAGATTCAGTATGCACATGGTTGTGAATGGAGTAGTGCGATCGTGTTTTCTATTGAATTTATAGTTCTTATTGATACGTTTAACGATATTTATTATTATTTATATAACTATACTGGTATGTATTTGTTTATTATTCATTTTATACTTTAAACAGAAAAGGTAATCTTTCATCTACTGGATGTAGAAGTATGGAATTCTTTCAACATCTTTAAAGAAAAGACAGGTTCTCAAATGAAGTATATAGAGTACAGGGAAGCAATCATACGATCTCTAACTGGTATAGATAATGAACGGGATGGAGGAACTTTGGTTCAATTTAAACGTGCACAAATCCAAACGAAGTTCGCTTGTTCCTACTGTCCGTCAACGTGTTAAGCAATATTTACCAATATTTATCAGTCAGTAATAATACTATTAACCAATACTGTTAAAAATTTTAGTAAAAATTACAAAAATATTATAACGATATATAGTGAAAACTAAATAAAATTTGATTAAATTTCCAAGTAAATCCATTCTCATTCTCTTAGCACTAATACTAAATAATTCTTTGCCGGAAAATGCACACGCTTTGTGATACATGAGGCTGAGATAATAGTGTATATATGTACGCACAAGAACAATCAACTTTGATGAGTTCTTTATTTTTTCTGAAATGTACTTTTCTCTGCCCAGAATAAAATTTTTAGTCAACGAGCTAATAACCAGTAAAGAATAGCCTGTTAATGTTCACAATAGGTATTTTTCACGAAACATTCAGTGCCAAATCTGCACTCTGCTAAATTTTTCGTGCGATAATAATGTTAGTAACTAACCAACAAACTCTTAGACTATAAATGAGACAGTCATAAAATGTATACTCATAATGCTAAATATGAGTCGAATATACTTGTACTAGACTCATACCCATAATATTAATATTAAAAATGAATAATATAATAGTAATTATAATATAATTAATAGTAAAAATGAATTGCAACCACAATTTACGTGTAATAATAGAAAACCTAAATATAATATATATTTTCTCATTTAAGTCCAATATTAATTTTCTGTAGCTAATACAGGATTTTTTATAAATCTTATGAAGTAGTATTTTTTAATAATCTTCATTTTAATTTTAAGCTATAGATTTTTATTTTGTATTCCATTCTTAATCCTGGCTCTCGGATTATCAACATTGTCTGTGCACAGAAAGGTAATTAAAAATATTAAAGACTGCCATCCAGGTTGTAAATTGGTTACTTTGTCACGGTTATAACGCTGTCACGTAGCCAAACATAAAACACACAGAATGGCTATTGCCTGGTTTAATTAAAAATTCGTTTATACGTTTGAATATCCACGTTCCCAAGAGCTGTGAGATGATATAATATAAATATTCTATACATTAAAATATCCTTTGACATCGCCGTTAATTAAGGCAGAAGAGTCTGATGTTTAGGAGACAGTTTTTTTCTGATTAGCTAAGCTAAAACAACTATGGAAACTAAAAATCTAGATATGGATTTAAAAATGGTTTAAATGAAATTATTTGCATTTCACATTGGAACGTAATTTTAAAGTAAAATGCAAAACGTTGGATTAATAATAAACATGTAAAAAATTAGTAAGTATTAAAAATTTATGATTTCTATGCATATTCATAATGTTTATGCATAGTGTAGAACCGGGTTCAAAACCCAATTTGACTTTTAGCAATTATATTGTAAAAACCAAACCAATTAAACACACATATCAAACTAGCAACCATCTGATTATGTTCAGTCAAACTCCCAGCTTATTCATCATTGTGAAGATGTGTTTTTAGCTATTTTTCCAAAATTCATCACCTGCTCCTTTTTATGCCATAGACGGGGTAAAATGATACAGCCTTGGAAGAAATGTCTTATTTTTAATTTTCAAGGACTTATGCAAAATTATAGCTACATCATCCAGTCTCCAAGCTCACCTGGAGATTCTATATAAACAATAAAATACAGCAATTAAAACTAAAAATGCTAAATTGGCTTTTAGGCAAAAAGTCAAAACTTTCACTGTATAACAAAGTTTTAATCTACAAGGGAGTGCTGAAACCGGTATGGGCCTACGGCATAGAGCTGGGGGGATACGCTAGCAAATTTCCTATAACCAAGATGCAGAGAATGCAAAATAAACTTCTCAGAACTCTAGTCGACGCTCCATGGTTTGTTAGTAATAATATGATACATTAGGACCTAAATATACCATATATTAAAGACGTCACCAAGGACAAAGTCTACACGCATCTTAACAAAATCGGAACACATACCAATAAATTAATAAAACCACTTGTGAAAGAAAATACAAACCAAACACTTAAAAGAAAATGGCCTGCCGACCTGACCATGTAATCACTGCCAGACTTTCTTCAGTTAGGATCAACTCAATGGAGGCAATCCTAACTTACTTATTTTTCCTAATTTGCTTATAATCATATTTTTGTATTTATTTATAAATTTTATTTTTGTATCTTTATTACTTGTTTATTTTAATTATTTTATTTAATTTTTATTTTGTGTATACATCACACATTAGCTTATAGAATCTGTATTCTGATTGCTAATTATAAATAAATAAAAAAAATTAAAAAAACATCATCCAGGCAATGCAAATTATAGATTTTCTGAGTATATTTTTTATAAAGATAACAATGTATATAACCTTGATCTGGTATTTTTTCAGAAATGTTCATTAGCTGAGTTGGAATAACTATTTGTATAAATATATAAATAATATCTAAATAAATAAATAATATAATCTAAAAAAACTTGCTAGGATAAAGGTTTAAACATTAAAGGTTCAGTTGGACCTTTTTCCCCCGCCTCCTACAAATCCCTCATCTCTACAGATGCAAACAAAATTAATATCTCTATTCTAGATCTTTACACCAGCATTCAATTGTATCCTCCATCTCCTTCCTCGTCGATTCAGGGAATAAATCCAAATGCTTGCGTATGCCATTCGCAAAGCAATTCTCGGAAAACAAAAATAAAACTCAAAGTTACCTAACAGTTCGTTTTCCCAAGTGTGAAATATTCAAATCATCCCACAAACGCACGTCATACGCGTCAGGAATACAAATGCGAGAAAGTTTACTTGACGCGCTAGTGAATTTATCACGCCGAGTTTTGTATTGCACAATTTGCAGATAGAAATTTTAACACTCAAAGTAAAACAGAGAAATTGCGTCACAAAATACACATAAAGGTCAGAGGAAAAATTTGTAATATACAGCGGCAAAATGCTCCTTACAAATCAGAATTTGACTGTTCTTGATACAAACTTGCCTCCAACCTTGTAAAAGGACCATAATAAGGTAATAAACTCAATTACCATTAAAATCTATAGCCAATATTGATATCATTATGACTTATAATAATGACAAAAAAGATCAATATATATGAAATTTAAAAAATTACATACACAATATATTAGTTATTATAGCAACGCTTTTACCCTCCTTTCTTCATATAAAATCGTAGTAAAAACTATCAAATGCTGTGTTTGTTGTGCAGCCACGAGTTTTAGATATAAAATTCAACCTAGGAAATAAAAAACGTCAAAAAGAATGTTATCATAACCGCATCTTTCTGATGTGCATTTATAACACAAGTTATACACAATGCAAGTTAGGTTTTATGTTTATTGCATTAGCACATATACAACTTTCAAACTATCAGATGTAACATAAGTTACAACATGATTATTTTTCAAAGGTAAGTAATATTTGAACACGTATAATAGATTGAAAATGAATAATTGAGACGCAACAAGAAGAAACTTTCATGGGTACTGATATATTATTAACAGATACTTAGAAGTTTCCTTTCATAAAGTCTACGTACTTTGTAGACATTCTCATCCATATTTAAAAAAAGATGATTTTCTACTTGATTATAGAAGAAATTTGTATCAGTTTGTAGGAGAATATAATAGAGTTTAGTAAAATATATATTATGAGATGTATGGACTGTGATTTTATTTTGTTTGTAATATTCATTGTAATATTATGACATAGAATTTTTTTTTTTTTTTTTATTTCTGTTAATTTTAACAATCAGATTACAATACAATCTATAAGTTAAAAGTTATGGTATTGAAAATCAAAATCAAAAAGAAAAAAAATAGAATAAAGGAAATGACATAGAAATAGATTGGAATTCAATTTAGATATATTTTAAGTACGACCAAAAATTTGCTGATATTAAACAAAAACTTTCAAAGAGAATGTATGGGTTGAGAACGTTGGGTATTACAAATTTCATAAATTTAATAATCAAATAATTAAGTTATTAGAAATAACTTAGTTTTTCATTTCAAAACCTAGCTATTTACTCGCAAAATTCTTATTTTAATAAGTTTTTTTTTTGCTACTAATGAATCAAGTTATTCATGTATATTTCATTCAAGCAATATCCTGTGGTTTTGTATTCTATACATTGCCTAAGTGATATATCTAAAATGGTAAACGTGAGATAGGACTAAGTAGAGATACATAGTAGAATAATTAACAGAATGCGAACCGAGGGCTGCATACTAAGGACTGGAATAGCTAGGATATGATATGTTATCATATGATAATGGAATAATAATTGCATTACTCATGTTTTTATTTATATCAACATTTTCACTTAACTTATCGAACATGAAAACTAACATATTTATGTACACAAAGGATATAGTACATATTTATTCATGAATATATCGGCTTTGTTTCGAGTAGGCTTAATATTATTTTAATAATTGTTTAGAGAAATATTGGAGAGCAAAAAAAATCAAAGCAATTTTCGGTACGTTTGGCTCTCGTAAAATATGAGACTTTTGGGTTATATCGTTATTCGAAAGAAGATTATCTATATTAATTCATTTAGAAACAAAATCTATGACCCTATTCAATTTTGTTGAGAAATCATCGTGATTTTTAGCTTTGATAGACAACGCGCGAATGAAATAAAGTCACAAAGATTTGTCCAATTGAGTAGGCCCCTATGTAAAGAAGAAACAGAAGCGGACCAAGAATTGATCCTTGAGGAACACCCATTTTGATATATAACATCCTGGATATATCTTCCGTACCAGTGTTATTGTCCAAATAAACGATTTGGGCTTTGTTTGTTAAATAAAATGTTAGTAATTTAAGCAAATCTGAACAAAAAATTACTAATGTAACATAAGAGTCACGTAACTATTATATGCAGCTCGTACAAGTTGAGACAAAATATTTGTATTTTATTTCAAGACTAGAAGCGTTCAAGTTTAGTTAACTAATTTGAATACACTATGAATAGTTCATCGAAATTCTGCAGATGTTTCGTCAATATTTATGCTCAATCCACTATTCAGTAAAACTGCAATCATGTGATTCATAATGATAAATAACCAAATGCAAAATCCATAAAACAATACACTGATCTAATAATAAAAACTCAATATAAAATACTGTCATTTTATGGCACTGCTTTGCAAAACACCTTTTAAGCTCAAGGAAAAAACTAATTTCAAATATTTAGTGAATGTAAATATAACATATTTGGCATTATAAAAAGCACACCTCAAAAATTACAGGAAATATTTCTTCTGGAAACCAAAAAGAGTTATATTTGTATACATTAGGGTAAAATCAAAATAGTTCATATTTGGCATTAAAATAGTTCATTTTATGGCACTACTTTGCAAAACACCTTTTAAGCTCAAGGAAAAAACTAATGTCAAATATTTAGTGAATGTAAATATAACATATTTGGCATTATAAAAAGCACACTTCAAAAATTCCAGGAAATATTTCTTCTGGAAACTAAACGAGTTATATTTGTATACATTCGGGTAAAATCAAAATAGTGCATAAGTTATAATGATAATTTTATCACATAATTTTGTGTAAAAATGTAACTTTTGTATATTATTAGAAATATTTGAAATATTTGACTTCTTAATAACGTGGCTTAAAAAAACTATGAATAGAAGAATTTGCAACAAATTATTTTTTTACACTTTTACCATAGATGAGCAATAGGTGACAAATGTTCTCACCATATTTCTAGAATTCGAGTATTGAGTTGTTTTATTCCATTTCCTCAGCAAAAATATATCTCAAGCCAGGAAAAGAATAATTACACGAACATCATAAGTTGTTGGCGTGAAGCCGAGGTATTACATTATGCAACTCTGCATAATTTTCAAACCTGCAGGTTAAGAGAACTCGGACCAACTTTTAATAAAGCTATTACTTTGCATCTCAGATGACTTATGAACTATGAAACTTTTCGAATGCAAACGCATATTCTATTTTTATGAGCGCGGCCTCGTCCGGACGTTTGATTTATTACATTATCCGGTCGCGGCAAGTTCCGGTTACCGAATGAAATTAAAAATCATCCCCGCGACCAAAGTAGGGTTGATATAAAAAAGCACCCCGCACTTCTTTGATAAACGACTTATTAAATTGAATTTCTTATTTGCCGAAGCGGAGAAGTGTATAAAAGATTTTGTTTATCCCATTTCTGAGGTGAAAAATAAGATTAGTCGTAACATCTGGCACGATTAAAGATGGAATATCAGGTTGACTCGAGAAATGTTTTTCTTAAAAAGAATATTTTGGATAAATTAAATAATTTAAAAAAATTTATATTAATTTAGAATATGAGCTCGCTTGTATGCACATAGGCTGGAACAACTGCACCTTCTGGAATCAGAAGTCCCGAGATCCCGCTTCAAGCAGCCTGCTATCAAGCAGTAGCAGCAACGGCTTTTAGTTGAAACTATAAATGATGCAACATTGAGGCATCATTAAATATTCGTCTTTTTACATAAATTGTAATAATAATTCATCACACAAGATAGGATAAGTGTTTAGGTTGCCATCTATAGAACCAACTAATATTAAGTCAAATCAGTACCGCTTATAGGACTTTTAAGTTCTAATTGCTGTTCAAAAATTTTAATAAAGAAAAATATATGTAGGGTGGCGCAATTAAAATTTGGAATTTCACGGTAGCAACTTGCCCGTAGATATGGAAAAAAACTAAGAATTTTGAGACCTTTCTAACGATGTATAATGATTTCTTTACAGAAATATCTAAACCGTAAGATCACTAGATCACTAGATCACTAGGAGTACTAGATGGACCACCCGTTACAAAAGAAATAAAAGTTAATCCTTTTCTATAAAAAATATTGCTTTCAAAAGATTTTAAAAATCTAGACTCTAATCAAAATATGGAACAATTTTAAATAACTAGAAATAAATTATTTTAAAACTAATGTTTCTAGACTAATAGGCCTTTACTGCATCAAAAAGAGTTATTGTTAATAATACAAAAAAAATCTTTATGAAAATAATGTTAATAATGATTTCTGAAATCAATCAATTTTAATACTAAATCTGAAATATGAATAATATGTGAGAATGAAAATGCAAGCCCAAAACATCAATTCATTTATATAAATGCAAAACATCATATATTAATTTATTATTATTTATGATATATTATTATATTTATTTATATGATATATTATTATTATATTTTATTATTATTATAATTTATTATTAGTTATGATATATTAATTATCATTAGTATGATGTTCTTTTGCACAAGATTAGTGTTTAATAAAATTATATATTTTTTGTGTTTTTATTTGTTGGGTATGTATATAATTTTCTCTTTTTTATATTTTTATATTTAATATCGACTATTGTTATTTGTGTACTATTTTTTTAGATTACTGAATGATAACACACATTAAGTGTCGAAACGTTTGATTAAATAAAGATTTTTTCTATTTTAATCTTTTTTTAATTCGACGATTGGGCTGCAAAATACAAGTATGTATCAACGTCAACAAAACTATCCACATATTAATTTATTATAAAGCAAAATTGTACACATCAATTAAATCCACTTATTTCAATTGTAATAAGCAATTGGTACAAATGCAAATTTATTCATGAAGAATTACAGAGATTTATATACACATGCGCATCAATATCAAAAAGCGTAAAATGCTTAGTTTTATTTCAATATAAATATTTTTCATATTATCCCATTAAGCACATTCAACAACAGCTTCAGTTAAGTTACATAATATTGCATAACTCTTTGCAAAGTAAACACATAAAGCATTATAAATGTTAAAACGATGCAGAAGCAAAACTTTTCACGTGCGATTCAAAATAAGCTCTAGTAAATAATGTTTAAAATCTCACAGATTACAACATATATCTCTCTATGAGATTAAACAAAATGTTGCAGTTTCCGCATTTGCATAGAGATATTTATTTGTAAAAGTTTGTCAAAAAAAAAAAAATTAGTTTATGCATATATATGACATTTCAAATGTATATATTCAAAGTAACTAGCAGCCAATTCGTATATATATATATATTATATATATATATATATAATATATATATTCTTATATATAAAATAGGAGCTCTTTTTCAAATGTCCGACTAAAACTCGAAACGGCCGAATCGATTTGGCCAGTCTTAGTCTTGAAAAATTCGTGCCAATCCAGAGAAGGTCCAAAAGGTGAGAAATTATTTCAAATCCGCGTAGAAACTTTACATTTTTAATTTGAAAATTTTTGTTGAAGCGTAGTGTAAATAAAACAACGGACGGTGGCTAATACTTGAAATGCCAAACGTTTTTGACAGATGATGTTCGATTATGTTTAATAGGATGTTTTATGTGAATATTATTTAATTATGATTAATTTGTAGCAAGTAGTTTTATTTGTAGTTTTATTTACATACAAAAACGTTAGTAAACGGGCTGCAAGAGTTACTAGAAACTCAAATATCAACTTATTTGAAATGTTAATTTGAAAATGCACTTTTTGGCATATTTTTCTCAAACACGAAGCTCTGAAAGGTCTCATTTGTTGTATCATTATTTACCTACTCATTGGAATTTGTAAAACATTTTCTAGGTTATATTATTTTTTATTTATGTTTTTTAAATTCGGAACCTAAATTTGGTATCGATCAAATGGACCTTTTGTCGAATAACATTTTTTCAGTTATAATTTTCCAGAATTTATCGCAGAATAGATAGTAATATATGAAGGTCCGGGGTTAAAAAGGCCAACCACCGATTTGTCAAAAGTCAGTAAAGTTAAGCATTGTTTAACAACAATATTTGAAAGTAGAGGAAAAAAGATTTATAGCCAGCTACAAGCTTGATTTGAAAACGGTAATCTTTGAAATGGGGGAGATAAACGGTAATCTTTGAGAATCCATAATAAAAGTATTTTCTTCTGTTGGTAGTTTTTAAGCATTAGTTAAAAATGTAATTATTTTGTAAAATACCTTTAAAACTATAATAAGGCTTTAAATCTTTTTGCCACCTGCCCGTTTCAAGTTTGCCGGGTCAGCTAGTATATATAAAAATATACATATATATATATATATATATATATATATATATATATATATATATTATGTTAAATGTTAAATATGAACAATACAACACTCCGGATTTTAACACACACTTTATTCGGTTATAGAACATATAGGAGTTCTGATGCTGTTCAAACAATAAAAAAATATATAGACTTCGGATTATCCGGAATTCGTATTATCCGGAATTCCGATTATCCGGAATTCCGATTATCCGGAATTCCGATTATCCGGAATTCCGATTATCCGGAATTCCGATTATCCGGAATTCCGATTATCCGGAATTCCGATTATCCGGAATTCCGATTATCCGGAATTCCGATTATCCGGAATTCCGATTATCCGGAATTCCGAATATCCGGAATTCCGATTATCCGGAATTCCGATTATCCGGAATTCCGATTATCCGGAATTCCGATTATCCGGAATTCGGATTATCCGGAATTTGGATTATCCGGAATTCGGATTATCCGGAATTCGATTATCCGAATTCAGATTATCCGGAATTCAGATTATCCGGAATTCGGATTATCCGGAATTCGGATTATCCGGAATTCGGATTATCCGGAATTCGGATTATCCGGAATTCGGATTATCCGGAATTCGGATTATCCGGAATTCGGATTATCCGGAATTCGGATTATCCGGAATTCGGATTATCCGGAATTCGGATTATCCGGAATTCGGATTATCCGGAATTCGGATTATCCGGAATTCGGATTATCCGGAATTCGGATTATCCGGAATTCGGATTATCCGGAATTCGGATTATCCGGAATTCGGATTATCCGGAATTCGGATTATCCGGAATTCGGATTATCCGGAATTCGGATTATCCGGACTTCGGATTATCCGGACTTCGGATTATCCGGACTTCGGATTATCCGGACTTCGGATTATCCGGACTTCGGATTATCCGGACTTCGGATTATCCGGACTTCGGATTATCCGGACTTCAGATTATCCGGACTTTCGATTATCCGGAATTCGGATTATTCGGAATTCGGATTATCCGGAATTCGGATTATCCGGACTTCGGATTATCCAGAATTCGAATTATCCGGACTTCGGATTATCCGGAACCAATGGGCTTTATTGTTTTTATAATACTTCATTGTACGAATATAGCATTCAAACAACACATCCTTATACACGTAAAGTAATAATATTTTTGATTCTCTAGAAATTGTCTAGAATATACCCTATTTAGCAAAACAACGTTTGCCGGGTCAGCTAGTATATATATATATATGTGTATGTATGTGTGTTAATTCTCATTATCATGGAACACGTAGGGTACATAAAATTGAATAATTATAGGTTCCAAATCTAAGGCACAATTTTTTTTTAGATAGTCCTGATCTCCTGATCAAAACAGAATTATATAAGAAATAATTTCTATTAAAATCCAATAATTTCTTAAAATGTATTAGTTTGCATAGTTATTCAATTTCTTGAAAAAGATATAAATAGTAAATGGTATATAAATAGTGGAGGGTTCATTAAACACATGAGCAATTTATTATTGATTTGTGGACCCTCCTTCCTCCTTGGTGATTCGAGGTTATATTCAAAATAACCCCCCCCCCACCAAACATTACGTGAATTTTTAATTAAGAGAAAAAATTGTAAAAAATTTTATTTTTATTGACAATGCCTGGATTTTTCTTTTAAATTCAGGTAAAGAATAAATACACGTAATATTTTACTATACCCCTGTCTCCCCCGCATTTTTTGTGATTTTTTTTATTAAACCCTCCCTTTCCCCCAAACTTCATGTGATTAATGGACGCCCCTAGAAATCTTGAATATATAAATAATATAACGATAGTTCAATTATTTACTTCATTGATTTATTCAATAATATTTTTTTAATTTAATTATTATCTATCTGTCTACTTGTCCACCTGTCTATCTATCCACCTGTGTAGATTTAATCCCGTCTACTTGCTTACTTCTTTACCAGTTTACCTGTTTACCTGTCTACCCATCAATAAGAATCAAATGTTTTTTGAAAAATTCAAATCGGTTATTTGGTGCTCCCGACGTCGAAAACGCCGGAGAAAAATTGTATCCACACATACATATATGGCATGAATACATACACACACACATACATCTATTTATTCCCTAAATGTAAGGTTTCAAGGTATCCCGAAATGTTCAGAAACCTTCAATACGTACTGATATGCATTAAATTTCAGTTTCATGTTTTTACGATTAAAATAATTTAGCCTATAGAAAGTTAAAAGTCTTTATAATGATTTATCACAAATAGAGTTCGACTGCTACGATCAGATGTAAACGACCAAATATTCGCAATTTGCAATATTATAATTCACATTTTGCACGTATGTCGTACATTATCATGCATGTATTAACATTAGAACAACTATGACAGTTACCATAAAGTTGGACTGCAATTCGCGACTGTGTAGTTTTGATCTCTAGCCCTCTTGGGTAATCTGCCGTATGATTTAACGCGCTGTAACAATCTCGCAGATTACATCGAGAGACGGACGAGAGGAACTGATTCGATATGGTTCACATGAAGAATTAAATGACAATATTAAATTATTTAGTTCAAAGATATACAAGTCTCAGAACAGTCGCTATGTACTTGAATTTTCATTACAATGCAAGCAGATTTTTAAGTTTGATGCAACGATATAAAATGCAACCACAGGTGATAAACATCTATGGCCAAATTTTCGACAATAGAGAATAACAAAAAAAATTGGATAACCGAAAGATGCGAATTGTGATTATAGGCAGAATAAGAAGTAAAGCTTATATGCTCTTTGTACAAGTAGCAAACTTGAGTAAAAATAAATCATCATAACAATTTAAATTAATGTTCATTAGTAATATGGTAACACTCGTGATGCGCGCTTTATTAGTGTATGAAACATTATACACGTTTATATAATGATAAATTATAAATTATATATTTATAATAGCAATAAAAATATGTATAATATTTAAAAACGATAATGTAATTGAAGTCATACTTCAAATATGACATGATCGGTTTGTCATTGTAATTAGCATTTAGGACCTGTACCTTCATTCTGAAATGAAGTAATTGCTGATTGATAAATTTTATAATACTCGTTCACACAGTGAAATATGTTAAACAGCGCCTAAACAAATGTTTTTTCAACTTCACTCATCATGTAATTGTGTTTGAAAAACTTCATGTATTGAAATTTAACATACATTTATTGACTGATTGTATTTTTTTACTCTTTCTCTGGCGATATAATCTCATTCTTTGAACAGCTGTAATATCTGTCTTGCCTAAAAAGATTATTTCATAAATCTGAACTCTGCCTAGTCAAATATTTCAGCACAACGCCTAACACTATTTTTACTAAAACAAAAACACCATTTAACACCGAATGTCCTAGAAATCAAGTGTGTCAAATTAATTGCCTCGATTGTAATCCAACTTATATTGGAGAAACAAAACAGAATTTAATAACGACTATAACAACATATAGACAATTCAAGAAATCTTGTAGATGTCTTAGACAATTCAAAACTATGCTTATAGAACACGCTAATACTTCAAGACTAATATAGAGTTTTCTAACCTGACTATATTAAATATGAGGAAAATTTATACATATTTGTGAAGGCTCTGTTTTAACTATTTATAACAAGAGAACAATAAATAAACACAATGATCCTAACATGCTGTGCAATGCAAATATTTCTTATCTAGGTAGTACTTGCAAATTTGTTGTCGTTAAAATACTGTAACAGAATTGAATAATTATAATATTAACTGTTTTCCTATATTTCAACAACGCTAGCTTTCGTAGCAAGTTCCATCATATTTTACGTTTTTATTGAGCAAAATAAATCCAATTTGTTTTTTCATTATTTTTCAAATTTAAATAGAGCGATTTACTTTCCAATAATAGCTGCGCTATTATTATACGCCACAACAGCAGCCGCACGGGTTATTAAAAGAGTTCTTTATGAATTTATGATGAGTCAATATCAGCTTTGTGCTTGCAGAAGCTATAACAAAATAATCTCATTACACGTATTTTTTACAGAAAGTTCTAATTAATGTTCTACTAACTAGCAAAGTAACGTTTTTTTCAATCGTGAGCAATAGAAAGCTCATATGAAACAAAATATAAGAGCAAAATGTTTTGATAGAAATTATAATAAACAGATGCAAAATGTTGTAATAATTATCGAAATAATTAGTACTTTTAAATAAATTTTTAGTTTCCTGGTCTGTATTGATCTATATATTATGCATATCCCATGGGAAAATTTCATTTTCTTCTCAAATATTCATTTCATTGCATCCCGTTCATAGTGCGAGATTTACTATGCATTTCCTTTAGAAAATGAACATTTTATGACTCGTAAACTCTTTTATAGTTATTGTTTAATAAATTATATTCCAATTTTGCCAGACTGTTCTAGATAGAGCATGTAGAAACTCAAAATTGATTTAAATATCCATACTAAAACCTTCCATGCGGATTTTATGATCCATCTCCAGTAGTAAAAAATAACAATTTGATTTTTTTTGGATTTTCAACTTACTTAAAATTCAAAAGAACATATAAATATAATATAAATGATTATAAATCAGTTTTTGTATTTCAAAATTTGTATCCAGTTTACTAAGAATATTCCACGACTGTTCCAGAGTTCACAATCTATTTTTTATCATCAACAATATGTTTTCATCTCCTCAGAAGTAAAATCGAAAGCGCTTGCTGTTAACATTAGAATAAATCATATTTTCTCAGAACATTACACTTAGGAGGTTTTATTCTAGTTCACCGAGTCGAAGTTCTGAATTCAAGTTTATCGATAAATCAAATACATCGTCGGTAGCACAAGGATACTGCGCCATGGATATACACAAGATATAAATCTTGTTTAGTTTGAGTTCAGAATACTAGAAAAAAGTATGAAAATAATCGATAATCCAACTGGTAACAGAGATACATACATGCAATCAATTGTAAAAAAAAATTATTCAATTAACACTGCCAATTTTTAAGGCATCGTCACCATAAACTGCTCATGACTTTTTGTGAGCTTAAGATGTCTTTTTGCATTTGCAAAAATAAAAAAAGTAAAATGAGACAAAAAATTTCGATTTGTTTTTCCAAAACATCTTTTCTTGCTAATAGACATCAAAATTACTTACTATCTATTAACAAAAGGAATTTTACATTTGGACTACTACATCCACAAACCTAAAAGCAATAAAATAGTGTATGGCAGTTATAATAATAATTTATATTTTAAGACAACTTTTTCGAAACCAACCCTTATGAAACCCTTTAATAAGAGATATTACATTTATAAATATAGAAGCCATCCCAAATATCCGTCAATAAATACATTTCTGCAAATCCTCCTTCAACTGGATACAGTCGACTCTTCCCCAAAGTGGATGATGCTATTTCAAACTTTTGGGCTAAAGTTCTTTTGCAAAATTGCATAAACCATCTAAGATTAAAGAAGATGTTCGTGCTATTGATGCAACCGAATGCAGTTCAATCATCCGCGCAAAAAATATCGCTTCCAGAAAATTCTCAAAGGATTATTTTCGTAACGAGATAGATTCTTTAGCATAATCTATCTGAGAAGTTCTTACGATACGTTTAAGTTCTGGTAAAAGTTCGACGATTTGTTCGGATAAGGTAAATACACGCGAAGGCAAGTATTTTAATTGCTTAAACAATGTTTTTTCAACACACATGTTTTTTATTTTAAGCTGGCAGCAATCTTGTTTATGAGTATAAAAATAGGTAAAAAAACCTTATTTTATATTTCATCGTTTATATAAAATATTAAGTATCCAAAATCAATAAAATTATTAGATTCTTCAGTGCAATGGTCCTTTATCTGATGGTCCACCAGGTTCATTCACGAAATTCCGAAACATATTAAAATGGTGCACATTTTCCTGGTCAGGGTTGTTAAAATGCATTCAATTCTCCATAATTCGCCCATCGGTTATGAGTGTTGTTTTTTTTATTTTGAATGATATATTCATGAACCAGATGTTCAATGCAAAATACTATGTGAAATCACAATCAATGCTATTTCATGCAAATCAACTTTGTTCGGGATAATAGATTCTGTGTATTATTCTGCGGAAATAATATTTTTAAAAGCAGATTTATTTAAAAGAATATTTGCGCTTAATAAAATGTTTTATAGAATTAGTTGTGTTTTTCGGGCATAACTTTGAATTTGCAGTGAATTAGTATTGATAGGATTTAAAGATTAGTTAACTGAATTATATAATAGTTAAGATACTAACTAATATCTCTAAAAATCCTATAAATACAAAATGTATCGCGTAACAATCTCATTATGCTAAAACTTGATCTAAATTTTACAGAAATACAAAATAATTAAAAATTAATTGCAAAGGTAGGTCCAAAAAAATTGTAGTTGCAGAAAAAAAGTTAAATATTACATTTGGGTGGTGTCTATTAATCGAGATACATGTAGAAGTTATGTATCAGGTAGTCGTGGATAGCTAGATAAGTGGACAGGTAGATAGATTTTTTTTTGTATATACCTTATTCAACAGCAATCAGAATTTACAAAATTCTATGAGCTATTGTACTTATGTTTGTACTCACTCACACACAGTCATACACACACACACACATAAATTGGCTGAATTTTTAAAAATTACAATAGATGCCACTCCATTAAGTGGTCAACTAATCTAGCTGAGGTATATATCAAGGTCTGAGCCTAGTCTTTTTCGAAATTGATCTATCTTCAAAATAATTGGAACTTTTCTTTTGAGCCTCCTAGATCGGGGTTCTTCAAGAAGATGTTTCACAATTTTATTGGGATGGGATTCCAACTTCTCAAAATGGCGATGACTGGTACTGCTAATTACATCTTTCACAAATGGTATGTTCAAGTCGTCATGAATCATTTTGTTACTGACATACCATAGACCGTTTACGATCTGCCTAACAATTTTTGACTGAGCTCGTTGAATTGCATCAATGTGAGATTTTCTTGCACATCCCTATAATTCCACACCATAGGTCCATATCGGCTTTATTATTGTTTTATATATTAGTAGCTTGCTTTCAATAGGTAATTTGGATTTACTACCTATGAGCCAGTAGAGTTCCTTAGCTCTATTTTTTACTAGAGCTATTTTTGAAAATATGTGTTGCTTCCAGGTTAGTTTGCTATCTAATATCATCCCGAGGTCTTTTGTTAAGTAGATAGATAAACTGAAAAAAAATGGTCGACAGGTGACGAGCAGGAATTCAAACAAGATAGGAGGGTAAACAAATAGATAGGTAGGCAGGTAGAAAAGTAGACAAGCGCGCAGGTCGATTGGTAAACAGTCCATCTGGTAGGCGTGTAGTCACGTAAATAGATAGTAGATAACTAAACAGGAGTATAAAGAGGAAGGTACCAAAATAGACAAGTCGAAACTTAGGGTGGCACTTAACCAGGTAGATACTTGGAAGCAAGTAGATCATATAAGAATCAAGTCGACTATTCTCTTATATTTGGAAGTTCTTACTTACACCTAGTTAGCGATCATTTTTATGATCATTTTATTATTACAGGTACACTGACAAGATGAAAAACTTATTAAATTTTTGGGAAGGCAGGTCCAGCGGTTATGGACTCTCAATAAAATTAAGTTTAAAAAATGTCATTCGGCGGTCAAAAATGTTTATTGGGCATATGTACATCAAATTATCAGATATTTTATAGAGATTTTGATAAAGTGTACATATTTTGTGTATTTTTTTGGGTTACATACCAAGATTTTTAATTACGGTACGGGGAGTTCCAGCAATTTGCTTTAAGGCACGATGCCATGCACCCCACTAGTTTTATTTGAAGATTTGAAAATGCGATGGAAATTCTCAGTCTCCACTCGGTGCCATTTCATTTGTCACGCGTCGAGCGCGCACAATTGTCTTCGTGCGACTAACAGGAGCGCTATTCGCATCTACCTATGTAAATAGTACTTTAATGAAACTGTTTATCTTTGCTCGCTGCAACGTTTCTGCTTATGTCTAACATTTATTTGAACTTTCCGTATTATTCCCTGAATTTTCAAAAACATTACCTGCGCACTTGTTTTTTAGTTAAATTAAAGCACACTGCGTCGTTCATGCAATTGTAATAATATAGGATTTAGAAGTTGTGTAATAGGATTTAGACAAAAAGCTGCACAAACCTGTGGATAGTAAATGCTCCAATGTATTTTCTTATTTGAATTTTGCAAATTTTTAGTATTAAGGAATATTGAATAAACAGATCCAATTTGTACAGAGTAAGTAAAATTTGCCATGAGGCAACAAAATTACGTTTTTGAAAAAAGGTCGGTAAAAAGTAATTGTAATTGTAGTAATTTTAATCAAAAAAAAATTTTTTCGTTAGAAATACGCTAAAACTTTCATTTATTGCTGTTTTTGTTAATTACTCAAGAAAATATTATGCATTATTTACTAATTCATTTTAATCAAGAAGTTTTAAGTAGGTATTTGAGAAAACATCCACTGCTTCTATTACTACTTCATCTAAAGATTCTAGACGTGACACAACGATTAAAAATTCATGAATTTGTCAGGTGGAACCTAAATTTTCCAATATATTATTAACTTCCCGTAGAGTAAGTTATAGTAATCGCAAAAAATCGAAAATTTAAATTTTTATATATCAACGTTTCAGGGGTTTCTGAACATTTTGGCATACCTTAGAAAAAATAGATGTATGTGTGTGTGCATGTGTGTGCGTGTATGTGTGCGTGTGCGGATACAAAATTTTGTCGACGATTTCGGGAACACCGATCAACCGACTTGAATAATTTAAAAAACATTCGATTCATATTGATGAGGAGACGTGCTGATTAGTTTTTGGCGAAGGCAGGTCTAGCCGTTTCGAAGATACGAAGCAAAAAGTGCCAAAAATGAAAACTTAGTTTTTTAGAGAACGGAGCGTCCGATTTTAATAATTCAAAAAACATTTCACTTGTTTTGACAAGATACAGAATTAGTGAAATTTTCAAGAAGGCAGGTCTAGCGGCTTCAAAGATCTAGTGAAAAAAATAAAAAAAATACATTTGATGATCAAAAATGATCATTAGACATATGCACATCAAATTATCAGATATTTTATAGAGATTTTAACAGTAAGTATAAGTTTTGTTTGCATTCCTATGGATTCCGTACCAATGTTTATTCGTTAGACGGCGACACGGCGCTTACGCGCTTTGACATTTTGTCTCTATGCAGTTGAAGCAGTTCTATTGCTTCAGAATTTCCAAAATATGTCAAAATACAGAAAACAAAGTAATTTTTTGTAAAATTCCTAGTTTCCCAAAAATCTAACTTTTTCAAAGTAATTTTGTTTCAAAAATGTTAATCTTTTTTAAAAAAATAATATTTGGTACGGGAAGTTCCAGCAATTTGCCTTAAGGCACGATGCCCTAATTGCCTTAAGACAGAATTCCACTTACAGCTAGTTTAAACCTTGTCTTAGTCATAAACTTTAGCTCAACAAACTATGTACAACAAGTTGCATAAATATTTGAACATTTAACCATTTGCAAATGAGAAAAAATAGTTTTTATTTTGACTATATACAGTTGAAAATTTATGAATTTCTCATATGGAACTAAAATTATTCTATATAATAATAATAATAATATTATTATTATTATTATTATTATTATTATTACTATTATTATTATTATTACAATCCCCATCTGCCATTGCAATACATTACACAATGAGATTTTCGCCAAGTGGATACAAGTCGTACGCTTCGAGAATTCGTCCTCGGGGTC
>NW_020537646.1:16401250-16427392 GCF_003426905.1 Ctenocephalides felis | reverse complement strand
AAATTGCATATACATTATTTTTCATGTATGTTGCATATTACTTTACTAAATTATTTTAATACAAAACAATATTTCTACTAATGGATAATAGAAAATTCTAGAACTAGTAGAATTCTAAAATTCTACTTATGGATATTAGAAATATTATAGAACAGCCCACATATATTTAATTAGAGGTTAAGTGATTTATAAATATTCTTATGTGTCATAATATTTGAGTTCTAGAATACTATACAGATGACGCAAAAATTTATTTAATGACGTATGTTAGTAACAAAAATAAGAAACTTTTAATTGGCGTGCGCTCTATTTAAATATTTATATTAAGAGCTAATACTAGAGATTCATTTTTTATTAATTTGGAAGTATTGGCGCCTTTGAGAGCGAAGAAATTCGAAAATGTCCTTGTTAAGGACCACCCTGATATATATATATATATATATATATATATATGTGTGTGTGTGTGTGGATGTTTAGTTATTTGTTTTTAGATGTATAACCTTTATGCATGTTCTACGCAGAAACGACTCGCACAAAAGGAGCTTCGATATTAGTATTTCTTCTATTTTTCATTTCAAAGAGTACTCTTAATTGTATTTTCTATATTGCGCGTTTGTGTCATATTTCACGAGCACTATTAACGGTTCTAGAACGTAGAACATCCAACAACGTAACAGGATATTAAAAGTTGGCACTGATATTGCGTTGTCGAAGCAACTAGAAATGCTAACAACGAGAATGTGTTGATTGCAAAACCGCATTTTGCTTTTCAGTTCACTGAAACACGTCAAAATAGCCAATAGTCGCTTAAAACGCATAGGAGAGTACAGGAAATTAAGATTTTTTCACATTCACCTACAATATATTGTCTTGCGCAAAAATGATTGAATATTTTCTGTGAAATTTTTGAATGAAAATGTAGATTGAATTTTTTGTAGTTATTCATATGGGTTGACATCAGATAACTGAAAGTTCACGATGTACAAAAGTTTTAATAACAAATCCAATTTCTTAATTGAATTTTAGTATATTTCAACAATTTTTTTTGACTATTATTGGCAGAATATACATTATTAGTCCAGTCATTATAGTAAGTTCACCTCGGAATTTGAGATATTTTGAATATTTTTGGCAAATGCAGATCTAACGGTTTCGGATATACGGGGCAAAAAGTGCCAAAAATGGTATTTCAGTTTTTGAGATAAAGGTTGTACTGACGAAATGAACAACTGGTGAATTTATTGTAAAGGCAGGTCTAGCATCTCCGGAAATCCAATAAAAAAGAGTAAAAAATAATGCCAATAATACCAAAATGATCATGCAGCGCGATTGCTTGAATGTTCAAAATTTTCAAAATATATCAAAATACAAAAAAAAATCTAAAAAATATAGTCCAGTCATTTAAGCTTAAATTAGGTAAGAATCTCACCTTGGAATTTGACATACCCAGCTGTAAGTCTATAAAACTGTATATTGACACCCTGAAAGTTGTCTCAAAATCTACATATGGTAGTGTGGACGTACCATATGTAGCATTTGAGACAGCTTTTAGCATTTTATCCGGTTTACTCACAAAAAAAATTTAATGAAACATAGAATGCTAATTTTAGTTTCAATTTAGAGAACTTTGATCAGAGTCTTTCCACCTTATTTTCAAAACTAACTAAAATTCGTAATACAAAATAATAAAATTCAAAAATAACTTACATGATCATTCCCTTGTCCAAGTCATCTGAAAATAAAAAGAAAGATCTATATTAGTAAATGTCTGATTAACTATTTATCCAACTAAATACATTGCTTCTGAGTTTATTATTTCATCTCACTTACAATATGCATAGAAAATAAGTATGCTGATCAATAACCAACAGAAGGAGTAATGTGGCAACATCAATAAATGTTTGACAAACAAATGTTGAATAAAATAATCAACTAATTAAATAAATTGTTTTTGAGAATATTATTTTAGCTTACTTACTGTAAGTAAGTATATAATTATACTTACTATAAGTATAATTAATAAGGGGAGTAATGTGGCAACATCAATATAAATATTCATAAAACAAATGGTGCTTTATAAAATAAGTTGCTTCTGAGTTTATTATTTCATCTTATTTACAATATGGACGGAAAATAAACGTGTTTTGTTTGTATACGATACTCTCTTCCCATATTATTCTTTTTACAAACTCAATTTGATTATAAACCTTCCTACAACACAGTTATTACAGAGGCAGCACAATCATACAATAAAGTCAAATTCTACACAAAGAATTATCTAGATCATTTGTTAAGCAGCAGTTAAAATCCAGCTCGTGCAGGCGCTCAGGAAACGAGATATAAAATGACGTTAGATAAAAATTACACATTTTTTACCGTTACCAAGCCAAGAATTTTTAATATTTCTTTCACATCGGCATAATAAATCTTCAGTTTGTATATTACGCGTATATATGCACGGCCATTATATTGCTGTACAAGAAAAGGAACAAAATTAGTATCATGAAAGTTCATCGGGAAGAAAAATGGCTGCATATAAATTCCTATGCGAAGACGATCGTACATCTGGATCTCGTGTCGTAAATTTTATTAGTTTGGACGTGTAATATTTTTCAAATAGAAAATTAGTGGCGCATGGCAAAGTCCTAAATTTTCCCGTACCAAAAAAAATTTTTTTGGAAAAGATTTTTGTTAATTTTGAAAAAAATAGATTTTTGAGAATTTTTGAAAAAAATATTTTTTGAGAATTTTTGAAAAAATATGACATTGAAAAAAAGATTTTTTTTTATATTTTGAAATATTTTAAAAATATTGAACTTTTTGAATTGTAAAATTAAATGAAAAATTGTATCCGCACATACATACACATACTTACGTCCATTTTTTAAAGTAAGCCAAAATGTTCAGAAACCTTGGAAACGTAAAGATATAGAAAAAATTTCATTTTTATTTGCATGATTTTTTTGCCACCACAATAACCTACACTACGAGAAGTTAAAAATTGATAATTCAATGAAGAAAATTAGTAGTGTATGAAATCGTGCCTCGAGGCGAATTGCTTGAACTTTCCATATTTTGAAATTTTTAAAAGCTCAGAAAAATATTAGATTTTTTATTTGAGAATTTCGAAGTTTCTCGAACATTTTTGAAAATTTTGAAAATATTTGAGAATATTGAAAAATTTGAAAAAGTTGCCTGTCCGATACTGATATCTATTAAAAGCTTCGAAATTATTTGAAAACTGCTTTTTTATCTTTTTTTAGCTTTGAAATTTTTTGAAAGTTTTTGATACTCATCTATGTCGGTTGATCCAGACTATCAAAAATATTTGGTTTTTGACCGCCAAAAATCATTTTTGTGAACATTTTTTTTTATCTCCGCTGGACCTGCCTCTGCCAAAATTCTATCAATTCTTCATTACGACAATAAGAATTTTGAATTTTTTTTTATCATTTTTGAAAATTTTGAAAAAAATGATAGTATAAAAAATATGATAAAAATTGCCTTTCTTAAATACTGATATTTTTAAAAACTTAAAAATCATTTGAAAACTGATTTTTCATCTTTTTTTAATTTTGAAATTTTTTGAAAGTTTTTGATACTCATTCATGTCAGTTGATCCAGACTATCAAAAAAACTTGATTTTTGACCGCCAAATGTCATAGTTTAAACTTGTTTTATCTCCGCTGGACCTGCCTCTACAAAAATTCGATAATTTTTTCATTAGGTCAATACAAGTGGAATGTTTTTTGAATCATTCAAATCGGATGTTTCGTTCTCTCACAAACTTAATTGCCACTAGCTGCTCTTTTTGGTCTGTATTTCCGAAACAGCTGAGTCAACTTTTGCCAAAAACTAATCAGCACATCTCCTTATCAATAGGAATCGAGTGTTTCTTTAACCAGTCAAATCGGCTGATCCGTGATCCCGAAATCGTGGGCGAACAATTAAATTTATAGTATAATATAGTATGTGTATGTATAGATAATACATACACATACACACATACATCTATTTTTTTTAAAGTATGCCAAAATGTTCAGAAACCTTCGAAGATATGCAAAAGTTTCAATTTCGATTTTTTGACGATTACAATAACTTACCCTACGAGATTGAGTTGATGATATACTATTGCAATAGTAAATTTAATTATAAAACTACATCAAAAGTCATAAGATTTTCACACAACTTCCTCCAAACTTTTATTCTCTCGATTAAATGTTTCATATATTCCTGAGATAATAATTTTAAAAATCTAATATTGCACCTGGACTATTTCCGAGTCGAGTTATTTACTATGGTCCATTATTAAATGCTGTATATTAGTTTATAACTCTTTCATAAAAGCGAAATTGTAAAATATGACTAGATGCAACTCCTCTTCTCATACATTTTTATATTGCACAATAAAACTTGTTTTGTGAAGGTATGCAGTATGTTTGATATATTAAACAGTTCTTTGAAATTGTTTCGATGCAGACATGTTTCTTGGGAAATTTTTGTAGAAAACTGTTATATACTCAAAGTGAACTCAATAAATTTTATTTGAAAACGTATGAAGTGATAAAACGGAATCGTTCTGAGAAGTTTGAAATGAAATTGAAAGATAGTGATTTTTATCTTGGAATAAAATTTGAAATCATTTCTATTTTATATTTTTATCAAGTTCCAATTTCAAAATTTATATTAACATGGTCCTTAATTTTTTCAGGAATTTTCGATGTCCTATTTTATATTGTAATATATATAATAAATTAATGTACAGGTTTTCAAGTAGCTTTTCTACATGGACTGAATATTATATCTCCATAATAGATGGTTCATTGAAGAAACTCATATTTCAATTAAGATACTTTATGAAACAATAAGTCTCAATATAAAGTGATATACTCGAGCCATATTATTTCTAATATAAATTTTTAAATGCATAAATTTTAAAATCATATTTCATATTTTGTAAAAAATTATCAAAACTATTTCAAATGCAAAAGAATAAAGAAAAAAGGTAAATTTTATTCATATACATATATTGTAACTAGTTATTTGTATTGTTTGAAAATAAAAAACCGCTGATAATTTTTAATAATAAATGCATAATATTTACTTCAACAAATATACAAAATTCCACTTTATTCAAAATAATGGGAAAAATTGCATAGGAATAATATTTCTTGAGTTAAGAAATTTATAAAGTAAACTTAATTACATGTCTTTTCTTAGAATTAAGTTAGTGTTTCTACTAGAAACATAACATAATATTTACATTTACAAGAAAGTAATTAAATTAAAATCGTAAAAAAGAATTATTTGATGGCGGTTTTATAAATTATTATAAAATTGTATAATAAAAAATATTTTTGAAATAGATTAGTCTATGACTTTCTAAATAAAGTAAAATATGATACTAAGGTAAATTTTGATTATATTACTAGTATAAAAAATATCAATTTAGGAATGATAAATCTGATATATATATATATATATATATATATATATATATATATATAGATTTCGGTAACTACATTTTGAAATTTGTTTTTGAGTTTAGTATATTTTAAAAATTCAAGAAATTCAATTCGTGTTGATCAATTTGATAAGGTCAAAATATAAGTTTATAAAATTTGTGCATGTTCGTAGTTATGAAAGCAGTGCAAAATCGTAAGAATACTAATAAACTTATTTTTAATAATGAAGATTTTATCTACATCAGAAATTATTTCCCAAAAATGATTAAATCGTGGGTTTCGGTAGGCACTGAAATAAATTGTACCGTTCGCCGGTGAACGATTTCGTTTACAGAAATGAGAAACACACTCCAGCGCATTTTAGTTATTTCACCTCGCTTGGCCAGTTCCGCTTTTTCCATTTCCTGATTCAAGGGGTAGTTTCCCTTAAAACATTGAAATCGAGGCCAGAGCTCGGCTACAATGTTTCGTTTCCTAAATCGTCCTCAAATCATTCTTTTTACTTGAATTTGATTCAGGTGATTCATGACGTACTTTGAAAAGCGTTATTATATTTTTTTTACGAAGTACAATAGGTGACTTTATGTCAAAAAATATTAAAATTACTTATAACTTGCTTTATTAATCTGCTTGCTCTGTTTTTAGATGAGGTGAAAGTGGTAAGATATCGTTTCCTAGAACGCTCTCTTCTTTCTTAAAAAAAATTTCTACTGCAATTTAATTTAGTTTGCTTATAAAAAAACTCTTCAAAACGTTATATTATTTTTATCGAAAAAAGCTGACTCTATTTCAAGAAAATATTGGATATAAATTTAGAGAATTTGAACCTATAAATTTCTTAAATTATGCCAATTTTTGCATGAAGTGAAAGCAACATATCTTTTCTTAATTTTTCTAATATTCCTTCTAACGTAAATTTGATTCAGTTAATGTATAAAGTATTTTAAAAGCAATTTATAATATTTTTATGAAATTATCAAATTTATACTAGTAATATAATCAAAATTTACCTTAGTGTTATATTTTACTTTATTTAGGAAGTCATAGACCATCTATTTCAAAAATAATTTTTATTATAATAATTTGATGATAATTTATAAAACCGCCATATATATATATATATATATATATATATATATATATATATATCAATCGAATATCTCGGAAGTTATCAATATTACAATTAACAGCTCAATACCCAATTACGGCTTTTCATAATTTCAGTCAAAACAAATCATAAATTGTTTTGATGTTTCCTGATTAATTTCTCGTCAAAATAAAATAATCTTTCTGCCTAAAATGAAAAGTTAATCATCGCCTTGGTTTTTGTAAACAAATTGCTTTCGTTCTGTTCATGAAATAAAAGTATTGAAAAAGAAAATTGATTATTTTCTCATTAACTTCCATTTCGTAATATCTTATCGATAATAAAGATATTGAAATCTTGATTTTGGAAAACATTCAAAGGAAAAATATAAGTAGGTATTATAAGAATACTTGGGGAAAATTGAATTAAAGAATCTTGATAATACAAATAGAGATCGAATCTAAGTAACTTATAAATAACAAAATACCGAAATTTGTTTGAATGACCTAGCATAATATTTTTTATCAAACCAATGAATTTGATTGTTAAAAAAAAAAACTTTGATATTTGCATTGAATTGTATATAAAATTCAATAAAAGTATACTAATTTTAATATAATCATAATAGTCATGTCCTTAATATTCATAATAATATAATATTTCAATATTCATAATAATATATGGTATTATATATATTAAACATGTTAGGTTTAATGAGATATATATTTATATCATAATATTTTGATAATTTATTGCATACCTTATTAAATAGATATAAAAATAAATAGAAAATTTTTTTTTTATGAATCAATTCCCAGAATTGTTTTGCATTTTACTTTCCTCTATGTGTTATTTTGTTCTTTACCAAAAATCGTGTTTGAAGAAGAAATATAATATTAAAATCGGCTTTGCGTTTTATTATGGTCATTTATAAAACCGTTGAAGTAATGAGACATTCAAGTCATTAGCAATTTCATGAAAATTCAATTACGACCAAATGATTAATGGAAATCATTAGGATCCAAATGAGGCGTGAGATGTTCTAAATAAATTAATTTATTAATGCAAGAGCAGTTTACACAAAGTAAAAGATGAAGGATCATTAAGGAATAACACATTATTTGAGATGAGATTTTGCTAGTATTACTTATTATATCTAAAATGTATGATTTTTGTAAAATAATTTAGTTTTAATAAACAAATATATAATTGAAGGACAATTAGTACATAGTAGCAATTTTTATTTTAATGATTACTAGCAAAATATGTATGAGTCTAATGCAACAATATTTAAAATTCATAAAGTCAAATAATTTTATTTGAAAAATTCATTTATAAATATAAACGATTATTAAAATGTATCTAATTAATTCAAGTTATTAACTTCCCGAAGTTATTGTAATCGTCCAAAAATCGAAATTGAAAATTTTTACATTTCTTTACGATTTGAAGGTTTCTGAACATTTCGGCATACCTCAGAAAAAGTGGATGTGTGTGTATGTATGTATGGATACAATTTTTCGTCCACGTTTTCGGGCGCACGGATCAACCGATTTGAATAGTTCAAAAAGCATTCAACTCCTATTGGTAGGGAGATGTGCTGATTAGATTTTGGTAAAGGCAGGTCCAGCTGTTACGAAGATCCGGAGCAAGGAATGCAGAAAATACAATTTGAGTTTTTGAGAGAACGGAGTATCTGATTTGAATTATCTAAAAGCATTTAATTTGTAATGATTGGGAGAAAAAGTGATTAGTTTTTTGCAAAGACAGGTCCAGCCATTTCAAAGCTACAGTGCTAAATGTGCAAAAAATGACAGTTTTTGAGAGAACTAGCGTCAGATTTGAATGATTCAAATAACTTTCTGCTTGTTTTAACAAAATAATTGACTTTAGAAAAAAAACATTTTTTTGTTTCTATTATTGTTGCAATTTTTTTTACATTTTTGTTGTATATCGAAAATAATTCAGATTTTAATTTTAATTTTGACTAAAGTTCTAATAAACTTTAAACAAATAATTTAAACTTTGCAATTCAGTTTATATAATAGGTTGTCAAATATCTCCCTTCCGCCTTTTTGTATTATAAACCAAGAGCAAAAAAGCGGAAGGGAGATATTTGACAACCTAATATTACTTATAAATATTCGACTTATTCGAAAACAATAATTGAACAATTATTTTATCCTTCTTAGCTATAAAAATGGTGTATAAATTATTCAAATACAAGGGTGTTAGTCGATTATGTATGGCAATGCACCCATAACCTTGCGCGTCGTGATTATTATGTACTCGACTGGCAGTGTCTTGGAATAATCAGAATGGGCTGGGTTTTTACATATGCTTTGTGAACAGTTAAAAAAATACAACCTCAAAATTTGGGCCTTGTGGCAGCAAGTTATGAAAATTTTTTTTTGACATTTTCACAATTTGAAGGGATATGATGTCGCAATCGCAGAATGACTGCCAGAATAAAATATCATTAAAAAAATTCTAGCTCTGTAAAAACAGGCTAGTCAAATAGTTTACTAGCTTTTTGACTAATAGTACATCACGCAAGGAGACAAATAAAGAACTACATGATCTAGCGAAAAATCTACGTAAATTTTAAGTATTTTCAATAAAAGACGTGATCACCAATATCATACGATAATGTCCCGAAATAATTATATCTAAAATAATTCCAAATTATTTAATATTTTACTATTTTATAATTTTTCCCTCCATCCCCGAATAGTTTCAGCATGAGCTACGTCCCCGTTAAGTTGGCGCGCAGTCCGCCATAAAACATGACGTCGGCGTCGGGACCGCGAGGTGCAATTCATGTCTCATTCATTTCACATTCCACGGGCACCTAGTGAGAATAGTGGAGATTTATCGAATTTAATAAAATCGACATCGGCGCTACGAGGGCATTCTGCTATGGGGGTTTGCGGTCATAATATCGCCAACTGTGTCTCCTAACAACCGCTTCTATAGTTATGCGAAAATGATGCCGTTTTATTTTTATAACGTTGACAAAAAACGAGAAGGAAATGATATTCTTTATTTCAACACGCGGTGTGATATTTGGCAATGATAGGAGGAAAGATCAGTTCGATATAGCATTTTGAAAATTATTGAATAAAAAACGCTAGAGATTTGAAAATAATTGTACATGGAATTATAAGAACTAATTACAATATTGATAATTGCACTTTATTGTTGTATAGAATTATTGATATGGGCCGTTCAAGTATTACGTAAACTCTATAGGGGGGCGGGGGGGTTATTGATTTGCTTATTTATGTGATATTTTGGTGACAGCTTTGCTTACTTTTGCTAACAAAGGGGGGAGGGGTTAAATAATTGTACTAAATCTGCTTACGTAATACTTGAACGATCTCCTATGAACTAGTGCCAAAATGTATATTACATTAACAAAAAAGACAGTAAAATACGATCAGTCTTAACCAAAATTTATTAAAAATAGTGGTACATGACGCCCTAAGACAAATCATTATCATTATCATTATCAAGGTTCATCGTGCCTTAAGGCAAATTGCTAGTACATCCGTACCATTGGAACTGTCTTTAAAAAAATTGATCAATTCATTATTACATTGATGCAAACAACTTTCTGCAATATTTGCTCCGTATCTCCAAAAAGGCTGGACCAACTTTGAATAAAAACTCATCAACATCAAAATTTATTCAAAATAGTGGTACATGATGCCCTAAGACAAATCATTATCATTATCATTATCAAGGTTCATCGTGCCCTAAGGCAAATGGCTGGTATATCCGTATCGCTAGACCTGCCTTTGAGAACAAATAATCAACTGTTCATTACGTCGATGCAAGTAAAAGTTCTGCACTCTTTACTCCGTATCTCCGAAACGGCTGGACCAACTTTGACCAAAAACTACGTGAACTCATCAATAGCAAACGAATGTTTTTTTTTTAAATAATTCAAATCGGTTGATCCATGCTCCAAAAAAAAACCTCGACAAAAATGTATTTATAGATATTATGTGTGTGTGCATCTTCTATAAATACATTTTTGTCGAGGTTTTTTTTTGGAGCATGGATCAACCGATTTGAATTATTAAAAAAAAATATTCGTTTGCTATTAGAGTGTAAAAAAATAGTATAGAATCATATTATGATTCTGTACTATTTTTTTTTACACTCTGCTCCGTATCTCTGAAAAGGTTGAAACAACTTTTCCGAAAACTAATCAGTACGTCTATTTATCAGTAGGAATGGAATAATTTTTGAATGATTCCAATCGGTTGATGTCTGCTCCGCAAAATCTGGACGAAAAAATGCATCCATAGATACACATACCCACATATACAAATACATCTATTTTTTCTAAGATATGCCAACATGTTCTTAAACCTTTGAAATTAATTTTTTTTCAAAAAAGTAACAGTCAACTACTTATTTTGTGTGTGTTAACTATATGTACTAATATGTATATCTAATATTTTTGGCGTATTCTATTTTGTTATTTACATCTGTTTTGCAGCTTAGTTTGTCCATGAAAGGCGATTTCCACTTGAGAATATATTTGATATCTGAAGCTTCCAGTAAAAATTTTATCATACTGCTTGATATAGAGCTGTTTGAAGTTGAGAATAAATTCGGGACTTGTTTGTGCTAGCCTGCGATGATATTATACAAATAATATCATACATTTTGAAGATCAGTCATGACATAATAATAGTCAACAAGTAATATAATCTTCAATTAGATCCGTTTCAATATTAAATCTTAATTTTATCAAACAAATAATTTGAATTGCTATTAGTTTTATATTAAACAACAAAGTTGCTAGAACTAGAAAAAAACTATAAATAACAGAAAAAAATTAATAATATTAGTAAAATAATGCCAAGCATATCAAGAGAAGGTTAGATTATTGTCATATTTATTAGCTTCAACAAAACATTAAGTTTTTTTTCATTTTTGGCTGTTTGAATTTCATATTAAAAACAGCGCGAAATGACAATGTAAAATTAATTTTCAAAAAATCAATAATATTAGTAAAATAATACCAAACATATCAAAAAAGTTTAGTTTTTGCCATATTTTTTAGATTCTACAAAACATTAAGTGATTTTACATTTTTGGCTGTTTCAATATCACATTAAAAAGAGTGCAAAATGACAATGTAAAAAACGTTTGGTCTTTATATCGTACTAATTATTTTCATTCAATAAAATTTTTATCAGCATTAAATTTAAAACACATTTATTCCATTTATATCGGAAACATAAATGCGGCATAAATTCTCTAATAAATTCAGAATATAAAACACACATAAAATGCAGAGAGGTTATGCGTTACGCATATATTCGGTCATAAAAAAATCGCAGTAATAAAGAATAATATGTTTTTATAAGTCGCATCGGCCATATAGAACTAAAAGCCAGAAAACGAATAAAAATTCACAGTTTAAGTGTCATCGTAAATATAAGTCTTGTTTACAGAAGCTTGGTCTTAAAACGGAACCAAACATACGGAACCAATGGAAAAATCTTTGAAGTCATACCTATGTTCTTCGGAAAATTTAGGCCAAGTTATCATGAACTCTGAATGAACAAATGAATATTAACTTTGGACAATTGCTTAATAATATTAAAATAATATATGCAGTTTATACCAATTATTTTATATAAAATAAAATAAATTCATTGATGTTTGTTGATTGTTTCATATGGTTGCATATCTAAGCATACCATCAGTCAATGAATGTATGTTAATTTTAATTACATGAAGTTCTTGAAACACAATTATTACATGATGAGTGAAGTTGCAAAAACAATATATGTTTTGATGTTGTTTAAAATAAACCACTGTGTGAACGCATATTATAGTAGTTATTATTCAGCAATTAGTTAACAAAGGTCCATTTCTAAATGCTAATTACAATGACAAACCGATCAAGTAATATTTGAAGTATGACTTTAATTACATTAGTTTTTAAATATTATAGATATTTTAATGCTATTATAAATATATAATTTATAATTTATCATTATATAAATGTGTATGATGGTAGATACTAATAAATATGTGCATCACGAGTGTTACCATATTACTACTACTTACTAATAAACATTATTCAAAATTGATATAAGATGTATTTATTTTTACTTAAATACCATCTTGTACAGTAGCAAATAAGTTTTACTTTTTTTTAAATAATTTTGTATATTGAGAAATTTTACAATTAGCTGTGTTGGTGTTAGATAAACGATTTGTTTTAACTACTATCTGAGTCAATGAATATTTCTGATCATGAGTACCTACCCTTACTTCCAACCATTAATCTCAATTTCTCGGTCACCCAGGGGGTCATAAAGTCGAAGAATGTAAAATATGATATATCAACATGCGACGGAGACGCAAAAGCATCATCGTAAATTTTTATGACACAGTATTTTCACTTGCTTAAATGTTTTTACAATAAGTCAGCGGTTTTATGAACACATCAGTGTTACAGGAAGCTACAAAATAAGTACTTCCGAATGTCCCTTTGGTGTTGCAAAGGCCAGCGATTTTAAAGATACGGGAATGTTTCCATTTATTGATTTGGATGCTGTTTTGTTATTTGGTATTTATTTTTCAATTTGACATCAGAGGTATAGTGGTTTCAATTTTGAATTTGAACAGAACGTAGTGAAATATCTTGGTCTCCATTTAGACAGCAGAATTACTTGGAAAAGCCACATAAAAACAAAAAAGCAGCAAATAATGATCAAAATGAAAGAATTTGATTGGGTACTGCGTAAAAAGTCTAAGCTCGCTGTTGAAAATAATTTGCTGCTATATAAATCAATCATTAAACCAATCTGGACCTACGGAATTGAGCTCTGGGGATGTGCTTACAAACCAATATAGCTATAATGCAGAGAACTCAATCAAAAATATTACGTATAATTCTTAATTCTCCGTGGTACGTAACAAATGAAACTATTCACAGCGACCTCAACATGAAAACGGTGCAATTAACGTTTAAAGAATTCAAGGAAAAATACAAACGCAAACTGGACTCACATTCGAACCCATCAATAGTTGACATTACTAAACCTTATGGTATAAGGAGATTAAAACGACAATGGCCTTTAGACTTAATTTTAGATTAGGTCTAATATAATATCATATTAATTGTTAAACTGAGAAAATCTCATTGAAGCTCTTCTTAGGCATCGCTCTTAAATATTGTCATTTTAGCTCATAGGAATCATTATGTATTTCTGATTGCTAAATAAAACGAGTTAAAAAAAATTGAATTTGACATGAACTCGATAGTATAGTATCACGTTTTAACACCATATATATATATATATATATTAGTTTTATCTATTCGATTTATGATTGCATTACAAATATTCCGATGTTTGTCGATAATTTTTTGTTCGCAGAACAACTATAACCTATATATGTTAAAACAAGTTGTACCATATACTCCTAATTAATTCATCCTTCTATCCATGTCTTCTTTTCTTTGGACGTGGACAAATTACATTAATCGCAGATGATTTTACATTGACTGCCGAGTCTCTCGAAAACGTTATTTCTTGATTGCTAGTGGTCATTAGATTCACATCATTCTTCGGTTGAAGTTTTGCTGTTCGAGGAAAAAAGAAATTTTGGCGGCTTCGTAAATCAGCTCGTTATCATTAGAGAGGAGAGTAGCTCATGTAATTAAAACGGTGCGCACGTGTTTTGGAAAATAATTTACGGATTTTCATGAGAATTCACGCTTAAAAAGGCAAGCGTCCCTTGTTAAATCGGGAGTTGACCCGTATCAACACTCGACTTGACGCGCGTAGGCCATGGCGACTTTCTCGAGCGTTTATAACGACTGAAAATATTCGAAACACTCCAACAATTTCGAAGGTATGAAAAGAGTTTTATTTTCCCATCAGTAGTAATTACGAAAGCATTAATAGAAAGAAATTTTTAATATAAATTATATTCATTAAGAAACTAAAGAAACTTTTAGATTCAAATGAACTGATATTCGAATTTATTGTCAAATCAATCAAAGTAGCTTAGTGGTTAGAGATATGAGCTCTCAATCAGAATATGTTTAGATTTGATACAAGCCTCGGATAGTCTGATGACAATTTTTTTTTTTTAAATTACAATATTTTTTACAACTGTCAAATAATTTAACATCTAGTAACAATGATCAAGGTTAACATAAATTTAAATAAAAAATAGTACAAGATAAAGGATAGTATTTTTTATTAAAATGATGTCCGTTATAAAATAAAGCAAATGAATTAATAATAATAATAAAATTAATACATAAAATTTCTGAACATTAAAAATAATACTAGAAGAACTATAAAGTGGAATAAAATCAATAAGTGACTGATAATAATAAATATAACATAATCACAATATTAGTAATAATAAGATAATATAATAATAATAATAATAATAATAATAATAATAATATAACTATTGTTAGCGTTTACAAATGGCTATGATGACAAGTAACTATGACACTTAATTATATTGAAATAAATATAGTTTTAGGTAAAAATGGGCTTCTCTAGGCATTGCTGCAATATTCCAGCTAGAAAGGAGATGATCTAAGATAATTAAGATAATAAGGACAATTAATGTATTTCTTAGAAACGACGTCCTCTCAGAACAATCAGGACTCGATACAGCTTTTAGATTATTAAATATTTCTGATTGATGTAAAAATGACAAAAAATTAACAATTACCTCAATATATTTGTGCACTAAACATAAATTTACTATAACCTTTGGTAAAACAATATACGATTTCAAATAACATAAAAAATAAGCGAAATTTAAATAATTTTTCACCACCTTCATGTTTACGGATATTTTAAAGTTTTGCTGTTTAAACCTTTTGAATTTCTGATCCTTTTTGATCTTCAAATCAATAGAGTTTTATAATAAAATGTCATCTTTTAGTTTCAAAAATTATATTCATCCTATTGCAGATTGAAATATTTAACTTAAAATTTTCAAGCAGTACTAAAATTATTTTGGAATTTTGAGTGCTAAAATAATGAAAATTTGATGTTTGTCTCAACCCAAAATTTAATAAATATTAAATATTTCAAATGCAGCTGAACATTGCACTAATGTTGTCTGAAAATACACATTTTTAAGCTATCTTTCAAAATTGAAAATATGTTTCAATGCGTGGTAAAAATTTAACAGTATAATTACTGTAAAGTCAAAAACCTGCTAAAATATAAGCAAAATCTTTTCACTATCCATTATACTATTATTAACTGTTGACGAATAAATCGCAAAAAAAAATAACATGACCCTGATCCATATACTACATTTAGTATGCCCTGATCCCGTTATATTTTTACGATTTTTTGGAAAATTTGGAAGTGCAGAAAATTACATAGTATTTATATTTTTTATGATGTTATTTTCAGATATATCACAAATTTAAAAATTCTAAAATTTGAAGGGTATTTTTCAAGCATCTAAAGTCAGTAAAGTCCTATCTCAAAAATTTTGGAAGTTGCAAGCGTTTGAATGTTTTTGGCGTTGAAAATTAAAATTTAATTTTAATGAACCTAACAAAATATTAAAGGTCTGCGAAAGATTAGAGGCGTGTTGTTTTTTTAGAAATATGTAATTTAAAACACATACGGCAGTACAGTAATTTTGTATACTTACAAAACACTTATAAATTAATATATTATTTTCTTATTGAATAAGTCCATTATATGCACTTGCGGAAAGTTGATGCAACTTGCTTTAAAACAAAATGCCATCTACAATTAGTTATTATACCGATTACACAATATCTTACTAAAATCACAAATTTGTCACTGACAATCAACTCAACCCCGATCTGGAGGTGGTTTTCCCGATTTTCCCACCGTCGTCAGTTCGCGCTTGATGTATTGCTCGGATAATATTAATAGACACGGATGTGACTTGGCGGCTGCCGCCAACTAGACAAATTGGAACACGCGAATGTCATCTTGTACATATCTATTAATGTTTTGGTTTATCATAGTCGAGCGTCGTTATTTCTGGAGGAGCATATGAATTTTTAAGTGGATTTTGCCACAAGACTATTTCTGAACTTCCTTGGTGTAATATATAGGTGTAGAATCAAATAGATGTTATGACATGTAATAATCCATGAATCAATCATCAATCTGATCAAGAACATCACAATTACAGCATTGTCATTCAGATGTAGTATGTGATTGAAGTAAATATGTTAAAATGAACTATGAAAATATTATGAATTAATATTGTTTCAATAACGTGTAAATTATTGTTTTCAATGTTACTATTCCATTTTAGAGAATTACTTCATTTACACAGCAACCATGGTTAAGTTTTTATCTAAACTGTGTCGGGCTCTATAAATCACGTCAGGGTGTCTGCATGGCATTAAAATGCAATTAAGATCCGTAATGTACACGTAAAAGTTTGTCGTGTTCGAGTTCAAGAGTGTGTTTGCAACATAACTAATTCATAAGTTCATTTGTTCCTACAGAAATCAGGTTAAACTAATATAATTAAGTACAATTCATTGTATAGAGTCTTAAAGGTGCCTGTTAATTATTAGTAATTAAAGGGTAATTTCAATTATTTTGATACTTACAGATTGCTTCTTGTAAAGACAGGGGTTATAAGATATAATTAAAAATATTTCAATTATTCAATATGTATATCATAGATAAACAAGTACAAAAAATCGCATGTGTGTGTATGTATGTATGGATACAACTTTCCTCCACGTTTTCGAAAGCACGGATCAAGCAATAATTGAATCAATAGGCATTTGATTCGTATTAACGGCAAGAGGTGCTGATTAGTTTTGCTGATGTTTATTTGCTACACTGTAAAAACAAGTAAAACATTTTCGAATAATTCTAATCGGATGATCCGTTCACTCCATAATTGCTTTTTTGCACTTTTAAGTCCGTATCTCCAAAACGGCTAATTCTGCTTTTGCAAGAAACTAATCATCATGTCTACCCTTCAATACGAATCGAGTGTCTTTTTAATCAATCTGATTGCACTGTTTGTTCTCTCGACAACTGAAGTCCGATTTATGCAATTTTTGTATCTTCTGCTTAAGCAATTAAAACCCCCTTAGCGTATATGACTGTCAATGTGTAAAGTAAGTATACAGAGTAACTCTGATATTTTCTGAACACACACTGGTCTGCTTCGATAACTTTATGTAAGTTACTCGAACATGCACTTTGGAGAATTAATTCCCTTATTCTTTATTTCGTCACATCCATGCCCGTCTAATACATTTACCCGATATTAAAGATCACATCGCACGTGACCCATGTGTTTGAAAAGCATCGAGAAAAGCATTTGTGAAGGAAAATATCAGAGAAGAATAAAAATTGAAGATATTTATAAAAATTGTTAGAGTTATTGTTGAGAATTCCATTAAATTTATTACTTACGGAAAATACTTACAAGATAACATTCTAGAATTGTACACAGTAAGATGAATTGTATTTTAGTATGTCATATGTTTTTCTATACAATTACTTAAAATAATAATCTATATTTTATAAAATCTCAATAAAGGATATCACTGCTAAGTATAAGAGTACAAAAAATGTTGTACGTAAACAATTCCGTAAGCTTTTTAATTAATTGCTATCCTTACTCTATCCTAACTTTAACCCTTTCCACTCGGACGTCGCATAATTTGGGCGAAAAATATTAATTATACGAAGTTAATTAAATCATGACAAATTTAGTTTAAGTTTTAGAGAATTTCGATTCTCGTTTTTAGTGGTACTATAAAAACTCATGGTAAATTTTGTAAGTAAAATCTACTACCTCTTCCTCTATTTACGTGGGTGCGATTCCTTAGCTGTTATATGGGATGGTTGAAAAATTTATAAAGAAAATGTACACGTGACACAGACAAATATGTTTATGCCGTTACCCAAAGTGCATTTCAAGTCAAATAAAAAACAACATGAATTCTGATTTTGTGATATATGTATTGGCATTCATGGCTATACTTTTTAATATCGAAATATTCTTGTTCGAGAGTAATGGTGAATATATGTCTTGGGAAGAATTTATTGATGCAAAAAGTATTTTGACAGAAAATAATTTTTGAAAATACATACTGGTTTCTTATATAAATGTCCAAACTATATGTCAGTTTGTTTTAATTTTTTATATTTTTTATTCACACACATACACACACACTTTCAAACACACATATATGAATCATTGTGATAAATATCATATAAATATAATCACTCTAATAAGTGAATTCACCAATACTGATCATATATGCAAAGATATGGTAGTGCTAAAGGTCTTCAATATTATCGTTGGGCAGCTTTCTTCAGTCTTATTGAAATTGGTTCAAGAACTTCTAATTTGATTATGATTTTATTTTTTGTATTTGAAATGAAACAGAAATGTAATACCATCGAGTCAGAAATAATAAGACATCATGTTTTTATGGATTCTAAATGAATTAGAAATCACAAAATTGATTTACAAAAAAACGTTATGCATCGATATAATTAAACTTAGTAAAATTTCACCTGAATTTTAATTTTATTTGAATTATAAATATTTGTATAATCATTATCAATATATACAAAATATAATAACACAACAGCCAAATATCGATAGAAAAAGCAATTTTGAGCAATAAATAAAGATATTATTAATAATATTGTAGTTATATTAAAGCCATATACTAGCTTATTAGGCGGGTACACAAGTTAGTTATTATATTGAAAATTGGTAAAATTGCGAAATAAGTAGTTTTAGGTAAATATAATTTATCTGTGAGTTAGGGCAAGTAGATGATTTTTTATGTAACTTTTTATACTTATCTCTATATATAGTTAAATTTTAATTTGTTTTAAAAAGTCTTGTACAACCATTATGGCATTTTCCTTATGTCATAAGGTATCAACGTTGTGAAAATCATCAAAATCGGAAACAAAAAATTTTCATCCAAAATCGGAAAAAAAACGTGACCCTAGCATCATGCTATAATTTCAGTTTTTTGTTATTTATTCGGCAACCGTTGAGAATATTAAAATGCAGTTTTTTTCACGTTATTCTAGCCCACAAGACAATTCGCCTGACGTCTAATTGAAGCTTCTACGTGCCCGGGAAGTTTGTGAAAAATTAAAAAAACTAACAAATTTTTCGGCCATTTTTTGGGCATTTTTTACTCGTGAAATCTTTAAGCGCCTATAACTTTTGAACGAATCATCATGGGACATTGATGTTCCCAGATGAAATATTCTAAATCGAAAGATCTTTGACCCAGTATAACAATTTTTAAAATACCTCTTACCGTTCGCGAGATATACTCCAAAAACAGTTTCAAATTTTCATGTTTGAAACAGTTAAATGCCCATATCTCGGAAAATATTCAAAATAGGGTCATGATGTATATGAATGAAATATGCGCATTTAAAATATGTATCTGCAGGTGCAAAAATTTTTATGATAGCTCTAACCGTTCCCGAGATATTCGCTAAAAACCATTCGCTCCTTTTCACATATTAAAAATGCGTTTTTCTCGAAAACTATTTGAAGTGCGATTGAAATTTTTTAATGGCATTTTCCTTATGTCATAAGGTATCAACGTTGTGAAAATCATCAAAATCGGAAACAAAAAATTTTCATCCAAAATCGGAAAAAAAACGTGACCCTAGCATCATGCTATAATTTCAGTTTTTTGTTATTTATTCGGCAACCGTTGAGAATATTAAAATGCAGTTTTTTTCACGTTATTCTAGCCCACAAGACAATTCGCCTGACGTCTAATTGAAGCTTCTACGTGCCCGGAAAGTTTGTGAAAAATTAAAAAAACTAACAAATTTTTCGGCCATTTTTTGGGCATTTTTTACTCGTGAAATCTTTAAGCGCCTATAACTTTTGAACGAATCATTATAGGACATTGATGTTCCCAGATGAAATATTCTAAATCAAAAGATCTTTGACCCAGTATAACAATTTTTAAAATACCTCTTACCGTTCGCGAGATATACTCCAAAAACAGTTTCAAATTTTCATGTTTGAAACAGTTAAATGCCCATACCTCGGAAAATATTCAAAATAGGGTCATGATGTATATGAATGAAATATGCGCATTTAAAATATGTATCTGCAGGTGCAAAATTTTTTATGATAGCTCTAACCGTTCCCGAGATATTCGCTAAAAACCATTCGCTCCTTTTCACATATTAAAAATGCGTTTTTCTCGAAAACTATTTGAAGTGCGATCAAAATTTTTTAATGGCATTTTCCTTATGTCATAAGGTATCAACGTTGTGAAAATCATCAAAATCGGAAACAAAAAATTTTCATCCAAAATCGGAAAAAAAACGTGACCCTAGCATCATGCTATAATTTCAGTTTTTTGTTATTTATTCGGCAACCGTTGAGAATATTAAAATGCAGTTTTTTTCACGTTATTCTAGCCCACAAGACAATTCGCCTGACGTCTAATTGAAGCTTCTACGTGCCCGGGAAGTTTGTGAAAAATTAAAAAAACTAACAAATTTTTCGGCCATTTTTTGGGCATTTTTTACTCGTGAAATCTTTAAGCGCCTATAACTTTTGAACGAATCATCATAGGACATTGATGTTCCCAGATGAAATATTCTAAATCAAAAGATCTTTGACCCAGTATAACAATTTTTAAAATACCTCTTACCGTTCGCGAGATATACTCCAAAAACAGTTTCAAATTTTCATGTTTGAAACAGTTAAATGCCCATATCTCGGAAAATATTCAAAATAGGGTTATGATGTATATAAATGAAATATGCGCATTTAAAATATGTATCTGCAGGTGCAAAAATTTTTATGATAGCTCTAACCGTTCCCGAGATATTCGCTAAAAACCATTCGCTCCTTTTCACATATTAAAAATGCGTTTTTCTCGAAAACTATTTGAAGTGCGATCGAAATTTTTTAATGGCATTTTCCTTATGTCATAAGGTATCAACGTTGTGAAAATCATCAAAATCGGAAACAAAAAATTTTCATCCAAAATCGGAAAAAAAACGTGACCCTAGCATCATGCTATAATTTCAGTTTTTTGTTATTTATTCGGCAACCGTTGAGAATATTAAAATGCAGTTTTTTTCACGTTATTCTAGCCCACAAGACAATTCGCCTGACGTCTAATTGAAGCTTCTACGTGCCCGGAAAGTTTGTGAAAAATTAAAAAAACTAACAAATTTTTCGGCCATTTTTTGGGCATTTTTTACTCGTGAAATCTTTAAGCGCCTATAACTTTTGAACGAATCATCATGGGACATTGATGTTCCCAGATGAAATATTCTAAATCGAAAGATCTTTGACCCAGTATAACAATTTTTAAAATACCTCTTACCGTTCGCGAGATATACTCCAAAAACAGTTTCAAATTTTCATGTTTGAAACAGTTAAATGCCCATATCTCGGAAAATATTCAAAATAGGGTCATGATGTATATGAATGAAATATGCGCATTTAAAATATGTATCTGCAGGTGCAAAATTTTTTATGATAGCTCTAACCGTTCCCGAGATATTCGCTAAAAACCATTCGCTCCTTTTCACATATTAAAAATGCGTTTTTCTCGAAAACTATTTGAAGTGCGATCGAAATTTTTTAATGGCATTTTCCTTATGTCATAAGGTATCAACGTTGTGAAAATCATCAAAATCGGAAACAAAAAATTTTCATCCAAAATCGGAAAAAAAACGTGACCCTAGCATCATGCTATAATTTCAGTTTTTTGTTATTTATTCGGCAACCGTTGAGAATATTAAAATGCAGTTTTTTTCACGTTATTCTAGCCCACAAGACAATTCGCCTGACGTCTAATTGAAGCTTCTACGTGCCCGGGAAGTTTGTGAAAAATTAAAAAACTAACAAATTTTTCGGCCATTTTTTGGGCATTTTTTACTCGTGAAATCTTTAAGCGCCTATAACTTTTGAACGAATCATCATAGGACATTGATGTTCCCAGATGAAATATTCTAAATCAAAAGATCTTTGACCCAGTATAACAATTTTTAAAATACCTCTTACCGTTCGCGAGATATACTCCAAAAACAGTTTCAAATTTTCATGTTTGAAACAGTTAAATGCCCATATCTCGGAAAATATTCAAAATAGGGTCATGATGTATATGAATGAAAAATGCGCATTTAAAATATGTATCTGCAGGTGCAAAAATTTTTATGATAGCTCTAACCGTTCCCGAGATATTCGCTAAAAACCATTCGCTCCTTTTCACATATTAAAAACGCGTTTTTCTCGAAAACTATTTGAAGTGCGATCGAAATTTTTTAATGGCATTTTCCTTATGTCATAAGGTATCAACGTTGTGAAAATCATCAAAATCGGAAACAAAAAATTTTCATCCAAAATCGGAAAAAAAACGTGACCCTAGCATCATGCTATAATTTCAGTTTTTTGTTATTTATTCGGCAACCGTTGAGAATATTAAAATGCAGTTTTTTTCACGTTATTCTAGCCCACAAGACAATTCGCCTGACGTCTAATTGAAGCTTCTACGTGCCCGGGAAGTTTGTGAAAAATTAAAAAAACTAACAAATTTTTCGGCCATTTTTTGGGCATTTTTTACTCGTGAAATCTTTAAGCGCCTATAACTTTTGAACGAATCATCATAGGACATTGATGTTCCCAGATGAAATATTCTAAATCAAAAGATCTTTGACCCAGTATAACAATTTTTAAAATACCTCTTACCGTTCGCGAGATATACTCCAAAAACAGTTTCAAATTTTCATGTTTGAAACAGTTAAATGCCCATATCTCGTGAAAAATTAAAAAAACTAACAAATTTTTCGGCCATTTTTTGGGCATTTTTTACTCGTGAAATCTTTAAGCGCCTATAACTTTTGAACGAATCATCATAGGACATTGATGTTCCCAGATGAAATATTCTAAATCAAAAGATCTTTGACCCAGTATAACAATTTTCAAAATACCTCTCGCGAATACGCGAGATATACTCCAAAAACAGTTTCAAATTTTCATGTTTGAAACAGTTAAATGCCCATATCTCGGAAAATATTCAAAATAGGGTCATGATGTATATGAATGAAAAATGCGCATTTAAAATATGTATCTGCAGGTGCAAAAATTTTTATGATAGCTCTAACCGTTCCCGAGATATTCGCTAAAAACCATTCGCTCCTTCTCACATATTAAAAATGCGTTTTTCTCGAAAACTATTTGAAGTGCGATCGAAATTTTTTAATGGCATTTTCCTTATGTCATAAGGTATCAACGTTGTGAAAATCATCAAAATCGGAAACAAAAAATTTTTTTGTTATTTATTCGGCAACCGTTGAGAATATTAAAATGCAGTTTTTTTCACGTTATTCTAGCCCACAAGACAATTCGCCTGACGTCTAATTGAAGCTTCTACGTGCTCGGGAAGTTTGTGAAAAATTAAAAAAACTAACAAATTTTTCGGCCATTTTTTGGGCATTTTTTACTCGTGAAATCTTTAAGCGCCTATAACTTTTGAACGAATCATCATAGGACATTGATGTTCCCAGATGAAATATTCTAAATCAAAAGATCTTTGACCCAGTATAACAATTTTTAAAATACCTCTTACCGTTCGCGAGATATACTCCAAAAACAGTTTCAAATTTTCATGTTTGAAACAGTTAAATGCCCATATCTCGGAAAATATTCAAAATAGGGTTATGATGTATATGAATGAAATATGCGCATTTAAAATATGTATCTGCAGGTGCAAAAATTTTATGATAGCTCTAACCGTTCCCGAGATATTCGCTAAAAACCATTCGCTCCTTTTCACATATTAAAAATGCGTTTTTCTCGAAAACTATTTGAAGTGCGATCGAAATTTTTTAATGGCATTTTCCTTATGTCATAAGGTATCAACGTTGTGAAAATCATCAAAATCGGAAACAAAAATTTTCATCCAAAATCGGAAAAAAAACGTGACCCTAGCATCATGCTATAATTTCAGTTTTTTGTTATTTATTCGGCAACCGTTGAGAATATTAAAATGCAGTTTTTTTCACGTTATTCTAGCCCACAAGACAATTCGCCTGACGTCTAATTGAAGCTTCTACGTGCCCGGGAAGTTTGTGAAAAATTAAAAAAACTAACAAATTTTTCGGCCATTTTTTGGGCATTTTTTACTCGTGAAATCTTTAAGCGCCTATAACTTTTGAACGAATCATCATAGGACATTGATGTTCCCAGATGAAATATTCTAAATCAAAAGATATTTGACCCAGTATAACAATTTTTAAAATACCTCTTACCGTTCGCGAGATATACTCCAAAAACAGTTTCAAATTTTCATGTTTGAAACAGTTAAATGCCCATATCAACGTTGTGAAAATCATCAAAATCGGAAACCAAAAATTTTCATCCAAAATCGGAAAAAAAAACGTGACCCTAGCATCATGCTATAATTTCAGTTTTTTTATTTAGTTCGGCAACCGTTGAGAATATTAAAATGCAGTTCTTTTCACGTTATTCTAGCACAAGACAATTCGCCTGACGTCTAATTGAAGCTTCTACGTGCCCGGGAAGTTTGTGAAAAAAAACTAACAAACATTTTTTGGCAACAAATTTTTCGGCCATTTTTGGGCATTTTTACTCGTGAATCTTAAGCGCCTATAACTTTTGAACGAATCATCATAGGACATTGATGTTCCCAGATTAAATATTCTAAATCAAAAGATCTTTGACCCATATAACAATTTTTAAAATACCTCTTACCGTTCGCGAGATATACTCCAAAAACAGTTTCAAATTTTCATGTTTGAAACAGTTAAATGCCCCATATCTCGTGAAAAATTAAAAAAACTAACAAATTTTTCGGCCATTTTTTGGGCATTTTTTACTCGTGAAATCTTTAAGCGCCTATAACTTTTGAACGAATATCATAGGACATTGATGTCCCAGATGAAATATTCTAAATCAAAAGATCTTTGACCCAGTATAACAATTTTTTAAAATACCCTTACCGTTCGCGAGATATACTCCAAAAACAGTTTCAAATTTTCATGTTTGAAACAGTTAAATGCCCATATCTCGGAAAATATTCCAAATAGGGTCATGATGTATATGAATGAAATATGCGCATTTAAAATATGTATCTGCAGGTGCAAAAATTTTTTTGATAGCTCCAACCGTTCCCGAGATATTCGGTAAAAACCATTCGCTCCTTTTCACATATTAAAAATGCGTTTTTCTCGAAAACTATTTGAAGTGCGATCGAAATTTTTTAATGGCATTTTCCTTATGTCATAAGGTATCAACGTTTGTGAAAATCATCAAAATCGGAAACAAAAAATTTTCATCCAAAATCGGAAAAAAACGTGACCCTGGCATCATGCTATAATTTCAGTTTTTGTTTTTTTTTCGGCAACCGTTGAGAATATTAAAATGCAGTTTTTTTCACGTTTATTCTAGCCCACAAGACAATTCGCCTGACGTCTAAATTGAAGCTTCTACGTGCCCGGGAGTTTGTGAAAAATTAAAAAAACTAACAAATTTTTCGGCCATTTTTTGGGCATTTTTTACTCGTGAAAT
>NW_020537646.1:16324959-16400250 GCF_003426905.1 Ctenocephalides felis | reverse complement strand
CCTTATGACATAAGGAAAATGCCATTAAAAAATTTCGATCGCACTTCAAATAGTTTTCGAGAAAAACGCATTTTTAATATGTGAAAAGGAGCGAATGGTTTTTAGCGAATATCTCGGGAACGGTTAGAGCTATCATAAAAATTTTTGCACCTGCAGATACATATTTTAAATGCGCATATTTCATTCATATACATCATGACCCTATTTTGAATATTTCCGAGATATGGGCATTTAACTGTTTCAAACATGAAAATTTGAAACTGTTTTGGAGTATATCTCGCGAACGGTAAGAGGTATTTTAAAAATTGTTATACTGGGTCAAAGATCTTTTGATTTAGAATATTTCATCTGGGAACATCAATATCCTATGATGATTCGTTCAAAAGTTATAGGCGCTTAAAGATTTCACGAGTAAAAAATGCCCAAAAAATGGCCGAAAAATTTGTTAGTTTTTTTAATTTTTCACAAACTTCCCGGGCACGTAGAAGCTTCAATTAGACGTCAGGCGAATTGTCTTGTGGGCTAGAATAACGTGAAAAAAAACTGCATTTTAATATTCTCAACGGTTGCCGAATAAATAACAAAAAACTGAAATTATAGCATGATGCTAGGGTCACGTTTTTTTTCCGATTTTGGATGAAAATTTTTTGTTTCCGATTTTGATGATTTTCACAACGTTGATACCTTATGACATAAGGAAAATGCCATTAAAAAATTTCGATCGCACTTCAAATAGTTTTCGAGAAAAACGCATTTTTAATATGTGAAAAGGAGCGAATGGTTTTTAGCGAATATCTCGGGAACGGTTAGAGCTATCATAAAAATTTTTGCACCTGCAGATACATATTTTAAATGCGCATATTTCATTCATATACATCATGACCCTATTTTGAATATTTCCGAGATATGGGCATTTAACTGTTTCAAACATGAAAATTTGAAACTGTTTTGGAGTATATCTCGCGAACGGTAAGAGGTATTTTAAAAATTGTTATACTGGGTCAAAGATCTTTTGATTTAGAATATTTCATCTGGGAACATCAATGTCCTATGATGATTCGTTCAAAAGTTATAGGCGCTTAAAGATTTCACGAGTAAAAAATGCCCAAAAAATGGCCGAAAAATTTGTTAGTTTTTTTAATTTTTCACAAACTTCCCGGGCACGTAGAAGCTTCAATTAGACGTCAGGCGAATTGTCTTGTGGGCTAGAATAACGTGAAAAAAACTGCATTTTAATATTCTCAACGGTTGCCGAATAAATAACAAAAAACTGAAATTATAGCATGATGCTAGGGTCACGTTTTTTTTCCGATTTTGGATGAAAATTTTTTGTTTCCGATTTTGATGATTTTCACAACGTTGATACCTTATGACATAAGGAAAATGCCATTAAAAAATTTCGATCGCACTTCAAATAGTTTTCGAGAAAAACGCATTTTTAATATGTGAAAAGGAGGAGCGAATGCGTTTTAGCGAATATCTCGGGAACGGTTAGAGCTATCATAAAAATTTTTGCACCTGCAGATACATATTTTAAATGCGCATATTTCATTCATATACATCATGACCCTATTTTGAATATTTTCCGAGATATGGGCATTTAACTGTTTCAAACATGAAAATTTGAAACTGTTTTTGGAGTATATCTCGCGAACGGTAAGAGGTATTTTAAAAATTGTTATACTGGGTCAAAGATCTTTTGATTTAGAATATTTCATCTGGGAACATCAATGTCCTATGATGATTCGTTCAAAAGTTATAGGCGCTTAAAGATTTCACGAGTAAAAAATGCCCAAAAAATGGCCGAAAAAATTTGTTAGTTTTTTTAATTTTTCACAAACTTCCCGGGCACGTAGAAGCTTCAATTAGACGTCAGGCGAATTGTCTTGTGGGCTAGAATAACGTGAAAAAAACTGCATTTTAATATTCTCAACGGTTGCCGAATAAATAACAAAAAACTGAAATTATAGCATGATGCTAGGGTCACGTTTTTTTTCCGATTTTGGATGAAAATTTTTTGTTTCCGATTTTGATGATTTTCACAACGTTGATACCTTATGACATAAGGAAAATGCCATTAAAAATTTCGATCGCACTTCAAATAGTTTTCGAGAAAAACGCATTTTTAATATGTGAAAAGTAGCGAATGGTTTTTAGCGAATATCTCGGGAACGGTTAGAGCTATCATAAAAATTTTTGCACCTGCAGATACATATTTTAAATGCGCATATTTCATCATATACATCATGACCCTATTTTGAATATTTTCGAGATATGGGCATTTAACTGTTTCAAACATGAAAATTTGAAACTGTTTTTGGAGTATATCTCGCGAACGGTAAGAGGTATTTTAAAAATTGTTATACTGGGTCAAAGATCTTTTGATTTAGAATATTTCATCTGGGAACATCAATGTCCTATGATGATTCGTTCAAAAGTTATAGGCGCTTAAAGATTTCACGAGTAAAAAATGCCCAAAAAATGGCCGAAAAATTTGTTAGTTTTTTTAATTTTTCACAAACTTCCCGGGCACGTAGAAGCTTCAATTAGACGTCAGGCGAATTGTCTTGTGGGCTAGAATAACGTGAAAAAAACTGCATTTTAATATTCTCAACGGTTGCCGAATAAATAACAAAAAACTGAAATTATAGCATGATGCTAGGGTCACGTTTTTTTTCCGATTTTGGATGAAAATTTTTTGTTTCCGATTTTGATGATTTTCACAACGTTGATACCTTATGACATAAGGAAAATGCCATTAAAAAATTTCGATCGCACTTCAAATAGTTTTCGAGAAAAACGCATTTTTAATACGTGAAAAGTAGCGAATATCTCGGGAACGGTTAGAGCTATCATAAAAATTTTTGCACCTGCAGATACATATTTTAAATGCGCATATTTCATTCATATACATCATGACCCTATTTTGAATATTTTCCGAGATATGGGCATTTAACTGTTTCAAACATGAAAATTTGAAACTGTTTTTGGAGTATATCTCGCGAACGGTAAGAGGTATTTTAAAAATTTTATACTGGGTCAAAGATCTTTTGATTTAGAATATTTCATCTGGGAACATCAATGTCCTATGATGATTCGTTCAAAAGTTATAGGGCGCTTAAAGATTTCACGAGTAAAAAATGCCCAAAAAATGGCCGAAAAATTTGTTAGTTTTTTTAATTTTTCACAAACTTCCCGGGCACGTAGAAGCTTCAATTAGACGTCAGGCGAATTGTCTTGTGGGCTAGAATAACGTGAAAAAAACTGCATTTAATATTCTCAACGGTTGCCGAATAAATAACAAAAAACTGAAATTATAGCATGATGCTAGGGTCACGTTTTTTTCCGATTTTGGATGAAATTTTTTTTGTTTCCGATTTTGATGATTTCACAACGTTGATACCTTATGACATAAGGAAAATGCCATTAAAAAATTTCGATCGCACTTCAAATAGTTTTCGAGAAAAACGCATTTTTAATATGTGAAAAGGAGCGAATGGTTTTTAGCGAATATCTCGGGAAACGGTTAGAGCTATCATAAAAATTTTTGCACCTGCAGATACATATTTTAAATGCGCATATTTCATTCATATACATCATGACCCTATTTTAAATATTTTCCGAGATATGGGCATTTAACTGTTTCAAACATGAAAATTTGAAAATGTTTTTTGGAGTATATCTCGCGAACGGTAAAGAGGTATTTAAAAATTGTTATACTGGGTCAAAGATCTTTTGATTTAGAATATTTCATCTGGGAACATCAATGTCCTATGATGATTCGTTCAAAAGTTATAGGCGCTTAAAGATTTCACGAGTAAAAAATGCCCAAAAAATGGCCGAAAAATTTGTTAGTTTTTTTAATTTTTCACAAACTTCCCGGGCACGTAGAAGCTTCAATTAGACGTCAGGCGAATTGTCTTGTGGGCTAGAATAACGTGAAAAAAACTGCATTTTAATATTCTCAACGGTTGCCGAATAAATAACAAAAAACTGAAATTATAGCATGATGCTAGGGTCACGTTTTTTTCCGATTTTGGATGAAAATTTTTTGTTTCCGATTTTGATGATTTTCACAACGTTGATACCTTATGACATAAGGAAAATGCCATTAAAAAATTTCGATCGCACTTCAAATAGTTTTCGAGAAAAACGCATTTTTAATATGTGAAAAGGAGCGAATGGTTTTTAGCGAATATCTCGGGAACGGTAGAGCTATCATAAAAATTTTGCACCTGCAGATACATATTTTAAATGCGCATATTTCATTCATATACATCATGACCCTATTTTGAATATTTTCCGAGATATGGGCATTTAACTGTTTCAAACATGAAAATTTGAAACTGTTTTTGGAGTATATCTCGCGAACGGTAAGAGGTATTTTAAAAATTGTTATACTGGGCAAAGATCTTTTGATTTAGAATATTTCATCTGGGAACATCAATGTCCTATGATGATTCGTTCAAAAGTTATAGGCGCTTAAAGATTTCACGAGTAAAAAATGCCCAAAAAATGGCCGAAAAATTTGTTAGTTTTTTTAATTTTTCACAAACTTCCCGGGCACGTAGAAGCTTCAATTAGACGTCAGGCGAATTGTCTTGTGGGCTAGAATAACGTGAAAAAAACTGCATTTTAATATTCTCAACGGTTGCCGAATAAATAACAAAAAACTGAAATTATAGCATGATGCTAGGGTCACGTTTTTTTTTTCGATTTTGGATGAAAATTTTTTGTTTCCGATTTTGATGATTTTCACAACGTTGATACCTTATGACATAAGGAAAATGCCATTAAAAAATTTCGATCGCACTTCAAATAGTTTTCGAGAAAAACGCATTTTTAATATGTGAAAAGGAGCGAATGGTTTTTAGCGAATATCTCGGGAACGGTTAGAGCTATCATAAAAATCTGCACCTGCAGATACATATTTTAAATGCGCATATTTCATTCATATAAATCATGACCCTATTTTGAATATTTTCCGAGATATGGGCATTTAACTGTTTCAAACATGAAAATTTGAAACTGTTTTTGGAGTATATCTCGCGAACGGTAAGAGGTATTTTAAAATTGTTATACTGGGTCAAAGATCTTTTGATTTAGAATATTTCATCTGGGAACATCAATGTCCTATGATGATTCGTTCAAAAGTTATAGGCGCTTAAAGATTTCACGAGTAAAAAATGCCCAAAAAATGGCCGAAAAATTTGTTAGTTTTTTTAATTTTTCACAAACTTCCCGGGCACGTAGAAGCTTCAATTAGACGTCAGGCGAATTGTCTTGTGGGCTAGAATAACGTGAAAAAAACTGCATTTTAATATTCTCAACGGTTGCCGAATAAATAACAAAAAACTGAAATTATAGCATGATGCTAGGGTCACGTTTTTTTTCCGATTTTGGATGAAATTTTTTGTTTCCGATTTTGATGATTTTCACAACGTTGATACCTTATGACATAAGGAAAATGCCATTAAAAAATTTCGATCGCACTTCAAATAGTTTTCGAGAAAAACGCATTTTTAATATGTGAAAAGGAGCGAATGGTTTTTAGCGAATATCTCGGGAACGGTTAGAGCTATCATAAAAATTTTTGCACCTGCAGATACATATTTTAAATGCGCATATTTCATTCATATACATCATGACCCTATTTTGAATATTTTCCGAGATATGGGCATTTAACTGTTTCAAACATGAAAATTTGAAACTGTTTTTGGAGTATATCTCGCGAACGGTAAGAGGTATTTTAAAAATTGTTATACTGGGTCAAAGATCTTTTGATTTAGAATATTTCATCTGGGAACATCAATGTCCTATGATGATTCGTTCAAAAGTTATAGGCGCTTAAAGATTTCACGAGTAAAAAATGCCCAAAAAATTTGTTAGTTTTTTTAATTTTTCACAAACTTCCCGGGCACGTAGAAGCTTCAATTAGACGTCAGGCGAATTGTCTTGTGGGCTAGAATAACGTGAAAAAAACTGCATTTTAATATTCTCAACGGTTGCCGAATAAATAACAAAAAACTGAAATTATAGCATGATGCTAGGGTCACGTTTTTTTTCCGATTTTGGATGAAAATTTTTTGTTTCCGATTTTGATGATTTTCACAACGTTGATACCTTATGACATAAGGAAAATGCCATTAAAAAATTTCGATCGCACTTCAAATAGTTTTCGAGAAAAACGCATTTTTAATATGTGAAAAGGAGCGAATGGTTTTTAGCGAATATCTCGGGAACGGTTAGAGCTATCATAAAAATTTTTGCACCTGCAGATACATATTTTAAATGCGCATATTTCATTCATATACATCATGACCCTATTTTGAATATTTTCCGAGATATGGGCATTTAACTGTTTCAAACATGAAAATTTGAAACTGTTTTTGGAGTATATCTCGCGAACGGTAAGAGGTATTTTAAAAATTGTTATACTGGGTCAAAGATCTTTTGATTTAGAATATTTCATCTAGGAACATCAATGTCCTATGATGATTCGTTCAAAAGTTATAGGCGCTTAAAGATTTCACGAGTAAAAAATGCCCAAAAAATGGCCGAAAAATTTGTTAGTTTTTTTAATTTTTCACAAACTTCCCGGGCACGTAGAAGCTTCAATTAGACGTCAGGCGAATTGTCTTGTGGGCTAGAATAACGTGAAAAAAAACTGCATTTTAATATTCTCAACGGTTGCCGAATAAAAACAAAAAACTGAAATTATAGCATGATGCTAGGGTCACGTTTTTTTTCCGATTTTGGATGAAAATTTTTTGTTTCCGATTTTGATGATTTTCACAACGTTGATACCTTAAGACATAAGGAAAATGCCATTAAAAAATTTCGATCGCACTTCAAATAGTTTTCGAGAAAAACGCATTTTTAATATGTGAAAAGGAGCGAATGGATTTTAGCGAATATCTCGGGAACGGTTAGAGCTATCATAAAAATTTTTGCACCTGCAGATACATATTTTAAATGCGCATATTTCATTCATATACATCATGATCCTATTTTGAATATTTTCCGAGATATGGGCATTTAACTATTTCAAACATGAAAATTTGAAACTGTTTTTGGAGTATATCTCGCGAACGGTAAGAGGTATTTTAAAAATTGTTACACTGGGTCAAAGATCTTTTAATTTAGAATATTTCATCTGGGAACATCAATGTCCTATGATGATTCGTTCAAAAGTTATAGGCGCTTAATGATTTCACGAGTAAAAAATGCCCAAAAAATGGCCGAAAAATTTGTTAGTTTTTTTAATTTTTCACAAACTTTCCGGGCACGTAGAAGCTTCAATTAGACGTCAGGCGAATTGTCTTGTGGGCTAGAATAACGTGAAAAAAACTGCATTTTAATATTCTCAACGGTTGCCGAATAAATAACAAAAAACTGAAATTATAGCATGATGCTAGGGTCACGTTTTTTTCCGATTTTGGATGAAAATTTTTTGTTTCCGATTTTGATGATTTTCACAACGTTGATACCTTATGACATAAGGAAAATGCCATAATGGTTGTACAAGACTTTTAAAACAAATTAAAATTAAACTATATATAGAGATAAGTATAAAAAGTTACATAAAAAATCATCTACTTGCCCTAACTCACAGATAAATTATATTTACCTAAAACTACTTATTTCGCAATTTTACCAATTTTCAATATAATAACTAACTTGTGTACCCGCCTAATAAGCTAGTATATGGCTTTAATATAACTACAATATTATTAATAATATCTTTATTTATTGCTCAAAATTGCTTTTTCTATCGATATTTGGCTGTTGTGTTATTATATTTTGTATATATTGATAATGATTATACAAATATTTATAATTCAAATAAAATTGAAATTCAGGTGAAATTTTACTAAGTTTAATTATATCGATGCATAACGTTTTTTTGTAAATCAATTTTGTGATTTCTAATTCATTTAGAATCCATAAAAACATGATGTCTTATTATTTCTGACTCGATGGTATTACATTTCTGTTTCATTTCAAATACAAAAAATAAAATCATAATCAAATTAGAACTTCTTGAACCAATTTCAAGAAGACTGAAGAAAGCTGCCCAACGATAATATTGAAGACCTTTAGCACTACCATATCTTTGCATATATGATCAGTATTGGTGAATTCACTTATTAGAGTGATTATATTTATATGATATTTATCACAATGATTCATATATGTGTGTTTGAAAGTGTGTGTGTATGTGTGTGAATAAAAAATATAAAAAATTAAAACAAACTGACATATAGTTTGGACATTTATATAAGAAACAAGTATGTATTTTCAAAAATTATTTTCTGTCAAAATACTTTTTGCATCAATAAATTCTTCCCAAGACATATATTCACCATTACTCTCGAACAAGAATATTTCGATATTAAAAAGTATAGCCATGAATGCCAATACATATATCACAAAATCAGAATTCATGTTGTTTTTTATTTGACTTGAAATGCACTTTGGGTAACGGCATAAACATATTTGTCTGTGCCACGTGTACATTTCCTTTATAAATTTTTCAACCATCCCATATAACAGCTAAGGAATCGCACCCACGTAAATAGAGGAAGAGCTAGTAGATTTTACTTACAAAATTTACCATGAGTTTTTATAGTACCACTAAAAACGAGAATCGAAATTCTCTAAAACTTAAACTAAATTTGTCATGATTTAATTAACTTCGTATAATTAATATTTTTCGCCCAAATTATGCGACGTCCGAGTGGAAAGGGTTAAAGTTAGGATAGAGTAAGGATAGCAATTAATTAAAAAGCTTACGGAATTGTTTACGTACAACATTTTTTGTACTCTTATACTTAGCAGTGATATCCTTTATTGAGATTTTATAAAATATAGATTATTATTTTAAGTAATTGTATAGAAAAACATATGACATACTAAAATACAATTCATCTTACTGTGTACAATTCTATAATGTTATCTTGTAAGTATTTTCCGTAAGTAATAAATTTAATGGAATTCTCAACAATAACTCTAACAATTTTTATAAATATCTTCAATTTTTATTCTTCTCTGATATTTTCCTTTACAAATGCTTTTCTCGATGCTTTTCAAACACATGGGTCACGTGCGATTGATCTTTAATATCGGGTAAATAAGGGAATTAATTCTCCAAAGTGCATGTTCGAGTAACTGACATAAAGTTATCGAAGCAGACCAGTGTGTGTTCAGAAAATATCAGAATTGCTTTGTATACTTACTTTTCATATGGAGAGACATATACGCCAAGGGGTTTTTTGGTTTTTAACTTTCCATAGGTTAAGTTGTAGTAATCGCCCAAAAATCGAAAATGAAATTTTTTGTACGTTTTGTAACATTTCGACATGACTTAGAAAAATGCATGTGTGTGTATGTATGTATGGATACAATTTTTCGTCTACATTTTCGAAAACACGTATCAGTTGAATAAATCAAAACACTTTCGATTCGTATTGACGGGGAGAGTTGCATTAGTTTGTGGCAAAGGTTGCTTCAGCAGGAGATACAAAAATTGCATAAATTGGACTTCAGTTTTCGAGAGAATAAACAATGCAATTAGGTTGATTAAAAAGACACTCGATTCGTATTGCTGCGAAGACATGCTGATTAGTTCCTTGCAAAAGCAGATTTAGCCGTTTTGGAGATACGGAGCTAAAAATGCAAAAAAGCAATTATTGAGAGACGGATCATCCGATCAGAATTATTCAAAAAGCATTTTACTTGTGTTGACAGTGTGAAAAAATAAGTAATTTTTGGGGAAAACAAAGACCTTTTTTCACAAAACTTTTTTTTATTCGAATTGTGTTTTAAATTAACAAAAATTATTCGTATTTTAATTCTAATTCTAGATTAAAGCTCAAAGCTATAAACATTACATAAGTAAAATTAACTTTGTATTTCAGTTTATATAAATCTTAAATAAGCATGAGATAAGGTTCTTCGTTCTAACTATGTAAACATCACCATCCTATTTATAAGCTCTTATAATTTGTTTATAAAATATGAATAATGAAAGTTATTGTATTTATAATATATTTGATAACTTTTTCTTGAAATTCGAAAATTCTTCGATTATTTTATTAAAGTACGAAAAGTTCCAAGAAGTTTGCTTTAAGGCACAATGCCATGCACCATCAGTATTATTGTCTTTTACAACCAGATCACAATGACAACAACAATACTTTAGCAAATAAACGTCAGCAAAACTGATCAGCACCTCTCACCGTTAATACGAATCGAATGCTTATTGATTCATTTATCGTTTGACGTGTGCTTTCGAAAACGTGGACGAAAAACCATCCAAACACACTAATAAAAGTACTGCAAAAACAAATTCCATCAGAAGACTGAAAAGAAAGTGGCCGTAAGATCTAATAAATTTACAAGCAATATATTTATGTAAGAAAATTCCTCACTGGAAAAATTTTTAAACCACCATGTACCTAACAGTAAATAACATAATTGAACTTCAAATTGGTTAAAAAAATATATGCGCACACATGTATTTTTTTTTTGTTTATATATATATATATATATATATATATATAATTGAAATATTTTCAATTATATTTCATAACCCCTGATTTTACAAGAAGCAGTTAGTAAGTGTATCAAAATAATTAAAATTACCTTTTAATTACTAATAACGTTTTAATATTTAACACGCACCTTTAAGACTGTATACAATGTATTGTACTTAGTTATATTAGTTTAACCTGATTTCTGTAGGAACAAATGAACTTATGAATTAGTTATGTTGCAAACACACTCTTGAACTCGAACACGACAAACTTTTACGTGTACATTACGGATCTTAATTGCATTTTAATGCCATGCAGACACCCTGACGTGATTTATAGAGCCCGACACAGTTTAGATAAAAACTTAACCATGGTCGTAAAAATCGAGCAATTCCATAAAATGGAATAATAATATTGAAAACAATAGTTTACATGTAATATCAATTAATTTAAATATTATTTATTAATAACATTTAATTAACTAACTTTTAAAGATAATTTAAAATATCATTACCATTCACCAGTTGGGAGACAGGGTAAAAAAATCTATAGAAATCGCTCATATGATAAATGGATGCCTCAAAACGCACTATGCAATGCACCACTAGTTGTAACATTTATTTGATTCTACACCTATATATTACACCAAGGAAGTTCAGAAATAGCATTGTGGCAAAATCCACTTAAAAATTCATATGCTCCTCCAGAAATAACGACGCTCGACTATGATAAACCAAAACATTAATAGATATGTACAAGGATGACATTCGCGTGTTCCAATTTGTCTAGTTGGCGGCAGCCGCCAAGTCACATCCGTGTCTATTAATATTATCCGAGCAATACATCAAGCGCGAACCGACGATGGTGGGAAAATCGGGAAAACCACCCTCAGATCGGGGTTGAGTTTATTGCCAGTGACAAATTTGTAAATTTAGTAAGCAATTATGTAATCGTTATAATGACTAGTTGTGATTGGCATTTTCATAAACTTCCCAAAAATGCAAATAATGGACTTAATCAATAAGAATATATTGTATTAATTTATAGGTGTTTCATGAGTATACAGAATTACTGTGGTGCCTTATAATGTGTTATTAATTACAAATTTATAAAAAAACGATACGTGCCTAATCTTTCGCTGACCTTCAATATTTTATTATGTTTATCAAAATTAGATTTAAATTTTCAACGCCAAAAACATTTAAATGCTTGCAATTTCTAAAATTTTTGTGATAGGGCTTGGATAAAATGTAGATACACGAAATGTATATTAGTCAGTGCATGAATAATTAAGCTATCATTTGCCGTTCCCGAGATGCTTGATAAATACCCTTCAAATTTTCGAATTTTTAAATTCGTAGATATATCTAAAAATAACATCATAGGATGTACTATCATAGAATATACTATGTAATTTTCTGCTTCCAAATTTTCCAAAAAAATCGTAAAAATATAACGGGATCAGGGCATACTATATGTAGTTATTTTTTGCGATTTGCCAACAGTTATTAATAGTGTAATGGATAGTGAAAAGATTTTGCATATATTTCAGCAGCTTTTTAACATCCCAGTGAATATACTGTTTAATTTTCAACATGCATTGAAACAAATTTTTATTATTGAAAGATAGTTTAAAATGCGTATGTTCAGTCAACATTAGTGTAAAGTTCAGCTGTACTCATAATATTTAATATTTATTAAATTTTGGATTTAGACAAACATCAAAATTCCATTATTTTAGCTCTCAAAATTCTAAAATAATTTTAGTACTGCTTGAAAATTTCAAGTTAAATGTTTCAACCTGCAAGAGGATGAATATCATTTTTTAAACTAAAAGTTGCCATTTTATTATAAAACTAAGAACAAAAAGGATAAGACGTTCAAAAAGTTTGAACGTCAAACTTGAAAACTTAAAAATATCCGTAAACATGAAGGTGTTCAAAAAATATTTAAATTTCGCTTATTTTTCATGTGATTTAAAATCGTATATTTTTTTACGAAAGTTTATAGTAAATTTGAGTTTAGAGTTAAAATTTTTGTCTATAATTTTTTTCCTAGTTTAGCTATGGTGCACGGATATATTGATGCAATTTTAAATTTTTTGTCATTTTTACATCAATCAGAACAATTTGATATTCAAAAAGCTGTATCGAACACTGATTGTTGTGAGAAGACGTCGTTACTATGAAATTCATCAATTGTCCTTATTATCTTAGATCCTTTCTAACTGGAATATTGCAGCAATGCCTAGGAAGGGCTATTTTCTTACCTAAAACTATACTTATTTCAGTAGTTTTAAGAGTCAGAGTTACTTGTCATCAGGCTTCTAATATACAAGACAATTATTAAACCAATATGGTCCTTCGGCCTACAACTACGGGGTGCGTCCAGCAAATCGAACATAACTATTCTACAAAGGTTCCAAAATAAAATTTTGAAAGAAATCGTGAACGCTCCAAAATACTTTCCCAATTGGTTGATACATCAAGATCTCAGAATTCGAACTATAGAAGAAAAAATTAGTCTTTAGTGCTTCAGATACAAAAATAATCTGCAATGATTTACTACAAAATATCACATAACATCTAAGAAGGTGCTATCGCTGGATAGCGATCCTTCTCACGCAGTCAAATAATATATACCTCTAATAAAATATAGCTGAATGTACTTTGTATAGTTTCCCATGATATAAATAAAAAAAAACTTGTCATCAGGCTGTCCGAGGCTCGTATCAAATCTGAAAATTTTCTGATTGAAAGTTCATATCTCTAACCACAGACCATCAAATAAGGAGCTCTATATTAATTTGACAATAAATTCGAATATGAGTTCATATGAATCTAAAAGTTCGTTTAATTTCTTAATGAATATAATTTATATTAGAAAATTCTTTCTATTAATGCTTTCGTAATTACTACTGATGGGAAAATAAAACTCTTTTCATACCTTCGAAATTGTTGGAGTGTTCCGAATATTTTCAGTCGTTATAAACGCTCGAGAAAGTCGCCATGGCCTACGCGCGTCAAGTCGAGTGTTGATACGGGTCAACTCCCGATTTAACAAGGGACGCTTGCCTTTTTAAGCGTGAATTCTCATGAAAATCCGTAAATTATTTTCCAAAACACGTGCGCACCGTTTTAATTACATGAGCTACTCTCCTCTCTAATGATAACGAGCTGATTTACGAAGCCGCCAAAATTTCTTTTTTCCTCGAACAGCAAAACTTCAACCGAAGAATGATGTGAATCTAATGACCACTAGCAATCAAGAAATAACGTTTTCTAGGGACTCGGCAGTCAATGTAAAATCATCTGGTATTAATGTAATTTGTCCACGTCCAAAGAAAAGAAGACATGGATAGAGGGATGAATTAATTAGGAGTATATGGTACAACTTGTTTTAACATATGTAGGTTATAGTTGTTCTGCGAACAAAAAATTATCGACAAACATCGGAATATTTGTAATGCAATCATAAATCGAATAGATAAAACTAATGTATATATATGGTGTTAAAACGGGATACTATACTATCGAGTTCATGTCAAATTCAATTTTTTTTAACTCGTTTTATTTAGCAATCAGAAATACATAAAGATTCCTATGAGCTAAAATGACAATATTTAAGAGCGATGCCTAAGAAGAGCTCCAATGAGATCTTCTCAGTTTAACAATTAATATGATAATATTATATTAGACCTAATCTAAAATTAAGTCTAAAGGCCATTGTAGTTTTAATCTCCTTAGTAATGTCAACTATTGATGGGTTCGAATGTGAGTCCAGTTTGCGTTTGTATTTTTCCTTGAATTCTTTGAACGTTAATTGCACCGTTTTCATGTTGAGGTCGCTGTGAATAGTTTCATTTGTTACGTACCACGGATAATTAAGAATTATACGTAATATTTTTGACTGAGTTCTCTGCATTATAGCTATATTGGTTTGTAAGCACATCCCCAGAGCTCAATTCCGTAGGTCCGGATTGGTTTAATGATTGATTTATATAGCAGCAAATTATTTTCAACAGCGAGCTTAGACTTTTTACGCAGTACCCAATCAAATTCTTTCATTTTGATCATTATTTGCTGCCTTTTTGTTTTTATGCGGCTTTTCCAAGTAAATCTGCTGTCTAAATGGAGACCAAGATATTTCACTATGTTCTGTTCAAATTCAAAATTTAAACCATTATACCTTTGATGTCAAATTGAAAAATAAATACCAAATAACAAAACAGCATCCAAATCAATAAAATGGAAACATTCCCGTATCTTTAAAATCGCTGGCTCTTTGCAACACCAAAGGGACATTCGGAAGTACTTATTTTGTAGCTTCCTGTAACACTGATGTGTTCATATAACCGCTGACTTATTGTAAAAACATTTAAGCAAGTGAAAATACTGTGTCATAAAAATTTACGATGATGCTTTTGCGTCTCCGTCGCATGTTGATATATCATATTTTACATTCTTCGACTTTATAACCCCCTGGGTGACCGAGAAATTGAGATTAATGGTTGGAAGTAAGGGTAGATACCCATGATCAGGGTATGTCAAATATTCATTGACATAGATACTAGTTAAAATAAAGCGTCTGTTTAACACCAACACTAATTGTGAAATTTCTCAATATACAAAATTATTTAAAAAAAAAGAGTGCGCTTTAGTAAGGTTCACACGCGATTGAAGTAAAATTTATTTGCTACTGTACAAGATGGCATTTAAGTAAAAATAAATACTTCTTATATCAATTTTGAATAATGTTTATTAGTAATATGGTAACACTCGTGATGCAAATAATGTAATTAAAATCATACTTCAAATATTACATGATCGGTGATTGTAATTAGCATTTAGAAATGGACCTTTGTTAGAGAAATGAACTAATTGCTGAATAATAACTTCTATAATATTCGTTCACATAGTGGATTATGTTAAACAACATCTAAACAAATATTGTTTTCGCGACTTCACTCATCATATAATAATTGTGTTTCAAGAACTTCATGTAATTAAAATTAACATACATTCATTGACTGATGGTATGCTTAGGTATGCAACTATATGAAATAATCAACAAACATCAACTAATTTATTTTATATTAAATAATTGGTATAAACTGCATATATTATTCTAATATTATTAAATTTTAGGCAATTGTCCAAAGTTAATATTCATTTGCTTGTTCAGAGTTCATGATAACTTGGCCTAAATTTTCCGAACAACATAGGTATGACTTCAAAGATTTTTCCATTGGTTCCGTATGTTTGGTTCCGTTTACAGAAGACCAAGCTTCTGTAAACAAGACTTATATTTACGATGACACTTAAACTGTGAATTTTTATTCGTTTTCTGGCTTTTAGTTCTATATGGCCGATGCGACTTATAAAAACATATTATTCTTTATTACTGCGATTTTTTTATGACCGAATATATGCGTAACGCATAACCTCTCTGCATTTTATGTGTGTTTTATATTCTGAATTTATTAGAGAATTTATGCCGCATTTATGTTTCCGATATAAATGGATTAAATGTGTTTTAAATTTAATGCTGATAAAATTTTTATTGAATGAAAATAATTAGTACGATATAAAGACCAAATGTATTTTACATTGTCATTTCGCACTGTTTTTAATATGAAATTGAAACAGCCAAAAAATAAAAAGAACTTAATGTTTTGTAGAATCTAAAAAGTATGACAAAAATCTAATATTTTCTGATATGCTTGGTATTATTTTATTAATATTTTTATTTTTTTTCTATATATTTTTTTCTAGTTCAGACAACTTTGTTGTTTAACAAAAATCAATACAAATTATTTGTTTACTAAAACAAATATAGATTTAATATTGAATGGAATCTAATTGAGACATCGACTGTAAGTAAGATTTTAAATTGAACATACCTATCGAGAAAGTTTTAGTATTATGTTATGACTGTTCTTAAACATTGATGATTTTAATTGTATAATTAAGAACGCAGGCTAGCACAAACTAGCCCCGAATTCATTGTCACCAGACAGCTTGATATCAAGGAGTATGATCAAATTTTTACTGGAAGCTTTAGATATCGAATATAATCTAAAGTGGAAATCGTGTTTATTGAACATAGCTGTAATACAAAAATAACAAAAAAAAAATACGCCAAAAATAGTAGATAATAGTAGTTATGGAATTTATTTTTTTAAACTCTCCTTCGATAACTCAAGTTGTTGGGTTGTAATTAACCCTTGTAGCTGTGGACTGTATTAAACACTGATTTGTTTGTATATTATGTATTTTTTTGCAGTTTTTATTACAATCACTGATTTGTCACTAAGTTATAAGTGAAAAAGATATATTTATTTATTATTATTTATTAGTACATTAGTACATGTTGTTAATCGGACTTTACTTTTAGAAGTGAGCAATTAGTCCTATCAAACTATCAGCTACCCCTTCTACCAGGGGTAGCAACCAACCCGTGTAAAACTCAATGCCATGAAGATTGTCACCTTCATGGCCAATATAATAAAACGCAAATACGTCCGAACAATAATAAAACACATAGTCCACACATACAAGACTAGTGTCTGACTGTTGGGTTGCTCTTTTGCGAAAGTTACTAAAAAAAAATTGCATATTTTTACATTTTAAAGGATTATGAACATGTTAGGATATGTTAAAAAAAATGGATGTATGTTATGTGTGCGTATCTATCAATACTTTTTTGCGAGTTTTTGGAAGCACGAATCAGCCGATTTCAATTAATTAAAAAGCATTCCGTTCCTGCTGATAAGTAGACGTGCTGATTAGTTTTTGGCCAAAGTTGGTCTAGTAGTTTTGGAGATACGGAGCAAAGAGTGCAAAGAAATTTCACTTGCATCGGCGTAATGAAGAATTGATCAATTTTTGGAAAGGCATGGCTAACGGTACTGATGTATCAGCAATTTGCTTTAGGGTACCATGAATCTTGATAATGATTTGCCTTAGGTCGCCATGTACCTCTGTTTTCAATAAACTTTGGTGTTGTTGAATTTTTGGTCAAAGTTGGTCCAGACGTTTCGGAGATTCGAAGCAATGAGAGCAGAAAGTCTCACTTGCATCGACGTAATGAAGAATTGATTAATTTTTTTCAAAGGCAGGTTTAGCAATACGTATGTACCAGCAATTTTCTTTAGGACACGATGAACCTTGATAATGATATAATGATTTGCCTTAGGGCGTCATGTACCACTATTTTAATACATTTTGGTTAAGACTGCTCGTATTTTAGTATCCTTTTTGTTAATGTAATATAAATGTTGGCACTAGTTCGTATCAACAATTATATACAGCAATTATCAATATTGTATTTAGTTTTCAAAATTTCACATAATACTATTTCCAAATGTGTAGCGTTTTTGTTCAATAATTTGCAAAATGCTATATCCAACCGATTTTTCTTCCTAATATCATTGCCAAATATTACACCGCGTGTTGAAATAAAGAATATCATTTCCTTCTCGTTTTTTGTCAACGTTATAAAAATAAAACGGCATCATTTTCGCATAACTATAGAAGCGGTTGTTAGGAGACACAGTTGGCGATATTATGACCGCAAACCCCCACAGCAGAATGCCTCCGTAGCGCCGATGTCGATTTTATTAAATTCGATAAATCTCCACTATTCTCACTAGGTGCCCGTGGAATGTGAAATGAATGAGACATGAATTGCACCTCGCGGTCCCGACCCCGACGTCATGTTTTATGGCGAACTGCGCGCCAACTTAACGGGGATGTAGCTCATGTTGAAACTATTCGGGGATGGAGGGAAAAATTATAAAATAGTAAAATATTAAATAATTTGGAATTATTTTAGATTTAATTATTTCGGGACATTATCGTATGATATTGGTGATCACGTCTTTTATTAAAAATACTTAAAATTTACGTAGATTTTTCGCTAGATCATGTAGTTCTTTATTTGTCTCCTTGCATGATGTACTATTAGTCAAAAAGCTAGTAAACTATTTGACTAACCTGTTTTTACAGAGCTAGAATTTTTTTAATGATATTTCATTCTGGCAGTCATTCTGCGATTGCGACATCATATCCCTTCAAATTGTGAAAATGTCAAAAAAAATTTTTCATAACTTGCTCCCACAAGGCCCAAATTTTGAGGTTGTATTTTTTTAACTGTTCACAAAGCATATGTAAAAACCCAGCCCATTCTGACGATTCCAAGACACTGCCAGTCGAGTACATAATAATCACGACGCGCAAGGTTATGGGTGCATTGCCATACATAATCGACTAACACCCTTGTATTTGAATAATTTATACACCATTTTTATAGCTAAGAAGGATAAAATAATTGTTCAATTATTGTTTTCGAATACTGCATTTTGTTTAATTACTTTATTATTAACGTTATTCGAAAGCCTATTGATCTTCTTTTAGTACTGCAAATATGGTTCAAATCAAATTTGTGGAATGCATTGAAAAATTGAACAAACCAGAGCCAGTACACTATCATTCAAAACGTCAAAATCTTTAACTACATTCTGTATTATATGTCCAACATTTTTCAATGCATTAACATTAATATTTTAAATGTTATGATAAAACTAGTGGTGTATGGCATCGTGCCTTAAAGCAAATTGCTGGAGCTAATCGTACTGTAACGAAATGTTCGAGGAATATTAAATGTTTTCGAATAGATTATTATAAATACTGAAACATTGTCGAATATTTATAAGTAATATTAGGTTGTCAAATATCTCCCTTCCGCTTTTTTGCTCTTGGTTTATAATACAAAAAAGCGGAAGGGAGATATTTGACAACCTATTATATACACTGAATTGCAAAGTTTAAATTATTTGTTTAGAGTTTATTAGAACTTTAGTCAAAATTAAAATTAAAATCTGAATTATTTTCGATATACAACAAAAATGTAAAAAAAAAATGCAAAAATAATAGAAACAAAAAAAATGTTTTTTTTCTAAAGTCAATTATTTTGTTAAAACAAGCAGAAAGTTATTTGAATCATTCAAATCTGACGCTTAGTTCTCTCAAAAACTGTCATTTTTTGCACATTTAGCACTGTAGCTTTGAAATGGCTGGACCAGTCTTTGCAAAAAACTAATCACTTTTTCTCCCAATCATTACAAATTAAATGCTTTTAGATCATTCAAATCAGATACTCCGTTCTCTCAAAAACTCGAATTGTATTTTCTGCACTCCTTGCTTCGGATCTTCGTAACAGCTGGACCTGCCTTTACCAAAAACTAATCAGCACATCTCCCTACCAATAGGAGTTGAATGCTTTTTGAGCTATTCAAATCGGTTGATCCGTGCGCCCGAAAACGTGGACGAAAAATTGTATCCATACATACATACACACACATCCACTTTTTCTGAGGTATGCCGAAATGTTCAGAAACCTACAAATCGTGAAGAAATGTAAAAATTTTCAATTTCGATTTTTGGACGATTACAATAACTTCGGGAAGTTAATAACTTGAATTAGTTAGATACATTTTAATAATCGTTTATATTTATAAATTTTTTAAATAAAATTATTTGACTTTATGAATTTTAAATATTGTTGCATTAGACTCATACATATTTTGCTAGTAATCATTAAAATAGAAATTGCTACTATGTACTAATTGTCCTTCAATTATATATTTGTTTATTAAAACTAAATTATTTTACAAAAATCATACATTTTAGATATAATAAGTAATATTAGCAAAATCTCATCTCAAATAATGCGTTATTCCTTAATGATCTTTTATCTTTTACTTTATGTAAACTGCCCTTGCATTAATAAATTAATTTATTTAGAACATCTCACGCCTCATTTGGATCCTAATGATTTCCATTAATCATTTGGTCGTAATTGAATTTTCATGAAATTGCTAATGACTTGAATGTCTCATTACTTCAACGGTTTTATAAATGACCATAATAAAACGCAAAGCCGATTTTAATATTATATTTCTTCTTCAAACACGATTTTTGGTAAAGAACAAAATAACATATAGAGAAAAACAGGGTAAAAGCAATTTTGGGAATTGAATCATAAGAAAATATTTTTTCAATTTATTTTTTATCTTTTTAATAAGGTATGCAATAAGATATCAACATATTCTGATATAAATATATAACTCATTAAACCTAAACATAAGATTCCTTTTAGAAATACAATATAATTATACAAAAATATGAATTATTATTTTAATATGAATAATACCATATATTATGAATATTAAGGACATGGCTATTATAATTTCATCAAAATTAGTATACTTTTATTGAATTATATAGACAATTCAATGCAAATTTCAAAGTTTTTAATTTGTCTTGACAATCAACTTCATAGGTTTGATAAAAAATATTATGCTAGTTCATTTAAACAAATTTTGGTATTTTGTTATTTATTAGTTAGATTCGATCTCCATTTGTATTATCAAGATTTTTAAATTCGATTTTCTCCAAGCATTCTTATAATACTTATATTTCTCCTTCGAATGTTTTCTAAAATCAAGATCTCAATATCTGTATTATCGATAGGATATTACGAAATGGAAGTTAATGAGAAAATAATCAATTTTCTTTTTCATTACTTTTATTTCATGAACAGAACGGAAGCAATTTGTTTACAAAAACCAAGGCGATAATTAACTTTTCATTTTAGAAAGATTATTTTATTTTGACGAGAAATTTATCAGGAAACATCAAAACAAGTTATGATTTGTTTTGACTCAAATTATGAAAAGCCGTAATTGGGTATTGAGCTGTTAATTGTAATATTGATAACTTCCGAGATATTCGATTGATATATATATATAACTCATATATATATATATATATATATATATATATACTAGCAAACCCGACGAACTCCGTTTCGCCACCAGATGGTTTCGTGAGAAAGATGAAGAAATTTTTTGTTTTATATTTGAAAAGGAAAAAATTGATTTTATTATACAACAGTAATGAATATATTTCTATTACAAAAATGAAGTGTTTTTATTTGAACTTCTCTAAGTAAATGAAAGTGAATCCGCAAATTATCCGTTTCATTTGGTAAACGACATTTTTTGTTTTTGGTCTGACGTTAACACAAACAGAGCGGATGGTTTTCCAACTCGTGAACAGGCAACGTATAACTGCCCATGTAAAAAACAATGATTTTCTAAATAATCTATTTGAAATTTATCCCGCAAACACTAAGCGATTGGCCTTGCGACTTGTTATTGCAAACGCATGGCGAACTGGAAATTGCAATCGTTTGAAGTCAAACGGAAGACCAGTCGGAATCATTGGTATGTGACCAAATCGCCAGCAATTTTTGATTGAATGGTGAAATTCAGTGCGTGTACATCTTTATTCTTTGCGGCAAGAATTGCTCGTTGACTTATATATATATATATATATATATATATATATAACCAAGCATAATTTTCATAATTCTCACTAATGTCATTACTCGAATTTTTAATTACGGTGCGTAAAGTTCCAGCAGTTTGCATTGAGGCACGATGCCATGCACAACTAATTTTCTTAGCTATAAACCTTGCGGAGCCCGAGACCTTTCCAACGAATGCAAAATTGTCGAAATCGGTTCGTGCGTTCTGGAGTTATTTCGTCAAGAAGGAAAACCCGACTTATTTTTGTATATATAGAAGATATATATGGCGGTTTTAAAAATTATCATCAAATTATTATAATAAAAATTATTTTTGAAGTAGAAGGTCTATGACTTTCTAAATAAAATAAAATATAATACTAAGGTAAATTTTGGTTATATTACTAGTATAAAAAATATCAATTTAGGAATGACAAATCTGATAATTTTATAAAAATATTATAAATTGATTTTAAAGTACTTTATACATTAACTGAATCAAATTTACGTTAGAAGGAATATTAGGAAAATTAAAAAAAGATATGTTGCTTTCACCTCATGCAAAAATTGGCATAACTTAAGAAATTTATAAGTCCAAATTCTTTAAATTTATGTTCATTATTTTTTTGAAATAGTCAGCTTTTTTCGATAAAATTAATATAACGTGTTGAAGAGTTTTTTTTTAAGCAAACTAAATTAAATTGCAATAGAAAGAATTTTTAAGAAAGAAAAGAGTGTTTTAGGAAACGATATCTTACCACTTTCACCCCATCTAAAAACAGAGCAAGCAGATTAATAAAGCAAGTTAAAAGTAGTTTTAATATTTTTTAAAATAAAGTCACCTATTGACCTTAGTACAAAAATATAATAACGCTTTTCAAAGTACGTCATGAATCACCTGAATCAAATTCAAGTAAAAAAATGATTTGAGGGCGATTTAGGAAACGAAACATTGTAGCCGAGCTCTGGCCTCGATTTCAATGTTTTAAGGGAAACTACCCCTTGGATCAGGAAATGGAAAAAGCGGAACTGGCCAAGCGAGGTGAAATAACTAAAATGCGCTAGAGTGTGTTTCTCATTTCTGGAAACGAAATCGTTCACCGGCGAATGGTACAATTTATTTCAGTGCCTACCGAAACCCACGATTTAATCATTTTTGGGAAATAATTTCTGATGTAGATAAAATCTTAATTATTATTAAAAATAAGTTGATTAGTATTCTTACGATTTTAAACTGCTATCATAACTACGCACATGCATTATGTTTCAACACAAATTTTATAAACTTATATTCTGACAATATCAAATTGATCAACACAAATTGAATTTCTTGAATTTTTAAAATTACTAAACTCAAAAACAAATTTCAAAATAAAGTTACCGAAATCTATATATATATATATATATATATAATTGATAGATTTATCATTCCTAAATTGATATTTTTTATACTTGTAATATAATTAAAATTTACCTTAGTATAATATTTTACTTTATTTAGGAAGTCATAGACAATCTATTTCAAAAATATTTTTTATTATAAAATTTTATAATAAATTATAAAACCGCCATCAAATAATTCTTTTTAAAGATTTTAATTTAATTAATTTCTTGTAAATTTAAATGTAAATATTATGTTATGTTTCTAGTAGAAACACTAACTTAATTTTAAGAAAAGACATGCAATTAAGTTTACTTTATAAATTTCTTAACTCAAGAAATATTATTCCTATGCAATTTACCCATTATTTTAGATAAAGTGGACTTTTGTAAATTTGTTGAAGTAAATATCATACATTTATTATCAAAAATTATCAGCGGTTTCTTTGTTTTCAAAAAAATACAAATAACTAGTTGCATTGTATGTGTACGCATAAAATTTACTTTAGTTTTCTTTATTCTTTTACATTTGAAATATTTTTGATTATAATTAACAAAAGATTAAATCTAACTTTAAAAAATACATTTCTCACAACTCGTGCAGCATTTATATTAGAAATATTATGACTCAAGTATATCACTTTATTAGTATCTGAATTGACATATAATAATTTCTTCAAGAAACCATCTATTATGAAGATATAATATTCAGTTCACGTAGAAAAGCTGTACATTAATTTATTATAATTATTACATTATAAAATACGATATTAAAAATTCCTGAAAAAATGATTAAGAGTTATGTCATATTAATATGAATTTTGAAATTTGAACTTATTTAAAATATAAAATAAAAATGATTTTATATTTTATTCCGAGATAAAAATCACTATCTTTCAATTTCATTTCAAACTTCTCAGAACGATTCCGTTTTATCACTTCATACGTTTTCAAATAAAATTTATTGAGTTCACTTTGAGTATATAACAGTTTTCTACAAAAATTTCCCAACAAACATGTCTGGATCGAAACAATTTCAAAGAACTATTTAATATATCAAACATACTGCATACCTTCACAAAACAAGTTTTATTGTGCAATATAAAAATGTATGAGAAGAGTTGCATCTAGTCATATTTTACAATTTCGCTTTTATGAACGAGTTATAAACTAATATACAGCATTTAATAATGGACCATAGTAAATAACTCGACTCGGAAATAGTCCAGGTGCAATATTAGATTTTTAAAATTATGATCTCAGGAATATATAAAACATTTAATCGAGAGAATAAAAGTTTGGAGGAAGTTGTGTGAAATCTTATGACTTTTGATGTAGTTTTATAATTAAATTTACTATTGCAATAGTATATCATCAACTCAATCTCGTAGGGTAAGTTATTGTAATCGTCAAAAAATAGAAATTGAAACTTTTTGCATATCTTCGAAGGTTTCTGAACATTTTGGCATACTTTAAAAAAAATAGATGTATGTGTGTATGTGTATGTATTATCTATACATACACATACTATATTATACTATAAATTTAATTGTTCGCCCACGATTTCGGGATCACGGATCAGCCGGTTTGACTGGTTAAAGAAACACTCGATTCCTATTGATAAGGAGACGTGCTGATTAGTTTTTGGCAAAAGTTGACTCAGCCGTTTTGGAAATACAGACCAAAAAGTGCAGCTAGTGGCAATTAAGTTTGTGAGAGAACGGAGCATCCGATTTGAATGATTCAAAAAACATTCCACTTGTATTGACCTAATGAAAAAATTATCGAATTTTTGTAGAGGCAGGTCCAGCGGAGATAAAACAAGTTTAAACTATGATATTTGGCGGTCAAAAATCAAGTTTTTTTGATAGTCTGGATCAACTGACATGAATGAGTATCAAAAACTTTCAAAAAATTTCAAAATTAAAAAAAGATGAAAAATCAGTTTTCAAATGATTTTTAAGTTTTTAAAAATATCAGTATTTAAGAAAGGCAATTTTTATCATATTTTTTATACTATCATTTTTTTCAAAATTTTCAAAAATGATCAAAAAATTTCAAAATTGAAATCAAACAATTGATAGAATTTTGGCAGAGGCAGGTCCAGCGGAGATAAAAAAATGTTCACAAAAATGATTTTTGGCGGTCAAAAACCAAATGTTTTTGATAGTCTGGATCAACCGACATGGATGAGTATCAAAAACTTTCAAAAAATTTCAAAACTAAAAAAAGATAAAAAAGCAGTTTACAAATAATTTCGAAGCTTTTAAAAGATATCAGTATCGGACAGGCAACTTTTTCAAATTTTTCAATATTCTCACTTATTTTCAAAATTTTCAAAAATGTTCGAGAAACTATGAAATTCTCAAATAAAAAATCTAATATTTTTCTGAGCTTTTAAAAATTTCAAAATATGGAAAGTTCCAGCAATTCGCCTCGAGGCACGATTTCATACACTACTAATTTTCTTCATTGAATTATCAATTTTTAACTTCTCGTAGTGTAGGTTATTGTGGTGGCAAAACAATCATGCAAATAAAAATGAAATTTTTTCTATATCTTTACGTTTCCAAGGTTTCTGAACATTTTGGCTTACTTTAAAAAATGGACGTAAGTATGTGTATGTATGTGCGGATACAATTTTTCATTTAATTTTACAATTCAAAAAGTTCAATATTTTTAAAATATTTCAAAATATAAAAAAAAATCTTTTTTTCAATGTCATATTTTTTCAAAAATTCTCAAAAAATATTTTTTTCAAAAATTCTCAAAAATCTATTTTTTTCAAAAATTCTCAAAAATCTATTTTTTTCAAAATTAACAAAAATCTTTTCCAAAAAAATTTTTTTTGGTACGGGAAAATTTAGGACTTTGCCATGCGCCACTAATTTTCTATTTGAAAAATATTACACGTCCAAACTAATAAAATTTACGACACGAGATCCAGATGTACGATCGTCTTCGCATAGGAATTCATATGCAGCCATTTTTCTTCCCGATGAACTTTCATGATACTAATTTTGTTCCTTTTCTTGTACAGCAATATAATGGCCGTGCATATATACGCGTAATATACAAACTGAAGATTTATTATGCCGATGTGAAAGAAATATTAAAAATTCTTGGCTTGGTAACGGTAAAAAATGTGTAATTTTTATCTAACGTCATTTTATATCTCGTTTCCTGAGCGCCTGCACGAGCTGGATTTTAACTGCTGCTTAACAAATGATCTAGATGATTCTTTGTGTAGGATTTGACTTTATTGTATGATTGTGCTGCCTCTGTAATAACTGTGTTGTAGGAAGGTTTATAATCAAATTGAGTTTGTAAAAAGAATAATATGGGAAGAGAGTATCGTGTACAAACAAAACACGTTTATTTTCCATCCATATTGTAAATAAGATGAAATAATAAACTCAGAAGCAACTTATTTTATAAAGCACCATTTGTTTTATGAATATTTATATTGATGTTGCCACATTACTCCCCTTATTAATTATACTTATAGTAAGTATAATCATATACTTACTTACAGTAAGTAAGCTAAAATAATATTCTCAAAAACAATTTATTTAATTAGTTGATTATTTTATTCAACATTTGTTTGTCAAACATTTATTGATGTTGCCACATTACTCCTTCTGTTGGTTATTGATCAGCATACTTATTTTCCATGCATATTGTAAGTGAGGTGAAATAATAAACTCAGGAGCAATGTATTTAGTTGGATAAATAGTTAATCAGACATTTACTAATATAGATCTTTCTTTTTATTTTCAGATGACTTGGACAAGGGAGATCATGTAAGTTATTTTTGAATTTTATTATTTTGTATTACGAATTTTAGTTAGTTTTGAAAATAAGGTGGAAAGACTCTGATCAAAGTTCTCTAAATTGAAACTAAAATTAGCATTCTATGTTTCATTAATTTTTTTTTGTGAGTAAACCGGATAAAATGCTAAAAGTTGTCTCGAATGCTACATACGGTACGTCCACCCTACCATATGTAGATTTTGAGACAACTTTTAGGGTGTCAATATACAGTTTTATAGACTAACAGCTGGGTATGTCAAATTCCAAGGTGAGATTCTTACCTAATTTAAGCTTAAATGACTGGACTATATTTTTTAGATTTTTTTTTGTATTTTGATATATTTTGAAAATTTTGAACATTCTTAAGCAATCGCGCTGCATGATCATTTTGGTATTAATGGCATTATTTTTTACTCTTTTTTATTGGATTTCCGGAGATGCTAGACCTGCCTTTACAATAAATTCACCAGTTATTCATTTCGTCAGTACAACCTTTATCTCAAAAACTGAAATACCATTTTTGGCACTTTTTGCCCCGTATATCCAAAACCGTTAGATCTGCATTTGCCAAAAACTAATCAGCAGGTCTCCTTATCAGCAGGAATTTTGAATTATTCAAAATATCTCAAATTCCGAGGTGAACTTACTATAATGACTGGACTAATAATGTATACTCTGCCAATAATAGTCAAAAAAAATTGTTGAAATATACTAAGATTCAATTGAGAAATTCGATTTGTTATTAAAAATTTTGTACATCGTGAACTTTCAGTTCTATGATGTCAATCCATATGAATACCTATAAAAAATTCAATCTACATTTTCATTCATAAATTTCACAGAAAATATTCAATCATTTTTGGAGCAAGACAATATATTGTAGGTGGATGTAAAAAAATCTTAATTTCCTGTACTCTCGTATGCGTTTTAAGCGACTATTGGCTATTTTGACGTGTTTCAGTGAACTGAAAAGCAAAATGCGGTTTTGCAATCAACACATTCTCGTTGTTAGCATTTCTAGTTGCTTCGACAACGCAATATCAGTGCCAACTTTTAATATCCTGTTACGTTGTTGGATGTTCTACGTTCTAGAACCGTTAATAGTGCTCGTGAAATATGACACAAACGCGCAATATAGAAAATACAATTAAGAGTACTCTTTGAAATGAAAAATAGATGAAATACTAACATCGAAGCTCCTTTTGTGCGAGTCTTTTCTGTGTAGAAAATGCATAAAGGTTATATATCTAAAGACAAATAACTAAACATCCACACACACACACTTACATATATATATATATATTCATTTCGAAATTTTCGAATTTTTTGCTCCCAAAGGCGCCAATGCTTCCAAATGAATAAAAAATGAATATCTCATAGTATTAGCTCTTAATATAAACGTTTGTTAGAGCGCACGCCAATTAAAAGTTTCTTATGTTTGTTATTAACATACGTCATTAGGTAAATTCTTGCGCCATCTGCAGTATTTGTGAACTCAAATATTATGACACATAAGAATATTTATAAACCACTTAACCTCTAATCAAATCTATGTGGGCTGTTCTATAATATTTATAGAACTTATGCTCTTATCTGATAGTGATATTTTTGCTAGTAAATCAAAAATTAAATATGTTAAAGTAGCACTCTAATGCAATCGGATAGAAATTACACATAATTATTATATTAGTTAGGCCCGCTTTACTGCTGTTTGTCATCTTCCAGTTTTAGTTATTTACAACTAACGAAAGTCATTAAAACTGTTCAACATTACCTGACATTGTTTGCAATAAAATTTATCTAGCAGCATACAGTCGTGGACCAAACAAGACTCCTTCCTTTAAATGCTCAAAAAAGTGTTTCTAATCGATTTTCCAAGTGTCAAAATCTTGTACCAGTATACCAGTCATCAAAACTGTTCAACATCAACTAAAATTATTTGCAATAAAATTTATCTAGCAGCATACAGGCGTGAACAAAACAAAACTCCTTTCTTTAAATTGTGAAATACAAGTATTTCTAATATATTTTCCAAGTGTCAAAATCTTATACCAACAAACCCTTTGAGGTCGGCTCCAATATAAATCTTATCTTTCTCCTCTTAGATGATGATGCACGACGATCGTAACCCCGTGCACATAGTCTACTATAAAGACAATGTATTACGATATGACATGAGGATATAAACGGGTGCGTACTTAGGAAAGAATGGACGTCATCCGGGTTGAATTTACGAGACATCTTAGACAATGGTGAAAGGACAAATGCGTCGTCCTGCACAGCCTTTTGTGTGACCCCGAGGACGAATTCTCGAAGCGTACGACTTGTATCCACTTGGCGAAAATCTCATTGTGTAATATATTGCAATGGCAGATAGGGATTGAAATAATATTTATAATAATATATAGAAAAATGTTAGTTCCATCTGAGAAATTCATAAATTTTCAACTGTATATAGTTAAAATAAAAACTATTTTTTTTTATTTGCAAATGGGTTCATGTTTAAATATTTATGCAACTATTGTACATAGTTTGTTATGCTAAATTTAATTAATAAGGAAAGGTTTAAAAAATAATTTGAATAACATTATGGCATCAACTAGTCATAATGATTCACAAACAATCATCAGTATTATTTTTAATTTTTATAATACAATTTCATTTTATTTGAAGATTTGCAAATGCGATGGAAATTCTCAGTTTCCACCGGTGCCATTTCATTTGTCACGCGTCGAGCGCGCACAATTGTCTTCGAGGGACTAACAGGAGCGCTACTCGCATCTACCTATGTAAATAGTACTTTAATGAAACTGTTTATCTTTGCTCGCTGCAACGTTTCTGCTTAAGTCTAACATTTATTTGAACTTTCGGTATTATTCCCTGCATTTTCAAAAACATTACCTGCGCACTTGTTTTTTAGTTAAATTAAAGCACACTGCGTCGTTCATACAATTAAAATAATAGAGGATTTAGAAGTTGTGTGATAGGATCATAGACCTTATACTACATGGACTGCTAGTCCTCATATGTTTTACCTGTTAAAAATTGTCAAAACGTGAGAGGCGATTGTGAAGTCATCGGGTGAACGAACGTTGCCGAGAACCGTTAAATATCTCGTTTGCTTGAATGTCATAATAGCTAACATGGTTACGTGATGGGTGGAGAGTATTTGAGTACGAATTCATGTAGAAATCGAGAGTATACGGCGGTTCTCGGCAACGCTCGTTCACCCAGTGACGTCACAATCGCATTTTATGTAAATAGTAGTTAAATGGAACTGTTTTTCTGCTTATGTCTAACATTTATTTGTACTTTCCGTATTATTCCCAGATTTTCAAAAACATTACCTGCGCACTTGTTTTTTAGTTGAATTAAAGCACACTGCGTCGTTGATGCAATTGTAATAATATAGGATTTAGAAGTTGTGCAATAGGATTTAGACAAAAAGCACAGACTCGAGAGTAGTAAATTTTTGCCATGCATTTCCTTATTGAGATTTTCTAAACTTGTAGATTAGACTAAATAGTATCTTTACAACTATCCGTTGTAAACTCAGTGGAATTTTGCCTTACGAAGACTTGATTTTTATATGATCTGCCCGCTTCTAAGAATCTACCTGGATAAGTGACACCCTTACAATTTTTCTGAGCTTGCACTAGTTTTGTACCTGCCTATCTGCCTACCTATCGTCTATATATCTTTTATTTGATTACCTGTTTACCTGCCTACTTATATAGCTCTATTTATTTGTCTACCTGCCTACTAAATGGACTGTTTACCAATCGACCCGCGTACTTCGACCTACTTTTCTACTTTCCTGGTTATTATGTCTTTCTTGCTAATTTTTTACTCGTCCACTTGTCAACCCCTCTTTTCCCGTTTACCTGTCTACCTGTCCACTCATCTATCCATCCATCCGTCTACCTGTCATCTGAGGAGCATAACCTCAACATGTATATCAATAAATAATAACCACCAAATGTCATTTTTTTCTTTATTTGTATCTGTAAGTCCAAAAATTCTGGACGAATCAAACGTATAAAATTCGGATAAAAATTTATATGTGTAAGCATAATAATATTTTTGCCTAATATATTTTGCATTTATTGTATTTTTAGAGTTATATATGAGAAATATTACTGACACCAAATTACCGTTTTATAAAATACAAGTTGGTACTCCAATTAATAACTCATTTATTGCAAATTTAAAGGCACGACCGTAAAACTTAACTAATTCCATAAAACATTTTATTAAGCGCAAATATTCTTTTAAATAAATCTGCTTTTAAAAATATTATTTCCGCAAAATAATACACACAATCTATTATCCTGAACAAAGTTGATTTGCATGAAATAGCATTGATTGTGATTTCACATAGTATTTTGCATTGAAGATCTGGTTCATGAATATATCATTCAAAATAAAAAATACAGCACTCATAACCGATGGACGAATTATGCAGAATTGAATGCATTTTAACAACTCTGACCAGGAAAATGTGTACCATTTTAATATGTTTCGGAATTTCGTGAATGAACCTGGTGGACCATCAGATAAAGGACCATTGCACTGAAGAATCTAATAATTTTATTGATTTTGGATACTTAATATTTTATATAAACGATGAAATATAAAATAAGGGTTTTTTACCTATTTTTATACTCATAAACAAGATTGCTGCCAGCTTAAAATAAAAAACATCGTGTTGAGAAAAACATTGTTTAAGCAATTAAAATACTTGCCTTCGCTTGTATTTACCTTATCCGAACAAATCGTCGAACTTTTACCAGAACTTAAACGTATCGTAAGAACTTCTCAGATAGATTATGCTAAAGAATCTATCTCGTTGAACGAAAATAATCCTTTGAGAATTTTCTGGAAGCGATATTTTTTGCGCGGATGATTGAACTGCATTCGGTTGCATCAATAGCACGAACATCTTTTTTAATCTTAGATGGTTTATGCAATTTTGCAAAAGAACTTTAGCCCAAAAGTTTGAAATAGCATCATCCACTTTGGGGAAGAGTCGACTGTATCCAGTTGAAGGAGGATTTGCAAAAATGTATTTATTGACGGATATTTGGGATGGCTTCTATATTTATAAATGTAATATCTCTTATTAAAGGGTTTCATATGGGTTGGTTTCGAAAAAATTGTCTTAAAATATAAATTATAATTATAACTGCCATACACTATTTTATTGCAATTCAGACTAAGTAACTGCTATTTTCAGCTTAGACGGTTTCAGTTGAACTTTTAGGTTTGCTGATGTAGTAGTCCAAATGTAAAATACCTTTTGTTAATAGATAGTAAGTAATTTTGATGTCTATTAGTAAGAAAAGATGTTTTGGAAAAACAAATCGAAATTTTTTGTCTCATTTTGTTTTTTTTTATTTTTGCAAATGCAAAAAGACATCTTAAGCTCAAAAAAGTCATGAGCAGTTTATGGTGACGATGCCTTAAAAATTGGCAGTGTTAATTGAATAATTTTTTTTTACAATTGATTGCATGTATGTATCTCTGTTACCAGTTGGATTATCGATTATTTTCATACTTTTTTCTAGTATTCTGAACTCAAACTAAACAAGATTTATATCTTGTGTATATCCATGGCGCAGTATCCTTGTGCTGCCGACGATGTATTTGATTTATCGATAAACTTGAATTCAGAACTTCGACTCGTTGAACTAGAATAAAACCTCCTAAGTGTAATGTTCTGAGAAAATATGATTTATTCTAATGTTAACAGCGAGCGCTTTCGATTTTACTTCTGAGGAGATGAAAACATATTGTTGATGATAAAAAAAGAGAATTCTGGAATAGCCATGGAGCATTTTTAGTAATCTGGATACCATTTTTAAAATACAAAAACTGGTTTATAGTCATTTATATTATATTTCTGAAAATATTAATTTTATTTTAATTTTAAATAAGTTGCAAATCCAAAAAAACTAAATCGTCAATTTTTACTACTGGGGATGGATCATAAAATCCACATGGAAGGTTTTAGTATGGATATTTAAATCAATTTTGAGTTTCTACATGCTCTATCTAGAACAGTCTGGCAAAATTGAAATATAATTTATTAAACAATAACTATAAAAGAGTTTACGAGTCATAAAATGTTCATTTTCTAAAGGAAATGCATAGTAAATCTCGCACTATGAACGGGATGCAATGAAATGAATATTTGAGAAGAAAATGAAATTTTCCCATGGGATATGCATATTGTATATGTATATGCATACTGACCAAGGAGATAAAAAATATCTAGAAGTACACATTTTTTAATAATTATTACAACATTTTTCACCTATTATTTAAAAATATTTTTCCTTATAGTTTGTTTCATATCTGCTTTCTATTGCTCACGATTGATAAAAACGTTGCTTCGCTAGTTAGTAGAACATTAATTAGAACTTTTTGTAAAAAAAATACGTGTAATGAGATTATTTTGTTATAGCTTCTACAAGCACAAAGCTGATATTGACTCATCATAAATTCATAAAGAACTCTTTTAATAACCCGTGCGGCTGCTGTTGTGGCGTATAATAATAGCGCAGCTATTATTGGAAAGTAAATCGCTCTATTTAAATTTGAAAAATAATGAAAAAACAAATTGGATTTATTTTGCTCAATAAAAACGTAAAATATGATGGAACTTGCTACGAAAGCTAGCGTTGTTGAAATATAGGAAAACAGTTAATATTATAATTATGCAATTCTGTTACAGTATTTTAACGACAACAAATTTGCAAGTACTACCTAGATAAGAAATATTTGCATTGCACAGCATGTTAGGATCATTGTGTTTATTTATTGTTCTCTTGTTATAAATAGTTAAAACAGAGCCTTCACAAATACGAGGTGTGTTCAAAAAGTACCCGGAATTACTAATAATTAAATTTCGCGGGTCTGGAGTGTCTGATTGTCAAAATTTTTTTTTATTGTGTTGGTATACATGGCCCTAAAGTATGATGAAATTTTCAGCTATATTCACTGTTTACTTTGTCTGTGGTAGTCGCTAAGGTTCGACGTGTTTTTCTGAGCTCGGCGATTTTTACAATGGAAGAATTGAAAAGTCAAAGAATTTGTATTAAATTTTGCGTAAAAAATGAAATAAAGTGTTGCAAAGTGCAAAAATTCACCAGATATGGCTCCGTGTGACTTTTTCCTATTCCCAAAGTTGAAGAGACCCATGAAAGGACGGCGGTTTTCCTCGATTGAAGAAAATCGCTGAGAGTGCTCAAGGACATATCAAAAAGTGAATATCAAGGGTGCTTCGAAAATTGGAAAAAACGCTGGCATAAGTGTATTATATCTGGGGGGGACTACTTTGAAGGGGACCACATTAATGTAGACGAATAAATAAATATTTTTTTGAAAAAACGAAAATTCCGGGTACTTTTTGAACAGACCTCGTATGTATAAATTTTCCTCATATTTAATATAGTCAGGTTAGAAAACTCTATATTAGTCTTGAAGTATTCGTGTGTTCTATAAGCTTAGTTTTGAATTGTCTAAGACATCTACAAGATTTCTTGAATTGTCTATATGTTGTTATAGTCGTTATTAAATTCTGTTTTGTTTCTCCAATATAAGTTGAATTACAATCAAGGCAATTAAGTTGACACACTTGATTTCTAGGACATTCGGTGTTAAATGATGTTTTTGTTTTAGTAAAAATAGTGTTAGGCGTTGTGCTGAAATATTTGACTAGGCAGAGTTCAGATTTATGAAATAATCTTTTTAGGCAAGACAGATATTACAGCTGTTCAAAGAATGAGATTATATCGCCAGAGAAAGAGTAAAAAAAATACAATCAGTCAATAAATGTATGTTAATTTCAATTACATGAAGTTTTTCAAACACAATTACATGATGAGTGAAGTTGAAAAAACATTTGTTTAGGCGCTGTTTAACATATTTCACTGTGTGAACGAGTATTATAAAATTTATCAATCAGCAATTACTTTATTTTCAGAATGAAGGTACAGGTCCTAAATGCTAATTACAATGACAAACCGATCATGTCATATTTGAAGTATGACTTCAATTACATTATCGTTTTTAAATATTATACATATTTTTATTGCTATTATAAATATATAATTTATAATTTATCATTATATAAACGTGTATAATGTTTCATACACTAATAAAAGCGCGCATCACGAGTGTTACCATATTACTAATGAACATTAATTTAAATTGTTATATGATGCATTTATTTTTACTCAAGTTTGCTACTTTGTACAAGAGCATATAAGCTTTACTTCTTATTCTGCCTATAATCACAATTCGCATCTTTCGGTTATCCAATTTTTTTTGTTATTCTCTATTGTCGAAAATTTGGCCATAGATGTTTATCACCTGTGGTTGCATTTTATATCGTTGCATCAAACTTAAAAATCTGCTTGCATTGTAATGAAAATTCAAGTACATAGCGACTGTTCTGAGACTTGTATATCTTTGAACTAAATAATTTAATATTGTCATTTAATTCTTCATGTGAACCATATCGAATCAGTTCCTCTCGTCCGTCTCTCGATGTAATCTGCGAGATTGTTACAGCGCGTTAAATCATACGGCAGATTACCCAAGAGGGCTAGAGATCAAAACTACACAGTCGCGAATTGCAGTCCAACTTTATGGTAACTGTCATAGTTGTTCTAATGTTAATACATGCATGATAATGTACGACATACGTGCAAAATGTGAATTATAATATTGCAAATTGCGAATATTTGGTCGTTTAAATCTGATCGTGGCAGTCGAACTCTATTCGTAAAACAGGACCATGTAATTGATCAGACTGAAAATACTTTTAACTTCAGGTAGGCTAAGTTACTTCAATCGCAAACACATTAAAATAAATTTTTTTGCATAAGGTACTGAACATTTAGGTTACCTTGAAACTTTACATTTAGGGAATAAATAGATGTATGTGTGTGTCTGAAAGTGTTCATGCCATGTATGCACAATGTGTGGATACATTTTTTCGTCAACGGTTTTGATGTCAGGAGCATCAATTAACCGATTTGAATTTCTCAAAAAACATCGAATTCTATTAATGGGTAGACAGGTAGATAGATAGAGATGTAAACAGGTAGAGAAGTAAGCAAGTAGACGAGGCAGGTAGACAGGTAGACAGATAGATAATATTGAAATTTAAAAAATGTCATTGATTAAATTAATTTGGTGAATCTACTTATGGATTCAACATTTCTATTTAAATATCATATTTCCTGCTTATATAAATAGTTATTTTCGAAAAATCGAATTACTTAACAAACTAATCAGAGAAACTTTTAGAAAATTATTGGATCTTAGTGCAGAATATTTTTTATATAATTCTATTTTGATCAGAAACATTAGTAATAATTTAATAGATTCAGGACAGGTATTTTAAAAAAAAGCTCCTTAAATCAATGTTTTGCACAATATTATTTAAGAATAGATTTTTTACCACGAATTATTTTATTTCATGCGTACTACTTGTGCCATGATTTTGAAAATTTATATATATATATATATATATATATATATATGTCTGCTGTATTATTTGCAAAAACTAATTTCTAATTTTTTTGATAAACTTTACAAATAAATATCTCTATGCAAATGCGGAAACTGCAACATTTTGTTTAATCTCATACAGAGATATATGTATGTTTAATCTGTGAGATTTTGAGCATTATTTACTAGAGCTTATTTTGAATTGCACGTGAAAAGTTTTGCTTCTGCATCGTTTTAACATTTTATAATGCTTTATGTGTTTACTTTGCAAAGAGTTATGTAATATTATGCAACTTAACTGAAGCTGTTTGTTGATATAAAGAGTATTTTTATATGCATATAAAACTAAGTAGCTAACGCTTTTTGATATTGATACACATGTGTATATAAATCTGTACAATTTTCTATAAATATATTTACATTTTGTACCAAATGTTTATTACAATTGATAAAAGTGGTTTGAATTGATACATTGCTTGTGTGTGTGCGTGCAGATACAAATTTTCGTCGACGATTTTGGGAATACCGATCAACCGATATGAATAATAAAAAAACATTCGATTTCTACTGATAAGGAGACATGCTAATTAGTTTTTGGCAAAAGCAGGCCTAAAAAAATCAAATTTTCCAAAAAAGTAAATTTTTTCCAAAAATTTCAAACTTTCTCAAATATCTAAATTTTTCAAAGTTTTGCTAAGTTTTTTTAACGATTTAGTTTTTGGTACGGGAAGTTTTAGTTTATTTTATTTATTCAAAATATTCTTTTTAAGAAAAATAAATTTCAAGTCAACCTGATATTTTCTTTAATCGTGCCAGATGTTACGACTAATCTCATTTTTCACCTCAGAAATGGGATAAACAAAATCTTTCATACACTTCTCCGCTTCGGCAAATAAGAAATTCAATTTAATAAGTCGTTTATCAAAGGAGTGCGGGGTGCTTTTTTATATTATCAACCCTACTTTGGCTGCGGGGATGATTTTTAATTTCATTCGGTAACCGGAACTTGCCGCGACCGGATAATGTAATAAATCAAACGTCCGGACGAGGCCGCGCTCATAAAAATAGAATATGCGTTTGCATTCGAAAAGTTTCATAGTTCATAAGTCATCTGAGATGCAAAGTAATAGCTTTATTAAAAGTTGGTCCGAGTTCTCTTAACCTGCAGGTTTGAAAATTATGCAGAGTTGCATAATGTAATACCTCGGCTTCACGCCAACAACTTATGATGTTCGTGTAATTATTCTTTTCCTGGCTTGAGATATATTTTTGCTGAGGAAATGGAATAAAACAACTCAATACTCGAATTCTAGAAATATGGTGAGAACATTTGTCACCTATTGCTCATCTATGGTAAAATTGTAAAAAAATAATTTGTTGCAAATTCTTCTATTAATAGTTTTTTTAAGCCACGTTATTAAGAAGTCATTTCAAATATTTCTAATAATATACAAAAGTTACATTTTTACACAAAATTATGTGATAAAATAATCATTATAACTTATGAACTATTTTGATTTTACCCGAATGTATACAAATATAACTCGTTTAGTTTCCAGAAGAAATATTTCCTGGAATTTTTGAAGTGTGCTTTTTATAATGCCAAATATGTTATATTTACATTCACTAAATATTTGACATTAGTTTTTTCCTTGAGCTTAAAAGGTGTTTTGCAAAGCAGTGCCATAAAATGAACTATTATAATGCCAAATATGAACTATTTTGATTTTACCCTAATGTATACAAATATAACTCTTTTTGGTTTCCAGAAGAAATATTTCCTGTAATTTTTGAGGTGTGCTTTTTATAATGCCAAATATGTTATATTTACATTCAGTAAATATTTGAAATTAGTTTTTTCCTTGAGCTTAAAAGGTGTTTTGCAAAGCAGTGCCATAAAATGATAGTATTTTATATTGAGTTTTTATTATTAGATCAGTGTATTGTTTTATGGATTTTGCATTTGGCTATTTATCATTATGAATCACATGATTGCAGTTTTACTGAATAGTGGATTGAGCATAAATATTGACGAAACATCTGCAGAATTTTGATGAACTATTCATAGTGTATTCAAATTAGTTAACTAAACTTGAACGCTTCTAGTCTTGAAATAAAATACAAATATTTTGTCTCAACTTGTACGAGCTGCATATAATAGTTACGTGACTCTTATGTTACATTAGTAATTTTTTGTTCAGATTTGCTTAAATTACTAACATTTTATTTAACAAACAGAGCCCAAAGCGTTTATTTGGACAATAACACTGGTACGGAAGATATATCCAGGATGTTATATATCAAAATGGGCGTTCCTCAAGGATCAATTCTTGGTCCGCTTCTGTTTCTTCTTTACATAGCGGCCTACTCAATTGGACAAATCTTTGTGACTTTATTTCATTCGCGCATTACCGTTGTCTTTCAAAGCTAAAAATCACGATGATTTCTCAACAAAATTGAATAGGGTCATAGATTTTGTTTCTAAATGAATTAATATAAATAATCTTCTTTCGAATAACGATATAACCCAAATGTCTCATATTTTACGAGAGCCAAACGTACCGAAAATTGCTTTGATTTTTTTTTTGCTCTCCAATATTTCTATAAACAATTATTAAAATAATATTAAGCCTGCTCGAAACAAAGCCTATATATTCATGAATAAATATGTACTATATCCTTTGTGTACATAAATATGTTAGTTTTTATGTTCGATAAGTTAAGTGAAAATGTTGATATAAATAAAAACATGAGTAATGCAATTATTATTCCATTATCATATGATAACATATCATATCCTAGCTATTCCAGTCCTTAGTATGCAGCCCTCGGTTCGCATTCTGTTAATTATTCTACTATGTATCTCTACTTAGTCCTATCTCACGTTTACCATTTTAGATATATCACTTAGGCAATGTATAGAATACAAAACAACAGGATATTGCTTGAATGAAATATACATGAATAACTTGATTCATTAGTAGCAAAAAAAACTTATTAAAATAAGAATTTTGCGAGTAAATAGCTAGGTTTTGAAATGAAAAACTAAGTTATTTCTAATAACTTAATATTTGATTATTAAATTTATGAAATTTATAATACCCAACGTTCTCAACCCATACATTCTCTTTGAAGGTTATTGTTTAATATCAGCAAATTTTTGGTCGTACTTAAAATATATCTAAATCGAATTCCAATCTATTTCTATGTCATAATATTACAATGAATATTACAAACAAAATAAAATCACAGTCCATACATCTCATAATAAATATTTTACGAAACTCTATTATATTCTCCTACAAACTGATCCAAATTTCTTCTATAATCAAGTAGAAAATCATCTTTTTTTAAATATGGATGAGAATGTCTACAAAGTACGTAGACTTTATGAAAGGAAACTTCTAAGTATCTGTTAATAATATATCAGTTCCCATGAAAGTTTCTTCTTGTTGCGTCTCAATTATTCATTTTCAATTTATTATACGTGTTCAAATATTACTTACCTTTGAAAAATAATCATGTTGTAACTTATGTTATATCTGATAGTTAGGAAGTTGTATATGCTTGTTTAAATTTTTATTTTCAACTCTTGTAGCTGTGAATTGTATTAAACACTAATTGGTTTTTATATTGCAGTTCTAATTACAATCACTGATTTGTTACTAAGTTATAACGTAAAAGATATATTTATATTTATTACTTATTATACATGTTGTTAGGCAGACTTTACTTTTAAAAGTAGACAATTAGTTCCTTCAAAACATTCCGCTATCTCTATCAGGGGTAGCAACTATCCTGTGCAAAAGCTCAATGCCATGAATATTGTCACCTTCATGGTCAATATAATAAAACTAAAATACGCCCGAACAGTTATGTTACGATATTTTTTCATATAAAATGTTAGTAAAAGCTGTCTAAATGCTGCTAATAGTGCCAATGCAATAAACATGAAATTTAATTTCAGGTATGTGTTATAAATGCACATCAGATGGTTATGATAGCATTCTTTTTGACGTTTTTCGTTTCCTAGGTTGAATTTTATATTTAAAACGCCCAGATACACAACAAACACTTAGCATTTTGTCAGTTTTTACTACCATTTTATATAAAGAAAGGTGGGTAAAAGCGTTGCCATAACAACTAATATATTGTGTATGTTATTGTGTAATTTCATTTATATTGATCTTTTTTGTTACTATTATATTTCAAAAACTAAGTCACAATAATATTAATATTGGCTGTAGATTTTAATGGTAATTGAGTTTATTACTAGCATGATCTAGTTAGTGTAAGTAACTATTGTCCTTTTACAAGGTTGGAGGCAAGTTTGTATCAAGAATAGGCAAATTCTGATTTGTAAGGATCATTTTGCGGTTGTATATTACAATGTTTTCCTTGACCTATATGTCTATTTTGTGACGCAATTTCTCTGTTTTACTTTGAGTGTTAAAATTTCTATCTGAAAATTGTGCAATACAAAACTCGGCGTGATAAATTCACTAGCGCGTCAAGTAAACTTTCTCGTATTTGTATTCCTGACGCGTATGACGTGCGTTTGTGGGATGATTTGAATATTTCACACTTGGGAAAACGAACTGTTAGATAACTTTGAGTTTTATTTTTGTTTTCCGAGAATTGCTTTGCGAATGGCATACGCAAGCATTTGGATTTATTCCCTGAATCGACGAGGAAGGAGAAAGAACACACAATTGAATGCTTGTGTGAAGATCTAGAATAGAGATATTAATTTAGTTTGCATCTGTAGAGATGAGAGATTTGTAGGAGGCGGGGGAAAAAGGTCCAACTGAACTTTTAATGTTAAAAATATATATCAAACTTTATCCTAGCAAAGGTGTATACAATAAAAAATAGTGAAAAACAAAAAAAAATCAATTTTTTGAGTATCAAAGAAAAAAAACAGTTTTTTAGAGATAAATTATACAAATAGCTATTCCAACTCAGCTGATAAACATTTCTGAAAAAATACCAGATCAAGGTTATATACGTTATTATCTTTATAAAAAATATACTCAGAAAATCTATATTTTGTATTGCCTGGATGATGTTTTTTTAATTTTTTTTATTTATTTATAATAACCAATCAGAATACAGATTCTATAAGCTAATGTGTGATGTATACACAAAATAAAAATTAAATAAAATAATTAAAATAAACAAGTAATAAAGATACAAAATTAAAGGTTATAAATAAATACAAAAATATGATTATAAGCAAATTAGGAAAAATAAGTAAGTTAGGATTGCCTCCATTGAGTTGATCCTAACTGAAGAAAGTCTGGCAGTGATTACATGGTCAGGTCGGCAGGCCATTTTCTTTTAAGTGTTTGGTTTGTATTTTCTTTCACAAGTGGTTTTATTAATTTATTGGTATGTGTTCCGATTTTGTTAAGATGCGTGTAGACTTTGTCCTTGGTGACGTCTCTAATATATGGTATATTTAGGTCCTAATGTATCATATGATTACTAACAAACCATGAAGCGTCGACTAGAGTTCTGAGAAGTTTATTTTGCATTCTCTGCATCTTAGTTATAGGAAATTTGCTAGCGTATCCCCCCAGCTCTATGCCGTAGGCCCATACCGGTTTCAGCACTCCCTTGTAGATTAAAACTTTGTTATACAGTGAAAGTTTTGACTTTTTGCCTAAAAGCCAAATTAGCATTTTTAGTTTTAATTGCTGTATTTTATTGTTTATATAGAATCTCCAGGTGAGCTTGGAGACTGGATGATGTAGCTATAATTTTGCATAAGTCCTTGAAAATTAAAAATAAGACATTTCTTCCAAGGCTGTATCATTTTACCCTGTCTATGGCATAAAAAGGAGCAGGTGATGAATTTTGGAAAAATAGCTAAAAACACATCTTCACAATGATGAATAAGCTGGGAGTTTGACTGAACATAATCAGATGGTTGCTAGTTTGATATGTGTGTTTAATTGGTTTGGTTTTTACAATATAATTGCTAAAAGTCAAATTGGGTTTTGAACCCGGTTATACACTATGCATAAACATTATGAATATGCATAGAAATCATAAATTTTTAATACTTACTAATTTTTTACATGTTTATTATTAATCCAACGTTTTGCATTTTACTTTAAAATTACGTTCCAATGTGAAATGCAAATAATTTCATTTAAACTAGTGATGTGCCGGCTCGAAAAATTCCCGATTCGAATGATTCGAATCAGAAAAAAACCTGATTCGAATCATGATTCGAATCAACTCGAATCAAGTATATATATGGACAAAAAAAATCATGGATGTATTAATTTAGTAAAAGTGATCCAAATTTATAATCAAAATTGTCAGTTTAACCAATATAACCGACAAAGTAGAAATTGTAAACATAAATCACTATCAAAAAGTATATTCTGAAAATTATTAAAAATGATGTAATTTTGAGGACGGCTAAAACATATCTTCAAATTAATTTACAATAATAGATTACCAAACAATTGTGCATCACTAAAGCATATAAAACAATATTTGGAATCATGGGTCGATTGTTTATTTTACTATGTAATCAGTAAAGGATGGCATCTAAACTGAGAGCTGAAAGTTAATTTCATTAATGTGAATTTGCCATTACTTACATAATCAGAAGTTAACATATTATTTACTGACTTTCTGGTGTTTAGTAATTGTTTCAAAAGAGAATTATATTGAAAGATTCCCGAAACTCGTTTCATAATTTCGAGTGGTTTATTCTGATAACATTTGAAATCTAAAACACTTAATTATTATCAAAATTGGGTATTGATATTTCACGAACAATATCGCTCTCAGCTCTCCGTAAAATAAATAAACACGCAAGAACGACGACGCATTGTATCGCCCATACGGTTAACTCATATCGCTCGAACGGCTTGAAGTCGGGATGATTCGAATCAGAATTCAAGTCGGAATAACTCGTAACGCCGCTTGATTCGGTTTGAGTCATGAAGTCGGAATAACTCATATCGCCGCTTGATTCGAGTTGGCTCATATGAAGTCGGAACAACTCATATCGCCGCCTGATTCGGTTTGAGTCATGAAGTCGGAATAACTCATATCGCCGCTTGATTCGGTTTGAGCCGTATGAAGTCGAATGATATAGTTAGTCGATGAATGCGGTTAAAGTCACACAAAGAGGATTGGAGTTGGCTGATACATTTAAGCATATTAAAGTCGGGTGGCTCGCATGATTTAATTCATTATTTATTTTTTATATTTATGATATTTATTTTTTATATTATTATAATATTGAATTAAATTAAAACATTTTTTTATATTTATATTTATGAAAAATTTGTGTTAATACATATTTTATCACAGTAAATATTTCGCGGCTTGATGCGAGTTGATTCGAATCAAGTAAAATCTGATTCGAATCAAGTCGTTAAAGGCTTGATTCGAATGATTCGAATCACTTGATTCGACTTGGCACATCACTAATTTAAACCATTTTTAAATCCATATCTAGATTTTTAGTTTCCATAGTTGTTTTAGCTTAGCTAATCAGAAAAAAAACCGTCTCCTAAACATCAGACTCTTCTGCCTTAATTAACGGCGATGTCAAAGGATATTTTAATGTATAGAATATTTATATTATATCATGTCACAGCTCTTGGGAACGTGGATATTCAAACGTATAAACGAATTTTTAATTAAACCAGGCAATAGCCATTCTGTGTGTTTTATGTTTGGCTACGTGACAGCGTTATCACCGTGACAAAGTAACCAATTTACAACCTGGATGGCAGTCTTTAATATTTTTAATTACCTTTCTGTGCACAGACAATGTTGATAATCCGAGAGCCAGGATTAAGAATGGAATACAAAATAAAAATCAATAGCTTAAAATTAAAATGAAGATTATTAAAAAATACTACTTCATAAGATTTATAAAAAATCCTGTATTAGCTACAGAAAATTAATATTGGACTTAAATGAGAAAATATATATTATATTTAGGTTTTCTATTATTACACGTAAATTGTGGTTGCAATTCATTTTTACTATTAATTATATTATAATTACTATTATATTATTCATTTTTAATATTAATATTATGGGTATGAGTCTAGTACAAGTATATTCGACTCATATTTAGCATTATGAGTATACATTTTATGACTGTCTCATTTATAGTCTAAGAGTTTGTTGGTTAGTTACTAACATTATTATTGCACGAAAAATTTAGCAGAGTGCAGATTTGGTACTGAATGTTTCGTGAAAAATACCTATTGTGAACATTAACAGGCTATTCTTTACTGGTTATTAGCTCGTTGACTAAAAATTTTATTCTGGGCAAAGAAAAGTACATTTCAGAAAAAATAAAGAACTCATCAAAGTTGATTGTTCTTGTGCGTACATATATACACTATTATCTCAGCCTCATGTATCACAAAGCGTGTGCATTTTCCAGCAAAGAATGATTTAGTATTAGTGCTAAGAGAATGAGAATGGATTTACTTGGAAATTTAATAAAATTTTATTTAGTTTTCACTATATATCGTTATAATATTTTTGTAATTTTAACTAAAATTTTTAACAGTATTGGTTATAGTATTATTACTGACTGATAAATGTTGGTAAATATTGCTTAATTATATTGATTTTGATATTATATTGGTTTTAAATGGGAGTTTAATATTGTTTACCAATATTGGAATCAAATGGTACTCATATTGGTTTCAATATTGGTTTTATATGGGAAAATGTTAAAGGTATAATATTGGGGTATTATTGATAAACTATATAGGGCCCATAAAAAAAAAAATAATATTGCGCCACAATTTATTATTTGGGATATACAACTGTCCAGTTAAGGACATTTAATAAATTTGTGGAATTTACAATTGTCGGCAGTAAAGGGAAATTGTATACTAAAGGGGGCATGTTAGAAAAACAACTCAATAGTTTTTTTTCTCATTCGATATAACATTCATAATATTTTATTGATAAATATATAATCTTGGATAGTTCTCTGTTATCAAGAAGTTTGCTAATGAATTTGGGTGACTGATGAGCTTGTTTCTATATTTATGTGTTGTTTTTGTTATTACTTAGCGAGAATTAGAAATTACTAAATCAATCAACTTCGTACAAGATTTTTTTCGACATACTTTATTTTCTTCGTGTGTGATACTTCTGTTTTTTGGCGTAGTATTGCCAAGTTGATTTTGAAAATTGTGATAATTGATTGATTGATTGTTTTTTGGCGTAGTATGTACCTGCTTTGATTTTTCTTCTTTTTGGCTGACTTGGGATCTTAGGATTCTTTCTTGGTGATATTATTTTTCAAATCACTAATTGGAGTGACAATTATTGACGTACTAAAATTTAGATGTGTGAGAAAATGAATTGAACCAAATAGCTCAAAGGATATTTTTTTTTAATGTGCTGTTAAAAATAAAAATTATAAAAAAATCAAATAATTTTGATACAAGACTGATATAAAATAAAAAAAGTCCAAGCAATACGATCTAGCAAAAAGGAGTTTGGTAGATATGGGAACCATGAAAATATTCTTCTAACTAGCTTTTTTGGGTAGTTGAATTTATTATACCATTACTTTACAAAATACCTATATATTATGGATGAAGTAAAGTGACTCTGAAGTTTCATTATTAAAATACTATATCGTACTGTTATAATACTAATTCCAAACTATTTTTACAAAACTACACCGGGTTAGAATAAAATTATATGCAATAGGCAAACGATCCTCCAACTATATTTTTTTATCAAATTTATACTTAAAAGATTTTCAAATCTTGTTATTAAATATGCTCACTCGACCTTAATAATTCGACACTTATTTCCCAACACTACACTCGACAATGAAAACGATACGGTACACAATTATATATTGCGGGTGGCGATGACGCCGTACAAATTGCAACGATATTTTTTAATTACCTTCCCTTAATGAAACGCGAAGCGATGGGCTCGGACGGACTCGGCAAAAAAATACTCAAAGCAAATCCCATCGGACGCTCTCTCGTGCAGCGCGGGGATTTCCCGATACAATGGAAAGCTTTACCACGCGATGCATGAAAATAGAGGAAAATCCGGCATCCATTTAATGCGAATGCTACGCCGAGAAGCAGTAAATATTGTAAAGGAAAATTTTCTACTGGCACAGTTTTATTGTTGGATTGATCAAAATTATACATGATTGAAGGTATTTAATTTATTGCCGGGTTTAGATTTCAATTTTTGTTCTAAAATTGAAGACTAGACAAAATTGATCTGTCTATTTAACGATGTAAATAACTGCGCAAATAGTGTTATTTTGAGATTTTCTATTCTTATTCGATTTTCGAAGTAAAACTTCTTGCAACGGAAGTGCGTTACGGCAGATAAGATAAGAGTCGAGTGCTAATTATTTGTCATTCGCTTTCGATGAGATTATTTCTATACGGGTCGATTATGATTAGTCGTCGTGTATGTGAATAGAGATCTGTCGTTGTATGCGTACCGGCATCAATGTTGAATGCGTTCCGATATCAACAAGGAAATCGGCATAGATAAATAAATATTTTAAAGGGACATAATCTTGATTCAATGGAAAATGCCTGAATCAGAAGAATATTTTATCCTGTCATTTGAAAGTGATAAAACAAACAAATGTAAGTTGATTGATAAGAAATTATTTCTATAATATTCGTAGTTTCTATAAATCTTTGAAGTTATTGAAAAGGAAAATATATTTTAGGCAAGACAGATTTTACAACTGTTCAAAGAATGGGATTATATCGCCAGTAACAAGTAAAAAAATCAAGCGGTCAACGAATGTATGTTAATTTTAATTACATGACGTTCTTGAAACACAATTACATGATGAGTGAAGTTGCGAGAACAATATTTGTTAGGCGTTGTTTAACATAATCCACTGTGTGAACAAATATTTTAGAAGTTATTAATCTGCAATAACTTCATTTCTCTAATGAAGGTTTCTAAATACTAATTACAATGACAAACCGATTATGTCATATTTGAAGTATAACTTTAATTACATTATTGTTTTTAAATATTATACATATTTTAATGCTATTATAAATATATGATTTATAATTTATCATTATATAAATGTGTATAAGGGTTGACACAAATAAATATGTGCATTACGAGTGTTACCATATTGTTAAAAAATATTATTCAAAATTGTTATATGATGTATTTATTTTTAACTTAAATGCCATCTCGTATAATAGCAAAAAAGTTTTACTTCAATCGCGTGTGAACCTTAGAACTTGACTACATACATTAGGACATCTTTTAAATGCTGGCCTTTGAAAGTCGATAAATTTTAAAAAATTAAATGCAAGCCTGACCATATTTATTAAAACACTGATTTTCTTATTTTTAATTATAATATTTCAAACATCTTGTTACATTGAAATAAATTAAATCAGAACGAACAAACTAATACTGTTTCCGCCTACATTCTCCTGAAGAATATTCGTGCATCATTGAATGAGAGATAGGAAACGCATTGTGACGAGAATCAACATCTGAATATATGTTGATTTTCTAGTAATGAGATGGGAATTATGCAAATTCAAATGAACAGTCGCGAAATTATGCAGAAGACGTACTAGAGACAGATGAAAAATAACACATTGTTCTATTGATAGTAGATCACAACTATAAAGGATGACTTCAAGTTGGGAAAATATCACTATTAAAATTTGGGTCAAATATAAATGAAAATTTTATCAAAATTGTTTACACATTACATATTTCTACAGATAAGTACCAAATATAATATAATTGACTTCAGAATAATTAAGGTATTAATTTTAGAATATTTGAATGAGCAGAAATGTATATAAAATTGTTGTTGATTTTAATATTGAATATTATCATAGTTAATAATATGATGATCTATGATGCACGAAATTTTACTTATTATAGTATTTTATTAGTCAGAATCCTTTTTCCTTAAATTATTTATTTATTTTAACAAATTACGATAAACTCTTCAGGGGTTTATTTTAGCCTAGAATGTTTTTAGAACTTTTTTAGACCTCTAAGACTTTTATTATATTATTCAATATTATCTATACAAGAATATGCGTGCATAGAATATTTCTAAAATTTAAATTGTTTTTGGAAATATTGATGCTTGACTACAAAGACTTGATATTTCTTGTGAGAATTTACGTAATTTATTCCAATTATTTAAATGTATTCTGTTTGAGTGCTAACGGTCACTACATACCCACATTTTTTGTATTTCCTAGTCAAAGAATGAAAAGCTTATGAATGCACCAGCTGAGAGCATCGGTGTGGCCCAGCCAAAAGGGTGGATGAATAGTTTTTTTGCAATATCTGAGAATATGCGTCAAAGACACATGTGCAGACATTCCAAAGCGTGGAGATGGCTACATATGTGATCAAAACAGGTTATTTTGAAATGTCCGGTACTAGGTGCCACTATTTAAAATCATATTTTTTGATAGCAAAGTTTGATTGATAGTATTAATTATTTTTTATCAAAGATTGCGGTTTTGTTAATTTAGTTTGATTTCTAACTTTGTTATCGAACATAAATCATAATTTAATAAACATTTCGTAAAATATTTTTTGATTTATTTATAAATAACCTTAGGTGTCCGCCACTTGGAGACTTGCCCCTATATTTTTTTCTTCTTATTATTTGAAGTGCTAAAATTATACCTCGCTCTAGATCTTCAATTAATTACAAATGTTGCTAAATTATAAATCGGTCTCCAACAATCTACCACTCCACATCGATCATTAAATCCTGTATCTCAATATATTCCGATAGTTCAAACCCATTAATTTCCAAACACCGAAGGTATACATTGTCTAGTTTGAGTCGGGTATCTCCTCGACCCCATCTAGTAAGATAGTTCTTATTGAAGATCTCCGTTGCCTTGTACGTCTCTTCTCTTTGACCGCGCACAATCCTTTGACCGGACTGGAACTAACAGAATGATTCGAATAATCCCACTTTGCAAGCTTCTGTATATGACCATAATACAAATGCCGGAGCAGGAGAAGGAAGTATAGGGCCCATGTTCCGCCCTATACATTTGTGGAACTCTGAACAACGAAGGTGGCGTGCACCTGGGTAATTGAAATATCATGTTAACTATGATATCTGTATGAGGTTAATAATGTACAATGGGAGAAATATAGGAAGACTGAAATTGAAGTATAAGTTTTCATTATAAATTTTTATTTGCTTCACTTTCAATTGACGAAATCAGTATAACGCTTAGTTTTTTTTTACTTCTTAAGGAAGAAGTTTGTTTTTGTCAGAAAATTAGTCTTGTAAGTTTTATATTTTTTTGGATATTTTAAGTCAGTATCGTTTGAGGTCAAAGTTGGAAAAAGTATATGAGGGTATATATGAACCATGTAAGGCTTCATTAAAATCGAGAAAACAAAATTGCCAATTTTAGCCAACAACTAATAAGCATTATTCCCAAACGATATATTCTGAACGGTCTACGTTTTTCCAAAAACAGCTACTTCAAATTGAAAATTTTTATGTAACTTTATAAGATTCTGATTAGTTTTGCGGAGCGAGTCAATCCTTCTCTTATAATTTTATCCACGTTTTAACGAAAAATCTCAATCAATCTTAAAAATTCAAAAATGTTTTCTGTGGAAAGATAATAGTTGAAAATCGTTCTGATTGGTTTTTGGTAAAGAGTTCTTCCTAATTATTATTAGATTTCTTTTTGAAATGTTGATGAGATGGTGATCGATATTATAATCAGAAACAAACCGAGTAAACTAACATGGCTTTGCTATAAGTGGTTTAATTTCAAATACTTAGCAATAGAATGGGCAGAATTTTTCATGTGAGCAAACATCAGCAAACTGATCGTCGACGTTTACTCAAAAAACGCGTAAACCAATTTCTAAAATTTAGGAGCTATTTGAAACTTGATAAGTATTTGTGTCTCATAGTTCTGCGAGATGATTGGTCAAGCCGTTTCTTTATATTCTGAAAACTGTAAAAAATCTGAATAGTTTCTGAAAATTTAAAAACTGTTCGAAAGATACCATTTGGGAATCATACTTGATGATACTTGGATATTCTATTAACAGAATTACCGGGCACCTTTGTTTGTCTGAGATATGAAAATAAATAAATAAATATAAATAAATTAATTAAAAAAAACTTATCAGTTATAGATAGCATTTATGTTCTAAACGGAAATGCTAAAATATTTGAGGTTTACGATTAATCGTCGATTTTAAAATGCATTAATGCTCGCGATGATGGCCTTCATGGCACACAAGAGCGTAATGTAAATATTCCAATCGTAATACATTTTTTTTTTAATATAAACAGTGTAATCATCAAAATAATTCCATGAGCTGAACGTAATTAAATTAAATGGTTATAATAAATAAAAATTTTTATAACATGCTTCGTATTTCAAACACGTTTTCCAGAAGGTTGTTTTAAGACAAGTGGAATATAATATTTCAATACTTTAATATAAATATGTCAATATTTGGAAAACACGTATTAATATTGAAGTTTAGAGGCAAAAAGTACTTTATTCATGATTAGCTGTTTTAATTGAAGTATTATGTTATATTATTATTTTTGGATGCAGCTTTCTGAATCAGTAATAATCAAATCTTCAGTATGCAATTCCTATCTATCATCCTTCAATCCAAATCGCTCAAATCTCTCAAATCCCTCAAAGTCGATTTCATGTTATGACTTGTGATATAGTACCACCTACTATGATTAGGGAACAATTGGACGATAAATATGAATTGCCTGACACCAGCATTGATTGATGGATAGTGGATGCGTGCGTCCAGCGTCTACAGTGCCATATTGTGCGTATGTGTACATTACAGATTATGACGTCGCCCCGGTGGGACGTCCTCCATTAATTATAGAAGCGAATTATACTGCTCTCTGATTAATTGCCACAAGACGTCTGTTACACGAATGACTGAACAGTCAACGCCTCGGGTAATGGATATTGTAACTAGTTGGAAAAATTCTGCAAAAGTAATAGACTGAAGAGTTGAGACTTCTACTTTAAGAATAAGACACTGTTTCAGTCCTTTTTAAAATATATTTTACAGTAATCGATTAAAATAATTTTCTGTTTATAGATCTACAATTTGTTTGAATAGGTATGGGATAGACATAGATACCAATAGATTGATTTTGTATGCATTCGCAAAAATATTTTTAATCTAATAATGAATTGATCTGTTGACTTCTATAGCTAGCGCTTAATAATAAATTTTGAAGTACTATTACCTATTGAGGATTAGCAATTTAATATACCTACCGCATTGTAATACATAATATTCTACAAGTTTTAAAACACGTGGTTTTGCGGCCCAACCGTTCTTAATTTTTCCATATCTTTAGATTAACTTTCATACAACGAAGTTCTGTTAATATTAAAAATAATTCTTAATAATGCAGACTTGTATGAACGTCTAATAAACTTATTTAATTAATAGGTGATCATTTTTAGATAATCCCATAATCTAGTTTTATCGCAATGTTATTCGAAGTTACGTTTTATATCAAACATTACTCTCAAATTCAGTTATATTCTCGAATTACATAATCTTTCGAGTTAAATGAGTATTTCCAGAGATAAGTTTAATTAGGAGAAGCTAGATCGCTCTATTATTCACATAAGTATATAGCCTCAACTAACAATTTGCTTCAATAGCGTCAAGACGTCTCAGATAGCTGTCGCATCCTTTATATTAAATAGAGAGCTAGTTTGCCTTGTACAACTTACTAAACTTATTATTATTTAAGGACAACAAAAAAAATATTTGCATACATTCACATGTGTGTTTTATGATGTACTCATTCAAAAATTGAGATATAGACATTATTTATGCTAAAGATTTGAACACGCCTATTAATTTTGTTAGAGATAAAGATAATGCATATGTTATATATACCTGAATTTAAAATTCTGCTTAGAATATGTAGCACACACACACACACACATACACATATATATATATATATATATATATATATGTATATATATATATATATATATATATATATATATATCGGGATATATCGAGAAATTTTATTGTTTAACATTAACAGCTTTCATAACTCCTATTTATTATTATTATGCAAGTAAACTAATTGAATTCTCATAGTTCGATCATTAAAATGTTAATTTAATACAATTATGGCATGAATGTAAATAGTTAATTTGAATAATAATATACAATAAAAGCAGTTAATTGATGATAAAATTTGTCTCTTTTGTTTCAAATAATATATAAAAACAGATTCATAAAACTTTATATACATATTACAAACAAAAATGATAAACTTATTTATCACAATGACATTTTTACTGAATAAACTTTGGAATACTAAGCCTGATGGACTGATTAATTTAACATAATAATTATTTTACATCCAATCATTAGACTCAAAATTTTCAAACTATACAAAGTTTTATACTGTAAATATGAATTTTAAATTTACAATTCTGTTCAAAAATGTATATATTTCATATGCGTTATTCTTTATTCTCAGAAATATATCCTCAGATGGATTCATTGGGTATCTCTTCATAATGTAAACATTCTTAAGTGTTTCTGTGCGTTAAGTTTTTCGCTATATTATGCATTAGCGATAAAATATATAGTATTTATTATTATCGTTTTGAAAATATTTAAAACAATTGGTAATAATAGTTTATCAATATTTATTAACTTCCCGTAGGTAAGTTACAGTAATCGCAAAAAAATGGAAAATAATTTTTTTATATATCTTTACGTTTCAAAGTTTGCTGAATATTTTGGCATACCTTTAAAAAAATGGATGTATGTGTGTATGTGTGTGTGTGTGTGTGTTCGGATACAAATTATTGCCGACGATTTCGGAAACACTGATCAACCGTTTTGAATAATACAAAAAATACGATTTGTATTGATAAGGAGACGTGCTGATTAGTTTTTGGCAAAGGCAGGTCTAGCCGTTCCGAAGATACGGGGCAAAAAGTGCCGAAAACGGTAACTCAGTTTTTAAGAGAACGGAGCGTCCGATTTTAATCATTCAAAAAACATTTCACTTGTATTGACAAGATGAAAAACTGATCAAATTTTCATGAAGGCGGGTTTAGCGGTTTCGGAGATCTAGTAAAAAAAGTAAAAAATTAGCCATTTGGCCGTCAAAAATGATCATTAGACATATGCACATCAAATTATCAGATATTTTATAGAGATTTTAACAATAAGTATAAATTTTGTTTGCATTCCTATGGGTTCCGTACCAATAATATTCGTTAGACGGCGACGCGGCGCTTACGCGCTTTGACATTTTGTCTCTATGCAGTTAAAGCAGTACGATTGCATTGAAAAAAAGTTCGGAATTTCCAAAATATGTCAAAATAAAGAAAACATTTTTTTTCGAAAAAAAAATTTTTTTTTCAAAAAAAGTAATTTTTTGTCAAATTTCTAGATTCTCAAAAATCTAATTTTTTTGAAGTTATTTTTTTTTCAAAAATGCTAATGGTATTTAAAAAAATAATAATTTTTGGTACGGGAAGTACCAGCAATTTGCCTTAAGGCACGATGCCTTAATTGCCTTAAGACAGAATTCCACTTACAGCTAGTTGATTTTTTTCTCAAAACCTAGTGCGAGAAGTACCAGCAGCAATTTGCCTTAGGGCACGATGTCATGCACCACTAGTCATTTATTGTCAGCAAATAATTAGTGACCAGCCATCGCACTACATGTGCATCTATCGCGATCTTCTATCCTTCTATCCTTCCATCCTGCCTCTCCTATTCCTATGTCTTGTTACCTTTGAGTCGAGTCGCTCGTTAACGAACTAAATGTGCGTCTCGACGCCGACGCCTTGCGCACGATCCCTTAACGGAGTTAACGACATCGTTCCGGGATAACGTCGTAAATACGTTTGTTAATAGCACAAATTAAATGCTACATCATCAGGATGCATTATGTGTGCCCAATAACACTCTACGACGATGTACTAAAATGCAGAATTGCCAGCCAGCACTGCGTTTTATTGATGCCGAGTTACCGGATAAATTAAAATTAGCGTTGAGTTGTGACCGATGATAATCCTTTATTTCCGCATGAATTAAAGGATTGTGATCAAAATTGTGTTACATGTTTCTTCATTAAATATTATAGTTTATTGATTAAATTTACGCAAAATAATTAAATATATTATAATTATAATAGAGCTCGCCCGTAGGTAAGCGGTTAAGAGCGACAGGACTCGTTTCAGAGATCCCGGGTTCGATACCCTATTCGAACAGCCTATTGTCAGACAACAGTGACAACGATTTTCCAACGATTTGACAACGAAATATAGATTGCAATATGTTTCCAAGTGAAAATAGCCCTAACCCGGCATTGCTGCACCATACTCGCCCTATTACAGAAATTGTAATAATAATAATTTATCATACAGAGATGTGAGAACTGTTGCTATCTGTCAAACAAACTAGTTTCAAGTTAAAATCAGCACAACAGCTTATAAGACTATTAGGTTCTGATTGCTGTTCAAAAATAATTAAAAAAAAATAATTATAGTATTGTACCAAGATGTTATGATACAATTCAGTCTAAGATCTGATTCACGTCAAATTCCAATTTTTTTGATATTTTGCCAAGTAGGAGGAGACTGGGTATGGTTGTGTCAGAGTATGGTTATGACAGTCGTCATAACACCTAAACTTTTATATACTGGTTTTGACATAGGGTCCATAGAGAGAACGACAAAGTATCATTGTTCGAACTATTGCCTTACATCAACATGATCTGTGCATATTGCTTTTAAGGAGTCAAAAGTAGGTTTTCATGTTCAATTTCTTATAATAATAACTGTTAATTACATTTACAATATACAATTACATAGTATACAGATAGATTACTTTGTTAGTTATTTTGCTTTAAGTTTAATCTTACAATTATTTACCAGCAATTAATTTTTGCTTGAATAATATAGCTCAGTCATAATGATGATTTTTTTTTCAATAAAAGAGTTGTGGCAAATGTTGTGGATACGGGTGTGACATATATTTTTTGTTCTTTTTGGGTGGAGACAAAATACGAAAGTAAAAGGAAAAGGAAAATGCAATAGAAAAAATAATTACAAACGTGGTGTATTAATTTCAAATTCCAATTTATAACAGTTAAATTATTATTTTTATTAGGAGTTTTTATTAAAGAATTGGAAAATACGTATCGTTTTACATAGTAGTAAAAAATATGCTAATAAGGAATTTTGTTGTTTCACCAATAACATTTTTGAGACTAGCATGTTTGTTAATTTTTTGATAACACCTAGATTATTAATAAAGTATAACACTAAACACAAATATAAGGTAATTTATGCACGCAATCTTGCAGTATATTTAATTTCATATTATTAACAAAAAAGGTATTTTCAAAAAAAAAAAATAAAGTACGTAAAGTACGTAAGTAAGTAAAGTAGTTTAAAATTGATATTCTTAATGTAGAATTTTGTAGAATCATTTATTTAATATTTCACATCATCTTCGCCTTTCTAACTTCAACAAGTCTAACGTATATCCATTGAGGCGTATATAAATGCGGCGACATACAAGTCCATGTAGTTAGTCAAATATAATTATATTAAATGTATATTTTATTGACATGTAGCAACAGAGAATAATTAAATTAGGCAAAGAATAGCCTGGTATAATAAAAATATTTTTAATGCAGGAATCAAAATTTTCGGAGAAACTAAAAAATGTACTTACCTAGTAAAAGAGCAATTTTTTTGTAAAATGATTTATTAAGTAATATATTGAGTTATTAAGCAATGTATTAAGTAAATAAAACCTGGAAACTCCTCTCTTAAAAATATTATTAGTATATGTTTGTATTAACTTGTAGCAATAGTATAAAATCTATAAAGCTAAGAATAGCCTTACAAGTTACAATTATTTATAATGAACGAGTCAAAATTTTCTGAGTCAATCAAAACTTACCTAATGATTTTTTTATGAAATAATTGAAATTTATTACTTGCAAAGATCATTACATCAAATTTCTTTATTTTTCGTGATACGTGTAGTGTTTGTATATTTGATCTGAAAAACTAATTACACCAAGTTAAATATCGATTATGACCTATGTCTTGATGTTTATCTCCACTTGACTGTACATCTGCCTATCCAATAAAAATAAAGAAGTGGAAACTATCGCCAGGGTACTATTTGTCCTGTATTATTATACTTTTCCAAATGAAAACTGGTGACAATACGATCTTCCCTATTATCCTTGTTATAGATATCTGGCACGCTATGAGGGTGACTTTAGCAATTGTCATGCATAGAAACAGGAAAAACAAATAGTTCCGTATTATTGGGGTGTTATTATACTCTTGGGATATTACTTGGGAGATTTTGTTTGCCGAAAGGAGGTGTTTAGTATTTATTTGATTCTGAGAAATCGAAGTCTTTCATAGGGCCAATTATTGGAAATATGCATATGTATACCATAGACTAATGTATATACGTACATATAACATGCATACATACATACATAAATATTTAAACTTTTGAATCGTAAATAACATTTAACAGGACTACCAAGTTACCAGAATTACCAGAAGTTTTCTTAACTTCTATTGACTTCTTATTGAACTGTACAAAACTGAATTTTTAAAATTGGTCAACTTTGAGACGCCCTCTTTTAATTTTTTTTTACTTAAGTCAAATCGCCAATCAAAAGTTGGCGCATTCAGGATTCTAAAATAGTAAAATAACTGATAATTTTATAATTGAACAATTTCAAGTAAAAAAAATTAAAACCTGTAAATGAATGATTTTTATTAGTGCATATATATCATCCATCATTTATTTATTTACTTATTTACTTATATAAGAAAACTCTTATTAATGAAAATACATAAATTTCAGGTCCTGATAACAAGATACTAACTTGTAGCTGTTTAGGTAAGTGCTCCCAAATACTGTGCTTCATAATTTTTTAATCATGCAATAGATATTTTAAATGCAAATATTTCACATTTTACAAATATTTGGTATATATGGTTATATATATACTTTAAGGAAAATTCTATTTCCCACTAATATTTTCCAATTTACATCACCATCTTTTCCAAACCTTATTCGATAACACTTACATTCTTCGACTTGACAACGAAAATGTAATCAGCTGGCGCTGAAAAGAATAGAGAGGAAACTTTTCTATTTTTTCTTTGAATTTTTGCGCAAATGGAAGAACATTTAAACGAATCGGAAAATTTTATCTTAGTCTACGGTTTTATAGAATATATTACAGTGTAAAAATGTCTGATGCATGTTGAACTGTATGATGAAAACAAATATTAAAAATTTTGGTTATTTGTTTATTGCATTTATGAAGAAATTCGTCGGATGATTAGAGATTTGTAGACAAAAAATAATACAAATACACATTTACCTATTTTACTCTTTTTTGTTTTGAAATTGGATTTTTAACAACAAATCAAATATGAGCTCTGAGCTTCAAAATCAATAGATATTTTTTTTAATATTGAAATTGATTTGAAATTTTCCGTTTGATTTTTGGCGATTACTATAACTTATAGAATTACCTATAGGAAGATAATAAAAATATTTCAAATAATATAGACCAACTATTGGGTGGCCATATAAAAATCGACGTTGTTAAAAAGTAATCACAATAATACATAGAACTGTGAAGTTCTGATTGCTAATCAAGAAAATAAGAAAAAATATGTTCGTAATAATTTATAGTAATCGTCAGAAAATCTAAAATGAAAATTTTTGCATATCTTTGCGTTTCAGAAGTTTCTGAACATTTTGGCATACCTTAGAAGGAAACCCTATGGGGTAATTAATGAATTTATGAGAGAGTTATCCTCTCGCAGTTAAGAATTAATAATATTACTCCCCCCAAAAATATTAAAAAATATAAAATAACTTATGACTTGTAGCTCCTTAAATCCATCTATTACCTTTATTATGGATTGTCTTTCAAATTTATTACCTTTATCCCAGATTGTTTACCCTTATGTTTGAGAAACTTTCCCGGCGTCGCTGCAAGTAGTTAAGCATAGATAAAAATGCAACGTGCGGAATGAAACTATCCGTATTATACTGATATATCTTGCAAAGGAGAAGAAGAAAAGATATCTACTTAAGATATATTTTTTTTGAGTGCGCTTCTCTACACAAAGAGGGAAAACTCACTTCTTGGAAATTTATGTCATGTGTATTTTTATGACCGTCTCTCGTATATTATAATATACGCTCGGTTCACACAAAATGTACTGACTGAGATATAGTCACGTCTTATCAATGTAATAGATCAGTGAAATGTTAGTTTTTCCTTGAAAACTTATAAGCTATGTCTGAGGAAATTTGCTGCGCTGGGATAATAAATGTTGTCACTATATTAAATGAAACATACTCGGTTCTAAGAAAATTCATATTAGGGCATTTGCAATTTTATTTTTGAAGCGATCGATTTTTCTCGAATTCGTCTTTATATCATTGTCAATAAATAAACTATAAATAATTTGAAAATATACAGTTATTATTCAAAGCTCAACATTTCAAAATAAAATTGTTTGTTCAAATTATTCTCCTCAATAAACTATTTTTTTACATGCAATAAGTTTCTTTTAATCATTTTCTTCTGATGATAAAATACAAATACATTTAAACAATTACAAAAGCCGCCTCGAAAATCATCCAAACCCACTTGCCGGACAACTACGCCAAAAAAACACTTCCAGATCAATTATGAAGAAAAAATTCATGTTACATTAACACACATTAATTTTGAAAGTCTTTGATGATTTTGACTTTTAAAACCCTGTTTTACTTGTTGTCCATGTTGAGAATGTGAGTGAGTAAACTAAATTAGAAAATCCGTCTTTTGTGTTCGTGAGAATTACAAAAATTCGAAGCAATTCAACTTTACGTTCGTAAACAGTTACGAATACCTTTTATTATTTTTTACTGCTTACCAGTTGTATATAGAAGGCTTTTGGATCTTCACAATATGCTAGTCATATGCCTAATGCTTGCCTAATATGGTAGGCAAGTCAAGCTCTTTATTGATAAAAGTTTATTAGTATTTTCTGAAAAATATTAGACCACATGTTCGGCTCAATTATTGGTATAATGATCTTTAAGATGCTCCCAAATCAACAAAATTATATTTAAAATTTTAAGTACAATTTCTGAAGGACGACATTTGGACAAACTTTAAATTTTGCAGATCTTTTCAATGTTGCACAGATTTTAGCAATAAATTATGTAATTTGTTTTCAAAAACAAATCATGTTTATCTACGAATCAGAATAATTTTCATAGTCAAATATGCAATTGCATTTTCAATTTTGTTCAAACTTGACAACAATAAATTTGACACAGATTCTAATTAGAATTTTTGTTACAAATGTTGTAAGAGATCAGAATTTAATTTGGAAATTTTTTGTTACTTTCTGGATCCAAATGGATAAGGCACATACATATTGGGTTCATAAACTTTATTTCTTCTTATAAAATAAACTTATATATAGGATATCCACTGATTATGTTCTACATTTGGTAAACAACGATCATAGATCGCCAACTATAGATTTTTTTTCCAAATGTCAAAAGAGATCAGAATTTAAATTGCATAATCTCATTTCCTTCGAAATCGAAATATTTAAGGTACATATAGATCAAGTTTATTGACTTTATTTTTTATTATAAAATAAACTAATAATTAGTATATTCATTTTTTATATATTATACTGATATTCTAGAAATGGTAAGCAAAGATCATAGATCACATACTCTATAATTATGTTAATAAAACGTACGGTTTCTATATTTGTTCTAGGTAATTATAAAGTAATGATTATGCGACTGCAAGCATTTGATAAATGGCAGAGCAATCATAAGCAATTTGCAATGCCTCAAACAAACTTGTTATATATATATATATATATATATATATTAGGGTGGTCCTTAAAATGGTCATTTTCGAATTTCCTTGCTCCCAGGGGCTCAAATGTTTCCAAATAGATAAAAAACAATTCTCTGAAAGTTTTAGCTCTTAATATTAACGTTTAGATAGAGCGCAATTCAATCAAAGTTTTGTATGGAAATAGCATGGAAAAATTTTCAAAAATTTTAAAAATGTTTTTTAGATGTAACTAAGCGAACAAATGAATTAATAAAACTCATTCATTTGTCGCTAAGTTACACCTAAAACATGTTTTTTTAATTTTCAAATTTTTTTCCATGCTCTTTCCATACAAACTTTGATTGAATTGCGCTCTATCTAAACGTTAATATTAAGAGCTAAAACTTTCAGAGAATTGTTTTTTATCTATTTGGAAACATTTGAGCCCCTGGGAGCAAGGAAATTCGAAAATGACCATTTTAAGGACCACCCTAATATATATATATATATATATATATATATATATCAAAGGAAGTAACAAATTTGCTATGTCTAATTCGAAAAACTCGTTTTTAATTGCATCCAGACCGTTGAGTTTGGATTTAGTCCGTGATTCGCCGCGCCCTCGATGCACGGCGCTGGTGTAGGATCAATAGCGCCAAGATTAAATGTCAAAGTCTTTGTTGCCTTTCTAATGGGCCTCACCTACGACCTGGGAACAGATACGAACTCATTGGATAATGTTAGGTTTATAGCAGTTCTTATCGGAATATATTTATCGTGCCAAAGGTTTCAACAACGCTACATAGGTAAAGCTAACATGTATTCAAATTTCTAAAAATGTTGGGTTAGGTTTATATCGGCATATCTTGGTGTAAATTTTTTACACAATTCAGCCAACTGTTAAGAACAATGTAATAAAAGCTTTTTGCCCATATTTTTGGATATATGACAATTCACCTACAAGCTTCAATCTGCTTTGGATGGCGAGAAATTTACAAGCAAATGCATTTTTTTTTCAATGATTTGTAGACGTTTTCGACTTTGGCGACCAAATTTATCTACGTGGTTTTTTACATATGAGCTAATTTTCCACATAGATTTCAGTCTAAAATCCATCGAAGATTATTTTTAACTAAAATTCATCGGTGACATTTAAAAGCTCGTAACGTATTGATATAGGACTTCGCTGTCTTTGAATGATATAGTAAATTGAAATAACTACCAGTCAGTGCAAAAACTTTCAACCTATCGTTTATTGTTTGCGAAATTTTTAAAATGTGTAAATCTTGTAATGTATTTGTATTACATTGAATTACCAGCTTTCCAATTTCTCAGCGAATATACAGTGTATTTTTCAGTACTTCAAATTTTTCAAATTTCTACGATAATATTTGTAACCCCAGGTTTAAGCTATTGTTTCTTTTTTGAAGTAATACTTTTTCAGACTAGGGTGTAAATCCGTACAAATGCAACGGAAGTGCCTTACAGTAAGGTCGAATGCCAACCATTCGTCATTCGCACTCCACGATATCATTTCTATACGGGTCAATTGTGATTAGTCGTGGTGTTTGTGAATAGAAATCTGTCGTTATATGCGTACCGGCATCAACTTTGTATTCGTATCGGCATTAACGTTGTATTTGTATATTATTCGTAGTTTCTATAAATCTTTGAAGTTAATAAAATGGAATATATTTTTTAGGCAAGACAGATATTACAGATGTTCAAAGAATAAGATTATATCGCCAGCAAAAATGTCAACGAATGTATGTTAATTTTAATAACATGAAGTTCTTCAAACACAATTACATGATGAGTGAAGTTGCGAAAACAATATTTGTTTGAGCGTTAACATAATCCACTGTGTGAACGAATTATAGAATTTATTAATCTGCAATTACTTCATTTCTCTAATGAAAGTTCACTTCTAAATGCTAATTACAATGACAAACCGATCATGTCATATTTGAAGTATGACTTTAATTACATTATTGTTTTCGAATATTATACATGTTTTAATGCTATTATAAATATATAATTTATAATTTATCATAATATATTACCATATTACTAATAAACATTATGCAAAGTTGTTATATGATGTATTTATTTTCACTTAAATGCCCTCTTGTACAGTAGAAAATAAGCTTTACTTCAATCGCGTTTGAACCTTACGCGCACTCTTTTTTGTCTTTTTTTTTAGATTTATTTTCTAGCATTTTGCACTATTGAAATACTTTTTTGATGTTATTTTTGTCTACCTGGAAATTAACCTAATTATTGTTTGAAGCTTCTACATGTGCAACACATGTAACTTTTGAACTTTTGATAGAATGAGTTATTCCAAAGATCTATCCGGAAGTGCAAATTTTTTTAATTTATCAATTAACGTTTGAGAGTTATTTACTCAGTACTATATAAAGGTATACTTAGTACAAAGTGAGAAGGGCAATAATAAAAGTAATAAAAATCTTGCAACCTAATTTTTGTGCTAATTTTTCTACATTTATTAATATTTATAACATTGATTTTTCTACATTAAGAATAAATTAAAATTTCAGAGCATAAAACTGCACACACACAATTCAATAATCAATCAAAAATTATCTACGCGTTTTTTATTTATGCCCTAATTTTCTACATCGATCATAGCCCAACATCCATCGACAATTGCCGATTATTTCCAATGAAAATCCATGAACTTCTAATACATATTCCTAAGTTCTTAATCTTCAATCTCTCACAGATTTTCAATAAATCATTTAATTCCTCCCTCCTCCGTCCAATAACGTACGCACTTTGCATAATATATATTAAACCCAAAAATATGATAAATCACTTACACCTCAAAAATCATAAAACATACTTTAAGCTTTTTCGTTATTTAGTAGAATCCTTCCCCCTAGCTCAAGAAAGTTTTCAGGTGTTAGAGTCGGGTCCGCGGAGCGGTTTCTATGCACGTCCGAGAAAAAAAATCTTTTTCGTTACCAAAAGTTGTGAGAGCAAGTAGCAGCGCGAAAGCATAAATCAAGTGGAATTAGTGTGCGACCGCCCTAACTGCGTGGGCAAGGCGATGGTCCTAAGGCCCCAGGAGGATGCAAACTTAGGGATGGAGAATTTGGATGGTAAATGTCGATATTGGTAATATAATTAATATATGCCAATTGTATGCGAGTATATTATGATATTTCAACTTTAACACTAAATGATGCTCAAAACATTTACATTATCAAAAAAAAATTTTTTTAATTTGTTTATTAAAATAGCAGTCAAGATACAGTTTAATTTTATAAGATATTGTAACGCAAATGAGAGGAATCGAAAGAAAAAAAAATAATAGAAGAAAGAAAAAAAAGTTATTATCTAGAGTTCACTCCAATGAAGCCTAGTGTTTCATTTAAAGTCGCTTGGCCAGCATCTTTTCAGTCTTCTTGGTGATGAAGAGTTCTTTAGAGAAGTAATGAGCTGGTTGTAGAGCAAAAAAATTTTTATAAAATTAAATTCGTCCTAAATCGAATTAAATCTAAACATTACGATTTTAGTTATAATCTTTCGCATTCAATTTAAATTATCTCTAATAATAGCCTATTATTTTAAATTTCAATTAATTTATATATGAATGTTTACTTTATTTTAACGCTAAATTTTTATGAAAAACGTCAAAAAATTTAAAAAAAAATTAATAAATTATTTTGTGAATATTAAGCATCCGCTGTAAAAAAATCCTGGCACGATTACATATATCATGTATGCAGTCCTTGATTTTATTTAATCAATTGAAAATTAATGGTAACTTTTTTTACACAACTAGAGAAGTTTGTAAACTTGTAGACTGTTCATTCGCTTTTTTTGCTAATTCTAAAGTTATTTTTAATTGACTTGATTGACTTATCACATTAGAAAAGCGACATACATTTTGATTACCTTACTTTTTCAAACTTTGATGAATTTTTATAATTAAACTACTTTTTGTGAGGCCGAAATATTTCAGTATGTTCTAAAAGACCATGATATCTATTATCAAAAAAGGTTTCATAGAAATCTTAATTTTTTTTTCAACAGTTACAAGAAAAACTGCCTGGTGGATCTTTATCTAAATCTAATCAGCATCATTACCGATCAATAAATTTCTAACAGTTATTGATTTTTTTTAAATTAATTCTGGATTTTAGGCTAAAACGTCGACAAAAGCTTTTACACTTTTTTTGCAAATTACAAAGATGCGACTCGGCCGATGGTCTCACAAAACTGAGAAACGATAGTCATCATCAAGATACATCGAATGGCTTTTAAATTTTTAAAATTTGATCAGACAATTTTTATAAATCGTCGATTTAAGGTAAAAACTCACACATACAAACACATACTTTTTCCAAACTTTTTGAGAAATTTGAGAATCGTTTTTTTTATGAAAACATAAACTTCTCCTTCGGGAAGTTCTAAGTTTTAGTAGTAACTATGTACCCATGTTAAGTTCAACTAGTCTACAAATTGAAATCAATTATTATTTTTACTGACTTTAAATCAATCAATTGTTTTGAAAATTTTATGACTGACTTAACCCCAAACTGGTCCAAGTGAAAGGCACCCATTCACTATTAAATATTTCTAACTATCTAAAAAAAATATTTATTACATATAGTTAATTTAGTTTATTACTGACTCTTAATTCAATTATGGTGACACTGGGTGGTGGATACGATATAATATAAATGGATTATAATAATAATAAAACGCAATCGAACATGTTTGTTTTATGTACTAGTTTTAATGGCTTGATATTTATGGGATAATTGTTGTTTAATTTTTATAAATTGATATCCACTAAGCTCCAATTGAAAATGCATAGACATTTTTAAATAATTTTGTATTATTTATCAGAAAGTAACGCTTCAGAAGAATTTTGACTCATTATAAGCAAATTCTCATGTGAAATAGAAATTTGGGAAGTAACAAACTAATACTCAGAAAAAAAAATTTAATCATTCGAAATAGTAATAAAAGTTATACAGGTATATATATATATATATATATATATATGCGTGTGTGTGTGTAAAAATTAAATTAAAATATAGAAATTGCATCAAGAAATGTATTTCTCTTATGAGTTCTAAACAATTCATGGGCATTAATTTACAAATAAGAATTTCAGTGATTATCGTCAGTATTATCATTATAACATGTTGATATTTCCTAATCACTTGTAAAATATCAAGATGTTTTATCTATTTCGTGTTTCGAAATTATAAATAGCACTATCCACCACTAGTTACTTCCAAAGGTGGGTTGAAAGTCCGGTGTTGGAAAAGTTTTCCAGCTCTCTACGTCATCTCTAGAAATATCTTTTTGTGAAGTTTTTGTAGAAAGCGACGGCGATTTTGTAATAAAAAGTAATTATAAAAGAAATTAGAGAAATAAGACAGCAGAGTTAAGTGCACTTATTTTTAAGATTAAAACTTAATCTGTTTCCAGTGGTATTGGATGATAATTGGAGTGAAGATTGTGAGGAGCACAAATTTTATAGAAGTTTTTATGAAATTTTAATCCAAAATTATTAAACACAATATAATTTTCATAATGTGAAAAAATTATTTTACATTATCCCTTTCAATTCGCATTAATCTATATTACCTCAATTTAAAATTATTACAACAAGAAAATATATCATAAACCTAATTACGATCTTCACACCGCTGCATGATGCACGTTATAATTAATATTAATTATTGTTTGCATTTACAATTAATTTTAATATATACTCCGTTGATGATAAAATAATTAGATTAGTTCAATTACTCATTATTAAACTTATGTAGTGGTATATTTCACCAGAAGAGCTCGAAACTACGGTGGAGCAGTAAATGTCATTTGGAGGCGGCGAGCTATAAGAAGGCAATTACCAGGCGGAACTTAAATTAAAAGGAGATATAATATAGTTAGAATTTTGGTTAATTATAATTTAGCGTTGTAATTAAGTATTTTAGTTGTTTATGGGGAAATGTTTGATGTTTTGCTTTCTGTTAAGCGCGTGGGTTTAATAGAGTTCAAGAGAAGGTATTAAATAATTAGCAACAAATTATCGAGCAAAATAGGTAATTGTCAATGGGGAAGAATTTGAGTATTGGATTACTTTAATTTTCCTAACCAGATTTTTAAATTTATAAATTTGAAATTGTTTGATCGATAATTTACGAGATATCGATCACTACAGCCATCTACCAAAAAAATAATGGATTTCTTTTTCCCCAACCTAATATATAAGTGTAATTTTGTATATATAAAATCGTTTTTACACAAAGTGTGTTCTAACGATAGCATTTTACTCTTCACGATCAAGCGATTGTAATTTTCAAGGCTTTGTCGTGACACTTAGAGTGCAATTCTCCTGTTGTGTGAACTAAAGGCAAGTTTCCATGATCTATGAAATTTCATATACATCGTAATGATTTCAGTATTGAAAAATAATCCATCCTTGGCAATAAAAAGCGTGAAAATATAATTTGACAACAAAAAACATGATTATAAAATTTATTATTCTAAAAGCAAATGACTGAAACAAATGTCGTGCTAATTTCATTTTTTTCTATAAATTTATTTCTGTATATAATAAATACTCCTTTTTTCTATACCATTTAAACTTCCCGTAGAGTTAATTATAATAATCGCAACAAAATCGAAAAAAAAATTGTTATATATCTTTACGTTTCAAAGGTTACTAAACATTTTGGCATACATTAGAAAAAATAGATGTATGTGTGTGTGCGCGGATACAATTTTTTTTCGATGATTTCGGGAACAGGGGCCAACTAATTTACACAGTTCAATTTTTTCGAGTTATTTCAAAGTATAAAAAAAATTCAAATATTTCAAATAAAAAAAAATTCAAAAATCTATTTTGTTTTCAAAGTTCTAAAAATACGTGATTTTTTATTTAATTTCATTTTTGGTACAAAAAGTTCCAGCAATTTCCCTTGATATGTTCTTGAATTGATTGTCGTAAACACCAACATTTTATAGCTTGTCATGGTCATGAGTACACTTCCTAATGTGAACCTTACATTTAATACTTCCACGAAGACTGTGAGATTGTTCAAAAATCGTTTATATTCATTCCTTTACCATTTAAGCAATATAATTTTATAATGAAATAAAATTATTATTATTGCTTAAACTATAAATTTAAAGTTGTAATTAAAATTAATTATATTTTGCATTTTTTATACAATATTGAAAACACAATTATTTATGACATGAATTTTAGCGATTGTTCATAAATAAATTATGAGTAGAATTGGTGTGTTCGACCTATATATTGAAATAAATGATTTACAAATTGACTAAAATGAGTAAGTTACAGATTATTTTACACAAGTGGATAAATGACATATTTGTGTGTATAATATAAATTAATTATGTTCTTCAAGAGAACACTTTTTAACACAGATTGTACTTGTTATTGAAAATCTTACTCTTACATAATTTTTTATGATAGTTTAAGGAAAATATCAAATACTAGCTCATTGTATGAAAGTTATCACTAAACTTATTGCTACAATTGCTCAAGTTTATATATAAGCAGGAATAAGTAAAATAATTCAGTCTTTATCATATTGTTCTGGAATTGACATTTATTATTTTTGGACATCAGAATTGCATTGGTTCGTTTAGAATGTTCTAATAGCGATTGGATTTTTTTGGGAATTGTACGACAGTCTAATTCATAAAGTAGAATTTTTTCAAACTAGCTATGGCTGAAAATGACTATCACAAATTTAATTGATTTAACACCGTTCTATAGGCTTGTAAATAATTTTTACACCTAAATAATTTTATTGTATTAGAAACGTAATGGCTTATTGATTCTAACCAATATGTCATTAACAATGTAAATTGAGCACAATTTGTCAATAAAATTAGCCATAAACATCGATGGACAACTGCAATTAAATCATATTAACGATACATGAAAGTGACTTAATTAAATTATTGATTATATTAGACGAAAACAGAGCATTCTAAAGTCGTAACTTTTGCTTACGAGAATTATTTATTTGATAGTTATTAATTCAACTCCATCGCTAATGTTACAAATGCTAGGAGTAAGTACAAATTTATTTCAGTTTAATATTTAAAACTGAATATACAATCAACTTTTCGTAGTGTAATTGAAAATGAGAATTTTGCATATCTACGTTTCTAAGGTTTCTGAAGAAATATATGTATGCATGTTTGTGTGTAAGTATGTTTGTGCGGATACAAATTTTTGTCGACCAATTGGAGAGCACGGATCAACCGATTTGAATGATTAATTTGAACATTCTATTCATAAGGATGAGAGATGTTAAAGTTAGTTTTAGGCAAAGGCAGGTCCAACCATTTTGAAGATACAGGGAAAAAAATTACAAAAATTGCAAATCATTTTTTGGAAGAACAGGGCTTTCAATTTGAATTATTCAAAAGTTATTTCACTTGTATTAATAAAAAAAAAAATTATTAGGAAGACAGGCTAAGTAGCTTCAGAGATCCTGTTTTTCGTAAATAAGACCATTGATCGAGCCTTTGGTTTATCTATGCCATTAACTGTACAATATTTTTTTTCAATTATTGTAAAAAATTAGATATCCAATATTTGGTTTGTACATTTTATTCTTGAAAAAGCTTTTCATTAGAGGAAAGGTCCACTCCACATAGTGCTCAAAACGTATGAAAGACGTGCAAAAACTAAAGCTACTACAATTTTGATCACGTTTACAATTGGAAAATAGTAGATGTAGATGTAATTTATTTTTATTAATTAATAATATTTTTTTTCAATGATTGTTGGTTATTTTTGGTTACTAAATCTCCCAATAGACTGCTATAGTCAGTCGATTTCGCCGGACTATATCACAAAACTTTCTGTTCGATGGAAGATGATATATCGAAAACAAAATTCGATTCCCCTAATCAGTTTCGTATCCGCAACCGAATTTGTTCTGTAAATTGAATTAAATTTGGAAGGAACAATTCTGACCAGATTGTAACGGTGCGGATCAGACAGATTATCCGATATGTTTTCAATCGAAGTTTCTCCATTATCATCCGATTGTTGTTGTTGGCTGTCATAGTGTTTGCTGTGTGTTATAAGTTGTAACTTCAACTCCACTTCTCGTCTAATACCCAAGAATAACTTCGATAAATCCATTTCGCTAGAGTTCGTTTTCTGTCTTCAGCGGTTAAATCGACCGAACCATTTCACAATGGTAAAGGGAAAGGGATTAACTTAGACTTTTCATGCTGAATTGAGTTTTATGATAATTTTCAATTGCTATTACGGTTTACGATTTGCAACTTTCGTGGGAATTAATTAAATTTAAATACTTGCTTTTTTCACTTTGGCAGTTTAGTTTGAATTGTGTTTGTGCTGATTTTTTTTTGTCATCCATGTTTATGTTTCAGCTGCTAGTTAGTATCTAGTACCGTTTGTGTCGTTAAAATATACAGGGTGTCCCAGACCTTGAAGTCCATCCGGAATGGCGATAGTATTAAATTAAATTAAATGTCCTAAAAAATAAGCAAAAAAAAATCTTACTTTGTTTGGAAATTATGAGCTTTTAAGTAAATCCTTCATGTGCTTTATTCATCCATAGCTGGATGAATGCCTATTACAGAACTTTTTTGTTTATAATTATATATCCTTCACATCTAAAATATTTTTATATATAAATATATTTCATATATATATATATATATATATATATATATATCTTATCTTATATATAAAAATGGATCGCAAAATGTGTTGGTAAGCGCATAACTCAACAACGCCTGGACTAATTTGGCCAATTCTTTTTTTTAAAATGTTCGTTGAAGTCCAAGGATGGTTGTTACGGCGATAAAAGAACGAATAATTGCCGGAAAAACCCTAAAAACAGCCCTTTTCTTCTTTAATCGAGTAGGCAACGCAATTTGTAAAAAAACAATGATCTATGTCATGACATTTTGTGTAGTTTTTGATAATTTAATTTTGAATATATTTATATAAACATAGATACGAGGTCTGTTCAAAAAGTACCCGGAATTACTAATAATTAAATTTCGCGGGTCTGGAGTGTCTGATTGTCAAAATTTTTTTTTTATTGTGTTGGTATACATGCCCCTAAAGTATGATGAAATTTTCAGCTATATTCACTGTTTACTTTGTCTGTGGTAGTCGCTAAGGTTCGACGTGTTTTTCTGAGCTCGGCGATTTTTACAATGGAAGAATTGAAAAGTCAAAGAATTTGTATTAAATTTTGCGTAAAACATGAAATAAAGTGTTGCAAAGTGCAAAAATTCACCAGATATGGCTCCGTGTGACTTTTTCCTATTCCCAAAGTTGAAGAGACCCATGAAAGGACGACGGTTTTCCTCGATTGAAGAAAATCGCTGAGAGTGCTCAAGGACATATCAAAAAGTGAATATCAAGGGTGTTTCGAAAATTGGAAAAAACGCTGGCATAAGTGTATTATATCTGGGGGGGACTACTTTGAAGGGGACCACATTAATGTAGACGAATAAATAAATATTTTTTGAAAAAACGAAAATTCCGAAAACTTTTTGAACAGACCATGTATATCTTTCTATTAATCAAGCTATATTGGCAGCCAAAAACATCGATGTAAATTAATTAAATTTCAAAAAAAGAACAAGTTACCGGCGATCAGTTGATTCGGCAACAACCAACCAAGACGATCCACCAGAGTTTTTAAACTCGCTGGATTTGCTAGGATTGTCACTCACAATCTTCAATTAAAGGTTGGATCGGAAATTATAATGTTGCGAAATATCGACCAACTTTATTCAAAGGATAGTATAAAGCAGAAGATGTTCTCGCACCATGCATCCCAATGCGTTTCCAGTGCGTTGGTGGTATCATTAAGTGTTTGTGGTATTAATTTAGAAAACCCATGCTTCTCACATGGAAAATTGTATGTTTTGTTGTTCCCGTATTGGAAAACCATCAGATTTGTTTGTTCTGTGCGCCAGGTTATCAAACAAACAACATCGTTTATCACAAAACACTACAATGAAAATTGTACTGATTTTTGAATTATGATTTACATTATTAAAATAACTTACTTTTAATGCTTATTGTGTTTTTTTAATTAATTTTTAATTCACACCGAATGATTACCAGGGTGAGGGTTCTGTTCAGGATATTTTTTGCAAAGAATAGAAAAAAGGTAGGCACAAAACACCGCCACATTACATTTTTTTTGACAGGACGAAGTCTGTCGGGCCGGCTAGTATATATATATCCTTTACCATCCAATTTCTTCCACCCCATAACATATCAAAAATTTCATTTCTCCAATAACTAACACTGCAATTTTTTCCGGCATATCCTCTTTGTTATCGGCACTTATTGAATAAATTCACTCATGGCATATGGCAAATAGTGAAACCTCATATTTGTGACGAGGTTGGCATTTGTGACGTCGGCGATGTGGAATGATCTCACGTCCGGAGTCGATCTCGTGAGCTTTATTTCCACCAAACACTCCGAGCTCACGGATACAACATACTCATACGTTCGAGACCGTGCACTTTGTCAGGCATCACTCAAACTGTGATGTGGGGGTGAATCAGGTGATAAAATAGGAAAAGTCTGTTGAAAAGCAAGATCATACATTGAGGAATGTGAAAATTCAGATTTTTTTTTAAAGACGTCATTCTGAGTAGTTGTTTTAAAGGCGAAATATCAAAGCGCGTACGCGTCGCGTTGTCATCTCTTAGTGACACATAATATATCTTGGTATGGAACCCATAGATATGTAAACAAAATTTATATTAAAACTTCTATAAAATATCTGATAATATGATGTGCCTATGTCTAATGATAATTTTTGATCAGGTGTCATTTTTTAAACTGTTTATTGGATTTCTGAGACATTCGGACTTTGCCGCCGCCGGAAAGAACTTTGCCGCCGCCGTTCCGTTCTTTTCTTTCTATGATGACGCCGGCTCCATCAGATAGTGATAGTCGAAGCTGTGAGGAAAGGAAAGAGTTTTGGCGTCTGGCTATAACGTGACGCGACTTCAATATTGAATTTGGAACGTTTCAGTGCGCTCGATTTAAACGGGATTTCAGTTTATTATGAAGATATTTTTCAAACTTCATCGATGAAGCTAGATGATATGTGGATTTGTCGCGGAAGGTCATAGAAATAAAAATTTCAGTCACATGGATAAAATTTGAATGATCCAAAAACATCAGATTTCTTAACATTAATTAATTTAACATTCTTACGAGAAAGATTATATCCTATCTAATACAAATGATGAAATTAACAATATTTGCCTTAAGGTCGTTTTAAAACTAGATCTAAAACTTAAAACTAGGTTTAAAATTTAGAACTAGGTCTAAAACTTAAAACCAGGTCTAAAACTTAGAACCAGATCTCTAATGTAAAACCAGGTCTAAAATTCAAATCCATGTTTAAAATTTAGACCCAATTTTTAAATTTAGATCAAGGTTTGAACTTTAGATCCAAGTTAAAAATTTAGAACAAGGTTTAAAATTTAGAATCAGGTTTCGAACTTAGTCGAAAATTTGGATTTAGATCTTGGTCTAGAATTTAGATCTAGGTTAAAATTTAGACCCAGATCTGAAATTTATAACTATAATTTTAAACTAGGTATACAATTTAGAACTGGATCTAAAAAAAAAATTATACTGAGATCTAAAAGGATCTAAAAATAAGAACAAGATCTAAAGTTTTGAACAATATCTAGAATTTGAAATAATATCTAAAATATAAAGAAATCTCTAAAATTTAGAACAATATTGTATATAGCAATATTTATGCATAAATATGTTCTTTTTGTAGATCAGATCAAAATTAAATATGCAATATATTTTTAAGTTGGAATACATTGAACATTGATTTATATCACTAACTTGATAATTTATAAAAATTATTATCTAGAATTGTTTCCATTTTAGTATTATAACTGCCGTCTATAAATTTATTTTATAGTATTCCAAACATGCTCGATAAATTCATCGAGAAAATCAGCAGAATAAAAATAAATCACCATAAATTAAACCAATAAAAATCCTTCCCTTGTGCGAATTCACGATTTATGAACTTTTTTCTATAGTGAGTTTCGAAGAAAAAAACATTACGCAGCATCGTTAAGCAACACAGAAGTCATATTGAACAAAGAAGTTTGGAATTAAAAGTATTTCGCTTCAAAAGTTCTGTTGTTTTTTAACGTGCTTTTTCCTTTTCTATATATATTTTTGCTCTTGAGTGTTCCTTCTCTTATTAAAGGCAGTTAACGATAACGATGGTCTGTTGAGGGAGTCAAATTAAACATAATTAGAAGCGCTTAAAGTTTTTTTCCTAGAATGACGTTAATTTAATTAAGGTACGTGTACATTCCGTCGTTATTGCGCCTAGATTAAAATTAAATTCGTGATTATGTTATATTAAGTATTTCTGACAAATATTTGCTTAGGCTACAGTTTTGTGTTTCTTACAGTTGTAAAAAACATGACTGGTATTTGATAGTTGAATATTACCAGGGCCAGGTAGAAAAAATCATTTTGCATTAATATCTGTTAATCTCAAAGTCTCTGACGATGGTGTTTTTGGTATTTTTGAAACTTATTTTTAACTTTTCGTAGGCTATAGTATAGGGTTATAGTAATTGCAATTTACCCCGCCTATGAGGTAAAAAAGACCAGATGACAATTTTTTGTAAAACAAATTTTTACAATGATGAACTAGTAGGGATTTTATTCCAACTATCTGAACATAGTCAGATAGTTGTCATGTGTTATTTGTTGTGATATAATTGGTTTGGTTTTCACAATGTATTTCCCCAAATTCAAATTGGATTTTTGTGGCCTGCCCTACCCTAACATGTTCATAACAAAAGTGTTATGTCAGTAGTTTTTACGGTTTTGAACTCTTTTACTTATGATACCAAATTATAATCATTAAGTATACGTTATTTAATTGTTTTATCAGATGAGTTGTTATTTTCAAGTTCAAGTCTTAGTATGACATTCAAGGGACGGCGAAAAATGGTCATACTAAGCGGTCGTCATACTAAGCGTACTGAAAAAAAAAAAAAAAAAAAAAAAACAATTTTTGGCGAATATGTTATTAATTTCAGTAATTAATACAAAAATAAAGGTAAAAAATGACACATACTAACAAATGACAATTTAATTAAAAATATGACATAACAATGCACTTTTTAATGTAAGAAATCTGTAATTTTTGTTTGAATTTTTTTCTTCATCTTATTGCAAAAACAGTCTCTGACACTGTTGTGTACAAAAGACTAGCATTGGTTACATTTTCGTTTTCAATATTGCTAGAGACAAATTTTGATAGTAATTCCGCAGCTTTCAAAGCCTCTTCTGCGTTAGGTAGTTTGTCATCGACTTCTTCCTCTTCATCGCTTCCAAATAGTTCATTGTCATTAATATTTTGTATTATATTTTCATCAGTAAGTTCTTCACATGTGAGAAGAGTATTATCGATATCAACATACTCTTCCCACATTTCCGGTGTTTTTGCTAAATCTATATTTCGGTTTCTTAACAACAAAGATAAAGGAACATCTTCTTCAACAATTCATTTTCTGAAATTTGAAATGGAAATCGTCGTGGCTTTATTTAATCCTGAATGCTAAAAAAATTATGAATGGTATTTTGTTGCAATTTGT
>NW_020537646.1:16297950-16323959 GCF_003426905.1 Ctenocephalides felis | reverse complement strand
ATATATATATATACGAATTTTATGATATGAGTGGAACGAATATTAATGTTTAATATGAACAAAAACAGCAACTCAGATTTGTTTAACACAACTTTATTTTATGATTACAGACGTTTCGAGACTATGGTGTGTCTCATCTTCAGTGTAATTTCAAAAAAACAGTTACTTATATAATACACATCTCTTTAATAACTTATTTAAATTTCATTAATTTTTGATATACAAACAACACCAACTATTCCTTGCAATGCTTGACACCGTACTAAAGAAACTATAACACTTACAGAAATATTCTAAACAAATTGAAGTACTTATATAGATGGAGACAGAGAGGGTATCATTATAATGTAAACAAAAGGAGTGCTATCGCATACAAAATCGATAAAAAAAAAAAAAAACAAAATTAATTTATTGAAAAGAATAAGAAAAATGAAAAAATTTTATAAATTATTAATGATGTTTATATAAGTGTCATGTAAAATATTTGTGTCGGTTCTTAGATTTATGCTATTGTTAGTCCGAACTATTAACATTGATTCTGCCATGCTCCGTTTAAATAAGTCTTTCTCATGGAATAAAATTGGGGGATTGTCAAAATCAAACTTATGGTTGTTGATATTAGCATGATCCACAAGTGTACTTTTAAATTTTTTGTTATCTATTTTTTCACATTGTAATTCATGTTGCCTGAGTCTCTTTTCTAAGTTCTGGCAGGTCTGGCCAATATAAGAGCAATTACAATCCAAACAATTTACTTTATAAACTATATCTTTCTTTTTGTTAATGGAGTTTCATCTTTAATTTTGGAATATAAAAATTTTAATTGTTTTAATGGAGAAAAAGTAATACGAATATTGTGTTTTTTGAAAAGTCTTTTTGATAATTGGTTAAAATTATTGTCAAGATATGGAAAATTAATGAAAAAAGTTTTTTCAGGAACACTTGTTTTGCCGGGCTCTTCCAATTTCTTATCAAAAGGTTCAAGTAATTTTGCGACTCTATTTTTAATAATTAAACAAATTAACTTATATGGAAAATTATTGCCAAGTAGGATCGTTTTAACTAATTTTATGTTTGTATCATAAAACAGGGGATCAGATAATAAAATAGCGTGATCTACAAGATTTAGAATGGTAGAAGTTTTTATATTGAGAGGAACATGTGAATTAAAATTAATGTATCTCCCGGACCCAACTATCTTTTCTGTACCAGTCTGTATAACATACACCGCCTCTATTAATGAGTTTACGTCAAGAAAATGTAACGTCGAATCATTTTCAAGTTCCTGAGTATATTGTAAAAAAGAATTGTACTCATTGAATTTGTTGAAAACATTATCTATATCTTTTTTATTAGTAATATTAATGTGTCATCGACATATCTGAAATAGACCATAGGTTTGGAAGGTAAAGAATTTAAGACATGATTTTCAAATCTTGTAATACTAAATCCGCCAAAACAGGACTTAATGGGCTGCCCATTGGACAACCTCTCTTCATCGTATAAATATTTTTTATTAAAAGTGAAATATGATGCTTTTAAAAGTAATTCTATTCCTGAAATAAAAATTTCCATCGGTAAACAAGTGAATTCAACTATTTGTATCCATCTTTTCTTTATAGCTGTAATAATTAGATCATGCGGAAGATTATTAAATAAATTAATGACGTCAAGACTCATAAAGGAAACAATCAGGAGGAATTACTTTATGTTTTATATGTTCTATTAACTGGAAAGAGTTATTTAAACGGTATGGAGAATCTATGGTGACATTCTTTAAAATATCTGAAAAATATTTTGCTAAAAATAGTATGGCGAATCAATGTAGGAAACAATTGGTCTAAATGGGCAATTAGGTTTATGGATCTTTGGAAGGCAATAGAATTTTGGGTTAAAGGATGTTGTACTTTTAACTTTAATGATATGGTATTATTAATATGTCCCTTTTTCTCTAATAAATTTATAAATTTAAAAACCTGTCTATGGTGATAGTTGTTCGGATCCGATGCCAATTCTTCATATAGAGATTCATCACTGAGAATTTTCTTTGCTTCTTTATCATATTCCTTTTTAACAAAACCACTGAAATGTTTCCTTTATCTGCCTTACACACTAATAATTGTTTGTTATCTTGAAGAAATTTTTTGTAGCTATGATGTCCCGGTAGATGTAAGATGTATCATTCTTGCACTGTACTTTGTTTTTGTGAGTTTTTTGAAATGTTGTAAATTGTTTCATTACATAAATCTTATCCGTTCGATTTCTTTTCCTTCTGGATCTTTGATTAATTTAAGGCCGGCTTCTAGGCTGCTAATAACTTTAATTGAATCCTTGAATGTTAAATTTTTTTGTTGGATTGAAAACTTTGGACCTAGAGCCAAATATATTTTATATATCTGGTATATGAGTATCCGTTTTGTTATAACCCATTTGTTCCAATCTAAACCTGTATTGATAATCGGATGTGCTTTGTCTCTTAGCTCTATTAGTTTCTTAAGTTTGTTGCATTGTTTGTTCTTTATCTGATCAAAAAGTTTTGGTATTTTTTGTTCTAGAAAAATAAATTTATCGAATTCTAATTCTTCTAATGAGTCCTGTGTCACGTTTGGATATTATTAAATTATTATTTAATCGATTGATTTCTTTTGCACTGTCCGCAATTTCATATTTCAAAATTTTATTCTGAAGGATCAATAGACTGTTATTTAGTTTTGTATGTTATTGTAATTTTTATTTTTGAATGTTAAATTGTTGGTGATAAAATTAGGTGAACCATTTTCGTGCTTGCATTTAATTAAGAAATTCCTTTTTGTAGTATCTTCGCTAATGCATTGAAAGTTGATGTTATTTGTCTGCAATGGTATACGGCTTCTGAACCATTTATTTATTGAAACTGTGTTGAAAAACGATTGATCCATTTTTAGTTCTGGAGTATATAAATAGAATTTTATGATATGATCTATTGTCTATTGATCCTTCAGAATAAAATTTTGAAATATGAAATTGCGGACAGTGCAAAAGAAATCAATCGATTAATATATTAAATAATTTAATAATATCCAAACGTGTGACACAGGACTCATTAGAAGAATTAGAATTCGATAAATTTATTTTTCTAGAACAAAAGAAATACCAAAAACTTTTTGATCAGATAAAGAACAAAAATGCAACAAACTTAAGAAACTAATAGAGCTAAGAGACAAAGCACATCCGATTTCAATACAGGTTTAGATTGGAACAAATGGGTTATAAACAAAACGGATACTCATATACCAGATAATATAAAATATATATTGGCTCTAGGTCCAAAGTTTTCAATCCAACAAAAAAATTTAACATTCAAGGATTCAATTAAAGTTATTAGCAGCCTAGAAGCCGGCCTTAAATTAATCAAAGATCCAGAAGGAAAAGAAATCGAACGGATAAGATTTATGTTAATGAAACAATTTACAACATTTCAAAAAACTCACAAAAACAAAGTACAGTGCAAGAATGATACATCTTACATCTACCGGGACATCATAGCTACAAAAAAAATTTCTTCAAGATAACAAACAATTATTAGTGTGTAAGGCAGATAAAGGAAACATTTCAGTGGTTTTGTTAAAAGAGGAATATGATAAAGAAGCAAAGAAAATTCTCAGTGATGAATCTCTATATGAAGAATTGGCATCGGATCCGAACAACTATCACCATAGACAGGTTTTTAAATTTATAAATTTATTAGAGAAAAAGGGACATATTAATAATACCATATCATTAAAGTTAAAAGTACAACATCCTTTAACCCCAAAATTCTATTGCCTTCCAAAGATCCATAAACCTAATTGCCCATTTAGACCAATTGTTTCCTACATTGATTCGCCATACTATTTTTAGCAAAATATTTTTCAGATATTTTAAAGAATGTCACCATAGATTCTCCATACCGTTTAAATAACTCTTTCCAGTTAATAGAACATATAAAACATAAAGTAATTCCTCCTGATTGTTCCTTTATGAGTCTTGACGTCATTAATTTATTTAATAATCTTCCGCATGATCTAATTATTACAGCTATAAAGAAAAGATGGATACAAATAGTTGAATTCACTTGTTTACCGATGGAAATTTTTATTTCAGGAATAGAATTACTTTTAAAAGCATCATATTTCACTTTTAATAAAAAATATTATACGATGAAGAGAGGTTGTCCAATGGGCAGCCCATTAAGTCCTGTTTTGGCGGATTTAGTATTACAAGATTTGGAAAATCATGTCTTAAATTCTTTACCTTCCAAACCTATGGTCTATTTCAGATATGTCGATGACACATTAATATTACTTAATAAAAAAGATATAGATAATGTTTTCAACAAATTCAATGAGTACAATTCTTTTTTACAATACTCAGGAACTTGAAAATGATTCGACGTTACATTTTCTTGACGTAAAACTCATTAATAGAGGCGGTGTATGTTATACAGACTGGTACAGAAAAGATAGTTGGTCCGGGAGATACATTAATTTTAATTCACATGTTCCTCTCAATATAAAAATTTCTACCATTCTAAATCTTGTAGATCACGCTATTTTATTATCTGATCCCCTGTTTTATGATACAAACATAAAATTAGTTAAAACGATCCTACTTGGCAATAATTTTCCATATAAGTTAATTTGTCCAATTATTAAAAATAGAGTCGCAAAATTACTTGAACCTTTTGATAAGAAATTGGAAGAGCCCGGCAAAACAAGTGTTCCTGAAAAAACTTTTTTCATTAATTTTCCATATCTTGACAATAATTTTAACCAATTATCAAAAAGACTTTTCAAAAAACACAATATTCGTATTACTTTTTCTCCATTAAAACAATTAAAATTTTATATTCCAAAATTAAAGATGAAACTCCATTAACAAAAAAGAAAGATATAGTTTATAAAGTAAATTGTTTGGATTGTAATTGCTCTTATATTGGCCAGACCTGCCAGAACTTAGAAAAGAGACTCAGGCAACATGAATTACAATGTGAAAAAATAGATAACAAAAAATTTAAAAGTACACTTGTGGATCATGCTAATATCAACAACCATAAGTTTGATTTTGACAATCCCCAAATTTTATTCCATGAGAAAGACTTATTTAAACGGAGCATGGCAGAATCAATGTTAATAGTTCGGACTAACAATAGCATAAATCTAAGAACCGACACAAATATTTTACATGACACTTATATAAACATCATTAATAATTTATAATTTTTTCATTTTTCTTATTCTTTTCAATAAATTAATTTGTTTTTTCATTTTTATCGATTTTGTATGCGATAGCACTCCTTTTGTTTACATTATAATGATACCCTCTCTGTCTCCATCTATATAAGTACTTCAAATTTGTTTAGAATATTTCTGTAAGTGTTATATGTTTCTTTAGTACGGTGTCAAGCATTGCAAGGAATAGTTGGTGTTGTTTGCATATCAAAAATTAAATGAAATTTAAATAAGTTATTAAAGAATGTGTAGTATATAAGTAACTGTTTTTGAAATTACACTGAAGATGAGACACACCATAGTCTCGAAACGTCTGTAATCATAAAATAAAGTTGTGTTAAACAAATCTGAGTGCTGTTTTGTTCATATTAAACAATTAATATATATATATATATATATGTATCAAAGGAAGTAACAAATTTATTATGTCTAATTCGAAAAACTCGTTTTTAATTGCATCCAGACCGTTGAGTTTGGATTTAGTCCGTGATTCGCCGCGCCCTCGATGCACGGCGCTGGTGTAGGATCAATAGCGCCAAGATTAAATGTCAAAGTCTTTGTTGCCTTTCTAATGGGCCTCACCTACGACCTGGGAACAGATACGAACTCATTGAATAATGTTAGGTTTATTGCAGTTCTTATCGGAATATATTTATCGTGCCAAAGGTTTCAACAACGCTACGTAGGTATTAGGTACCATGTAATGAAATTTCTAAAAATGTTGGGTTAGGGGTATATTGGCATATCTTGCTGTAAATGTATAAACATAATTCAGCCAAGTGTTAGGAATAATGAAATAAAAGTTTTTTGCCTATATTTTAAATTAGATGACAATTTACCTACAAACCTCTATCTGCTTTAGATGTTGCAAAATCTTCAAAAAAATGCATTTTTTCCAATGATTTGTGGATGATTTTGACCTCGGCGACCTAAATTATCCAGGCGGTTTTCAACATATGCCCTAATTTTGCACATAGATTTTAGCTCAAAATTCATCGAAGATTATTACTAATACTAAATCATTGGCGACATTTCAAAGCTTCTAACGTGTTTATTTATAACTTTGCTGTCTTTGGACGAGATAGTAAATCGAAAGAACCATCAATCAGTGCAAAATTTTTTAACTTATTCTTCATCGTTTACGAGATTTTTAAAATGTATAAATTTTCTAAAGCATTTGAACTAGGTACATCCAAAATATTTCTGTAGCAGATTTTCTGTTTTTGCAAAAAATTTTGCAATTCTTCACGTTTTGAAGGTTTCTGAACATTTTGGCAAACCTCAGAAAAAATGAATGTGTGTGTGTGTATGTATGGATACAATTTTTCGTCCACGTTTTCGCGCGCACGGACAAACTGATTTTAATGGTTCAAAAAATATTCCTGTTGATAGGGATTGATTAATTTTTTGGAATGTGTTGATTAGTCTTTGGTAAAGGCAGGTCCAGCCGTTTTGGAGAGACGGAAAGAGTGCAGAAAATAGAATTGGAATTTTTGAGAAAATCGAGCTTCCGATTTGAATGTTTCAAAAAACATTCAATTCGTAATGATGGGGAGAAGTGGTGACTGGTTTTTGGCAAAGGCAGGTCTGGCCGTTTTGGAGATACCGAGTTAAATTTGCTAAACATTACTGTTTTCGAGAGAACATTTAAAATTCGGTTGATTAAGTTTAATTTATTCAGTTTTCTGTATATATATATATATATATATATATATATATATATATATATATGTTACAGTATTTATAATAATCTATTTGAAAACATTTAATATTCCTCGAACACTTCCTTACGGTACGGGAAGTTTCAGCAATTTGCCTTAAGGCACAAATCCATACACCAATAGTTATTTTTAGTATTTATTTCTTTCACATTATGAATAAATATGAATAATTTAAAACTTTAAAAGCATGTACCTGCAAATAATTCAATAATCAATAATTATCTATGCGGTTTTTTAAATATACCCAAATTTTCTGCATCAATCATAGCTCAAAATCCATCGACAATTGCCGAATATTTTCATTAAAAATCCATGCACTTCTAATACATATTCCTTCGTTCATAATCTCCAATCTCTCACAGATTTTCAATAAATCATTTAATTCCTCCCACCTGCAGACCCGAAACGTACGCACTTTGCATAATATATATTAAACCCAAAAATATGATAAATCACTTACACCTCAAAAATCATAAAACATACTTTAAGCTTTTTCGTTATTTAGTAGAATCCTTCCCCCTAACTCAAGAAAGTTTTCAGGTGTTAGAGTCGGGTCCGCGGAGCGGTTTCTATGCACGTCCGAGAAAAAAAATCTTTTTCGTTACCAAAAGTTGTGAGAGCAAGTAGCAGCGAGAAAGCATAAATCAAGTGGAATTAGTGTGCGACCGCCCTAACTGCGTGGGCAAGGCGATGGTCCTAAGGCCCCAGGAGGACGCCAAATTAGGGATGGAGAATTTGGATGGTAAATGTCGATATTGGTAATATAATTAACATATGCCAATAGTATGCTACTTCAACGTCAACTTAACACTATATGACGAGTTTTCATTAGCAAGAATTTTTAATATCATTATGTATTTGTAACTTTGTCTATGAACTCCAACTGACAAGGCATAAAGTTTGTGAGTAAATGGCATCCAATATAAAAATGGTAGAATATTGTCACAGTATGCAACTGTTTATCAGTTGCTACTTAAAGCAGTTATTCATATATTTTCAATCCAACTATGTATAGAATTTTTTGTGGAATATCAAGAACCAAAGAGCATCTTCAGGATTTGACCAACATTGTCTGGAAAACAGATTTTATTTCATTTATTTCGGAGATTGTTGGAGCAGCTTAGGACTTGTTTTATTAAGACAAGAGTCAGTAGAAATAGTTTTTCTAGAATTATTATTCTTAAAAATGGTTTTATATGATTATGTTACTGTATAAGTAAATTTATTTGAAAACGTTTGCAATACTATTTTCTTTAATTTTTTGAAATGTCAATTGCAATGACACAATTTAGGTCTTATATAATTGAGGGAGTAGTTTAGATGTTTGTTAAATTGTTATTTACAATAGTGACACTTAAGGTAGGACTCACTGATGTTTAAGTGGCTAGAGCGACTGGACATGAATCAGAGGTTCTTGGTTCGATCCTGCTTCCAGTAGCCTGATGCCAAGAAGTAGTGACATCAGTTTACACTTGGAAATATAAATAACAAGTTTCCAAGTGAAAATAACTCTCATCTGACATATATTCGCTGTATTACAAAATTTGTATAATAAAATTTATCATGCAGAGATGAGACAACTCTTTGGGTTGCCATTTGTGAAACCGACGTAGTATTAGGTCAAATCAAGCCATATGAATGTTTTTTATAATTGGATCAACTTATATCGAGATATGCGCCTTTGAACGTCAAGAAAATCATTAATTGTTATATTGGAATCGTAGTAGGACTTACTACGATAAATTGATATTTCCTGATTTTGTTTATTGTTAACATATAATTTATAAAAGAGTTTTATGGGATTCATTACTGCGATTTGGCAAATCTAGTTATATGTAATAATTTGCGATGGAATAGGAAAGTTATTTCAGCATATATAATATACGTTCAAAAAAGTAAATATAATTTTTATTAGTACCTAGGTATCTATGGTATCTATGTTCAGTACAATTGGTCGTCAAATTAAAATCAATTATTATTTTTACTGACTTTAAATCAATCAATTGTTTTGAAAATTTTATGTGTGACTTAACCCTAAACTGGTCCAAGTGAAAGGCACCCATTCACTAATAAATATTTCTTACTATCTAAAAAAATATTTATTACATATAGTTAATTTAGTTTATTACTTACTCTTAATTTAATTATGGTGACACTGGATGGTGGATACGATATAATAATAATAGATTATAATAAAACGCAATCAAACATGTTTGTTTTATGTACTCGTTTTAATGGCTAGATATTTATGGGATAATTGCTTGTTTAATTTTTATATTCTGATATCCATTAAGTTCCAATCCAAAATACATTGACATTTTCAAATATCTTTGTAATATTTATTAAAAATACATCAATAAAACGCTTCAGAATAATTTTTACTCACAATGAGCAAATTCTCATATCTAAGGAAACTTGGGAAGTAACAAACTTAATGCTCAGAAAAAAAGATTCACCATTTAAAATAGTAAAAAGGGTTATACAGGTATATATATATATATATATATATATATATATATATATATGGAAATAAAGCAAAAATATGGAAAATGCATAGAGTAATGTATTACTCTTATGAGTTCTAATCAATTCAGGGACAGTTATTCAAAAATAAGAATTTTAGTAATTGTCGTCAGTATATTCATGATAATTGTTGATATTTCTAATAATTTGTGAAATATCAAAATGATTTATCTATTTTGTGTTTCGAAATTCTATAATGTATAATACTATTCACCACTAGTTACTTTCAAAGGTGGGTTGAAAGTCCGGCGTTGGAAAAGTTTCCCAGCTCTCTACGTCATCTCTAGTAATATCTTTTTGTAAAGTTTTTGTAGAAAGCGACGGCGATTTTGTAATAAAAAGTAATTATAAAAGAAATTAGAGAAATTAGACAGCAGAGTTAAGTGCACTTATTTTCAAGATTAAAACTTAATCTGATTCCAGTGGTATTAGATAATAATTAGAGTGAAGATTTTGAGGGACACAAATTTTAATGAACTTTTAATCCAAAATTATTAAACATATATATGATTTTTATGATTTTTTATAAAAATCGCATTAATCTATATTATCTCAATTTAAAATTATTACAACAAGAAAATATATCATAAACCTAATTACGATCTTCACACCGCTGCATGATGCACGTTATAATTAATATTAATTATTGTTTGCATTTACAATTAATTTTAATATATACTCCGTTGATGATAAAATAATTAGATTAGTTCAATTACTCATTATTAAACTTATGTAGTGGTATATTTCACCAGAAGAGCTCGAAACTACGGTGGAGCAGTAAATGTCATTTGGAGGCGGCGAGCTATAAGAAGGCAATTACCAGGCGGAACTTAAATTAAAAGGAGATATAATATAGTTAGAATTTTGGTTAATTATAATTTAGCGTTGTAATTAAGTATTGTAGTTGTTTGTGGGGAAATGTTTGATGTTTTGCCTTCTGTTTAGTGCATGGGTTTAATAGAGTTCAAAAGACGATATTAAATAATTAGCAACAAATTATGGAGCAAAATAGGTAATTGTCAATGGGGAAGAATTTGAGTTTTGGATCACTTTAGTTTTTCTAACCAGATTTTTTTGAAGCTCATAAATGATAAAAGCTAAAGGTTTGCAAAAAACAAGGTTTCAGGTTCGATATCTACCTTGGAAACTCCGACATCAATGACATTGCTGAATTGGTATTAATATTGATATTGGTATTGCTATTGATGATCATTTCCACTTACTCTTTCTTGCATTGCTGAATCAAATTAATAAACTAAATTAAAAAATCATAATGATAAATCTCATGTATCAAATATAGATCGGCCAATCATTGAGTTTTCTTCTATATAAAATACCAAAGTCCCATACCAAAGAATTATAGAACAAGTTATAGGACTTTTAAATTCTTATCGATGATGGGTTTTATTATACTAGAAAAATATAAAGAATTTCAGAAATAAAACATCTGAAATAGCATTTTCAATAATGGTAATTTTTGTTTCATTGATTGCAACTTTGGTGTCATTATCAGATTGATTCCAAGTGTATTCGCAGTATAACTTCAACCAATTTTCAGGCAATTTATTTTCTTCAGAATGTATAATTATAAATTTGTATATATAAAATCATTTTAACACAAAGTGTGTGCTAACGATAGCATTTTACTCTTCACGATCAAGCGATTGTAATTTTCAAGGCTTTGTCGTGACTTTTAGAGTGCAATCCTCTTGTGGTGTGAACTGAAGGCAAGTTTCCATGATCTATACAATTTATATATATGATCCATAACTACGGTATTGATAAATAATCTATCTTTGGCAATAAAAGCCGTGCAAATAAAAACTGACTATAAGAAATATGATAATAAAATCTATTATTCTAAAAGCAAATGACTAAAACAAATATCGTGCTTATATCGTTTTTTGATATAAATATAATTCTGTTAATACAAAATATAAATATTCTTGACTTTATACGATTCAAATAAATTATTTGTAGTACTAATATTTTATAGCTTATCATGATCATGAGTACCCTTCCTAATGTGAACCTCACATTTAATACTTCCACGAAGACTGTGAGATCGTTCAAAAATCGTTTATATTCATTCCTTTTCCATTTAAGCAATATAAATTTATAATGAAATAAAATTATTATTGTTGCTTAAACTATAAATCAACATGTTTAAATTTGCAATTAAATTTAATTACATTTTTCATTTTTTATCGAACATTGAAAACACCATTATTTATGACATGAATTTTAGCAAATGCTCATAAAAAATTACGAGTAGAATAAATTTATTACATCTATCTACTGACATAAATGATATACAGAAACAGATTAAAATGAGTAAGTTAAAGGTTCTTTTATACGAGTGGAAAAATAACATTTTTGTGTGTATAATATAAATTAATTATATTCTTTAAGAGAACTATTTCTATCACTGTTTGTCTCTTGTTATTAAAAAACTCTCTCTTACATAATTTTTATGATATTAAAAAAAGATAAAATACTAGCTTTGTTGTATATTAGTTATCACTAAACTTATTGCTATAATTGCTTAAGTTCATATATAAGTAGGAATAAGTAGAATTCAACAAATTCAGTCTTCTAAACAGACATCTATTATTTTTGGACATCATGAATTATATTGGTAAAGTTCTAAAAGCGACTGGATTTTTTTGGGAATTGTATAACAGTCCAATTAACAAAGTAGAATATTAATTTTTTATTTTAACTAGCTATGGCTGAATATAACTATCACAGATTTAATCACCAACGCCGTTCTATAGGCATGTAAATAATTTTTACACCTAATTAATTTTATTGTATTAGAAACGTAATGGCTTATTGATTCTAACCAATATGTCATTAGCAATGTAAATTGAGCACAATTTGTCAATAAAATGAACCATAAACGCCGATGGACAACTGTAATTAAATCATATTAACGATACATGAAAGTGACTTAATTAAATTATTGATTATATTAGACGAAAATGAACATTCTAAAGTCGTAACTTTTGCTAACAAGAATTATTTATTTGATAGTTAATAATTCAACTCCATCGCTAATGGTACAAATGCTAGGAGTAAATACAAATTTATTTCAGTTTAATATTTAAAACTGAATATACAATCAACTTTTCGTAGTGTAATCGAAAATGAGAATTTTGCATATCTACGTTTCTAAGGTTTCTGAAGATTTCTGAAGATTTTGACATACCTTAAAAATATATGTATGCATGTTTGTGTGTAAGTATGTTTGTGCGGATACAAATTTTTGTCGACCAATTGGAGAGCACGGATCAACCGATTTGAATGATTAATTTGAACATTCTATTCATAAGGATGAGAGATGTTAAAGTTAGTTTTAGGCAAAGGCAGGTCCAACCATTTTGAAGATACAGGGAAAAAAGTTACAAAAATTGCAAATCACTTTTTGGAAGAACAGAGCTTTCAATTTGAATTATTCAAAAATCATTTCACTTGTTTTATAGTAAAAAAAAAAATTATTAGGAAGACAGGCTAAGTAGCTTCAGAGATCCTGTTTTTCGTAAATAAGACCATTGATCGAGCCTTTGGTTTATCTATGGCATTAACTGAACAATATTTTTTGTCAATCATTTTAAAAAAATTAGATATCCAATATTTGGTTTGTACATTTTATTTTTGAAAAAGCTTTTCACTAGAGGAAAGGTCCACTCCACATAGTGCTCAAAACATATGAAAGACGTGCAAAAACTAAAGCTACTACAATTTTGATCACGTTTACAATTGGAAAATAGTAGATGTAGATGTAATTTATTTTTATTAATTAATAATATTTTTTTCAATGATTGTTGGTTATTTTTGGTTACTAAATCTCCCAATAGACTGCTATAGTCAGTCGATTTCGCCGGACTATATCACAAAACTTTCTGTTCGATGGAAGATGATATATCGAAAACAAAATTCGATTCCCCTAATCAGTTTCGTATCCGCAACCGAATTTGTTCTGTAAATTGAATTAAATTTGGAAGGAACAATTCTGACCAGATTGTAACGGTGCGGATCAGACAGATTATCCGATATGTTTTCAATCGAAGTTTCTCCGTTATCATCCGATTGTTGTTGTTGGCTGTCATAGTGTTTGCTGTGTGTTATAAGTTGTAACTTCAACTCCACTTCTCGTCTAATACCCAAGAATAACTTCGATAAATCCATTTCGCTAGAGTTCGTTTTCTGTCTTCAGCGGTTAAATCAACCGAACCATTTCACAATGGTAAAGGGAAAGGGATTAACTTAGACTTTTCATGCTGAATTGCGTTTTATGATAATTTTCAATTGCTATTACGGTTTACGATTTGCAACTTTCGTGGGAATTAATTAAATTTAAATACTTGCTTTTTTCACTTTGGCAGTTTAGTTGGAATTGTGTTTGTGTTGATTTTTTTTGTCATCCATGTTTATGTTTCAGCTGTTAGTTAGTATCTAGTACCGTTTGTGTCGTTAAAATATACAGGGTGTCCCAGACCTTGAAGTCCATCTGGAATGGCGATATTATTGATCTTAAATGTCCTAAAAAATTAGCAAAAAAATCTTACTTTGTTTGGAAATTATGAGCTTTTAAGTAAATCCTTCATGTGCTTTATTCATCCATAGCTGGATGAATGCCTATTACAGAACTTTTTTGTTTATAATTATATATCCTTCACATCTAAAATATTTTTATATATAAATATATTTCATATATATATATATATATATATCCTTTACCATCCAATTTCTTCCACCCCATAACATATCAAAAATTTCATTTCTCCAATAACTAACACTGCAATTTTTTCCGGCATATCCTCTCTGTTATCGGCACTTATTGAATAAATTCACTCATGGCATATGGCAAATAGTGAAACCTCATATTTGTGACGAGGTTGGCATTTGTGACGTCGGCGATGTGGAATGATCTCACGTCCGGAGTCGATCTCGTGAGCTTTATTTCCACCAAACACTCCGAGCTCACGGATACAACAAACTCATACGTTCGAGACCGTGCACTTTGTCAGGCATCACTCAAACTGTGATGTGGGGGTGAATCAGGTGAAAAAATAGGAAAAGTCTGTTGAAAAATAAGATCATACATTAAGGAATGTGAAATTTCTGATTTTTTTAAGACGCCATTCTGAGTAGTTGATTTAGAGGCGAAATATCAAAGCGCGTACGCCGTCGCGTTGCCATCTATTAATAACACATAATATATCTTAGTATATAGATATGTAAACAAAATTTATATTAAAACTTCTATAAAATATCTGATAATATGATGTGCCTATGTCTAATGATAATTTTTGATCAGGTGTCATTTTTTAAACTTTTTATTGGATCTCCGAGACATTCGGACCTACCTTGCCAAAAATGTATTTTTTTCCACGCTAAAATATATATGAACTCGAAAAACATGTCAATATGTTTTTATATTTGATGTAATGCGTTTATTCAGGATTTTATAATATATATTATATGAATGCATTTTACCACAATGAATCATAACAAACAATATAATGATTAAAACAATAATAAAAACAACCATATATGATGACTGATAGAAAAAGGACAAGATTTGCACGAGCTCAACTACTCGCTCCATAAATAAAGATTTGACAATAAAAATAGTTGTTGGATTAATTTTATGAACCATTTTTCTATCTGCAGCGAATTTGTCGGCGCGACCGTCATTCGCGTTAGAAGCTCGGAAAGAACTTTGCCGCCGCCGTTCCGTTCTTTTCTTTCTATGATGACGCCGGCTCCATCAGATAGTGATAGTCGAAGCTGTGAGGAAAGGAAAGAGTTTTGGCGTCTGGCTATAACGTGACGCGACTTCAATATTGAATTTGGAACGTTTCAGTGCGCTCGATTTAAACGGGATTTCAGTTTATTATGAAGATATTTCTCAAACTTCATCGATGAGGCTAGATGATATGTGGATTTGTCGCGGAAGGTCATAAAAATGAAAATTTCAATCGCATGGATAAAATTTGAATGATCCAAAAACATCAGATTTCTTAACATTAATTAATTTAACATTCTTACGAGAAATATTATATCCTATCTAATACAAATGATGAAATTAATAATATTTACAACATTTAATTTTTTTTAAAACAATTGTAATCAATCATTGGTCAGTTTTTATTAAATAATGATCATTTTGATTCTTTGCGAAATTACGGCATGGCTAATACCAGCAATTTGCCTTAAGGTCATTTTAAAACTAGATCTAAAACTTAGAACTAGGTCTAAAACTTAGAACTAGGTCTAAAATTTAGAACCAGATCTTTAATTTAAAACCAGGTTTAAAATTTAAATGCAGATCTAAAATTTAGATCCAGCTTTAAAATTTAGACCCAATTTCTAAATTTAGATCCAGGTTTAAACTTTAGATCCAAGTTAAAAATTTAGAACTAGGTTTAAAATTTAGAATCAGGTTTAAAACTTACTCGAAACTTTAGAACTAGGTTTAAAATTTAGAACTTGGTCTAAATTTTTGAACTAGGTCTAAATCCAGATCTGAAAATTAGATCCAAGTTTAAAAATCAAATTAAATATTAAAATTTAGATCCAGGTCTAAGATTTAGATCCTGGCCTAGAATTAAGATCCAAGATAAAATTTAGACCCAGGTCTGAAATTTATAACTATAATTTTGAACTAGGTATAAAATTTAGAACTGGATCTAAATTATAGACCTAGCTATAAATTTTATACTGAGATCTAAAAGGATCTAAAAATAAGAACAAGATCTAAAATTTCGAACAATATCTAGAATTTGAAATAATATCTAAAATATAAAGAAATCTCTAAAATTTAGAACAAGATCATATAGAGCAATGTTTGTGCATAAATGTGTTCTTTTTGTAGATCAGATCAAAATTAATTAATTCAATATATCTTTAAGATAAGACATTGAACATTGATTTATATCACTAACTTGATAATTTATAAAAATTATTATCTAGAATTGTTTCCATTTTAGTATTATAACTGCCGTCTATAAATTTATTTTATAGTATTTCAAACATGCTCGATAAATTCATCGGGAAAATCAGCAGAATAAAAATAAATCACCATAAATTAAACCAATAAGAATCCTTCCCTTGTGCGAATTCACGATTTATGAACTTTTTTCTATAGTGAGTTTCGAAGAAAAAAACATTACGCAGCATCGTTAAGCAACACAGAAGTCATATTGAACAAAGAAGTTTGGAATTAAAAGTATTTCGCTTCAAAAGTTCTGTTGTTTTTTAACGTGCTTTTTCCTTTTCTATATATATTTTTGCTCTTGAGTGTTCCTTCTCTTATTAAAGGCAGTTAACGATAACGATGGTCTGTTGAGGGAGTCAAATTAAACATAATTAGAAGCGCTTAAAGTTTTTTTCCTAGAATGACGTTAATTTAATTAAGGTACGTGTACATTCCGCTTTTATTGCGCCTAGATTAAAATTAAATTCGTGATTATGTTATATTAGGTATTTCTGACAAAATATTTGCTTAGACCCCATTTTTGTGTTTCTTATAGCAGTAAAAAACACGATTCTTATTCGATAGTTTAACATTATTAGAGCTGATTTGAAAAATTCATTTCACATTAACGTCAATCTTAAAATCTCTGACAATGGTCTGGAATAGAAACATAAAATAGAGTAGAGGTTTGCGGGTAAAAAGGTCCACCATCATTATCTCAAAAACAAGTAAACTATGAAATTTCTGACGATACTATTTCAAAGTAGCATGCAAACATGTTTTAAACAGCCATCATCATAGTTCTTACGAAGTCACTAACAGGAGATAAACGATCATGTATCAATATTCAAAATTTAAGGTTTTTTTTGGTTTTGAGCATTTATGTTTAATTTATGATACCTGAATATAACTTTTTTATATAACCACTAGAATAGCTTAGATGTGGGATAACAAGGACCACCTAAACTTTTACAATGGAAAAGGTGTAAACAATAATAATATAGTAAAAAAGGAAATTACGATGAAAACAAAACTTACAAGAAATGAATAAAATCAGTAATTATATCAACCTTTGCTGATGACTATTTTTTGACGAAATATATTGCTGATGACTATTTTGACGGCGTCCAAGTTTTTATTATGCTTTAAGTGAATAATGTATTATAATTTTGTAAACTCTCTTTAGAACGAAAAATAAGATATTGTGTCTGTTTGCTTAGTGCCTATTCCTTTTTAAATAAACTAAAGGGTAGAAAAGGACAGGTGATAAATTTTAGAAAAAATGATTAAAACATACTTTTACAATAGTAAATTAGCTGAAATTTTTCCTGAATATAGTTCAATGGTTGTATTGATATGTGTCATTTGTTGTAATAATAATAAATAAATAGAAGTCTCTTCGAAGGCAGGTCCATGTTATGAGAGCACTACAATAACAATGATTTCCTTCTCCTCCTTTGTTTATTATTCCCATTGTCGTATTATTTCCATTAATTAATGACCATTAATAACCTTTTTCGATTTTCATGATTTTTTTTTACCAAACTTCTGCTTTCAAGCTTCCTGGTCCTGTATTTTAGCTTTCAATTCCCTGCATTTTCTTTTCTCGCGTAGGTTGTCAACCATCTGCATTCTTCTTCTTCCCACTTTTTTCAGTCCTTTTATTTTACCCCTGACAACATTGTGTAGAATGCATTTTTTACTAGTTTACTTTTCTTTTCATGACTTGCTCAACTTCATTATTTGTTGTGATGTAGTTTATTTGGTATTACTGAAAATCAAATTGGATCTTTGTGTCCTGGCGTACCCTGAATATAATAAATAGGACGATTTTTTTAACTTACCTGAAAAAAGAAAATTCTTTGATAACAATCATTTGCATCGTGTAGAAGGCATTCTTTTGGCAAAATTGGTCCAAGCCAGTTCTTCTCTTTTCAGGAAAAAAGGAGGAAACTGGATTTCTTGCTCAATTTTAATATTTGTTGTGATGTAGTTTATTTAGTTTAAACAGTATTATTACTGAAAATCAAATTGGTCTTTTGTGCCCTGGCGTACGTACATCCTATATATAATATACAAGACGACTTTTTTCTTAACTTGCCTGAACAAAGGAAAATTTTTGATTACAATCATTCAAGACGCATGCTCAAATGAATAGGAAATAAAAACCAAAAACCCATATCTTTTAATTCCGCCAATTTGACTTGGCTTTATTATTTTATGCTTTTATGCGTATGGATAACGGTCTAACGGTCTAACTTCGTGCATATCAAAAGAGTCCAATATAACTCTTATCTATATTGCCGGGTTGATTTTCAAAACTCCGAAATGTTCCAAGTTTGCAATGTTAACTGTGAGTGGAAATCTTCCCCGACGACATTTCGTGTCGTGAAAGAATGGAACTCTGAGAGCGGCTTAGTGCAGCGAAAAACAGAAAAGTTTGCAGTAATCGCCGTGTAATTTCATTTCGTTTCGACTCATATTGCCGACGGGTAGTAGGGAGGGATTTTCTTCAATCAGCTCGGTCTCGAGTCTTTGACTCCCAAGGGTCGGTAAAGGGATTCCGGAGAAAAATAGGTAGCGAGAAGCAAAGGACACGAGGGTTTTTATGAAAGAGATGTTTTAATTTGATAATATGCTATATTCTTTTCTTTTAAATCCTGTCTGGAGCTGTGGGACTCGATACTAATAATTTGTAAAGGAATAATGTTAAAGATTAGAATATTAGTTTATTTGTATATAATTTTGTACCAATTGATCTGTAGTAAAATAAGTAGCAAGAAGCGAAGAACATTTTTATGAAATATATTTTTTAATATGATTATAATAATTTATCAAATATTGTCTCTTGTTGTGAAATTTCACACTAATAATTTGTTAAAGTATATTAAAGAACAAAATGCGATTTATTTTGTTTTGTAGACTATATTTTTTTTTAACTTCTCGTAGGGTAAGTTGTTGTAATCGCCCCAAAATCAAGAATGAAATTTTTTGCATATCTTTGCAAGTCTTTGCAAATCTTTGCATACCTTATAATAAGTGGATGTGTGCGTATATGTATGGATACAAATTTTCGTCGATGTTTTCCAGTGCACTGCTCCACCCATTTGAATGATTCAAGAAACATACGAACTGTATTGACGTAATGACGAAATGATTATTTTCGCAATGTCAGGTCTAAAAATGTTTATAAAAATGCCAATTGATGCTCTTATTAAAAGACATAAATAGATATCAAAAATTCAAGAAAATATTTCAAATAATATTTAACAAATAATGAGTATATTTAAGAAAGGTATATTTTTTCAATTTTTTTAATATACAAAATTTTTTCGACAAAATCAAATTTTTCTTTTGAAAACTTATAAATACTGTGCAGGAAGTTCCAGCAATGTGCCATGCACTACTTGTTAAATATTATCTAACGCTGTGGGATTTAATACTACTAATTTGCAATAAAAATATTAAAGGTTATAAAATTAATTAATTTGTTTTTAAATATTAGTCTATTTTTATTCAAATATATTTTTTTAATAAAATGATATATTATTTTTATTTCTTTAAGAAACTTGCTACAATATGTGGAAGTCGTTAATGATAATTTCTAAGAAATATAATATATTATGACTAACTCGGGGACGGAATAAATGTCTATTTCTATTTATATGCTTTTCATTTACTAATTATAAATAATATTTATTACATATTACATAATCATTTGATCAGCTAGATAATACAAAACAATATCTATATACCAAAAGACATTTTTTGACTGATTTCAGAAATCTTAAATATATAAACATTGTTAGAATTATGACGCTTGTTAGAATTTTTTAGCACTTCAACAAATATATTTTCTAGATATTGTATATAATAATTGAAATCACGTTACTAAGTAATTTATCACGTTTTCTTTAAACTGATTGATCGAAAAATGAAAATGTTTGCTTATATATGCAATTCAAGGTTTTTTGTCAATATTTTGTATGTCATATGCAAGTTTTGTATTTTTATTCTAAATATTTCTGAAAATATCATAAAGAATCCACGTGTTACAAATGAGATCATAAACTGAAGTACTTGCGACGCCATTTCATTAGTATTGACTGAATGAAGAATAGATCAAACTTTTAGGAAGACAGATCTAGGGATTGCAAAGATCCAATAACTCAGAAAAAATGCCTTTTATTGGTAAGAAAATGATCATTTGGCATATGCACATCAATTTACCAGATATTTAATAGAGAAATTTAATTTTTGTTTCCATTTCTATGGTTTTCGTACCAAGTTTAATTTAACCAATTCAATGTGCTTCCATACATTTTAATCATTTATTTTAAGATAAATTGAAACAAGTTTTGTAGTTTTATTCAAAATATTTCTACAAATATCATAAAAAATCCACGTGTTACAAATGCGATCATGAACTGAAATGCTTACGACGTCGCCGAAGGGGTTGAGAGCAATAGCGTTGACTTGCGGACGTACGTCTTATGGCTTCGCTGGCGGAAACGAAAATAGGTAGAATAGCAGAAAAGAAATCGCTGGAAGTGATGTCATAAATGCTAAAAGAGACGAGCAAAATGAGAGGATAACCTTTTGTCGCCGTTGGGAAATGGCGAGATAGTAAAAGCAGATCGGGGGATAGAGTTTTTTCAATTTTTCCTCAATGCGCTACGAATTGGATATTACTGGATGATTAGAATCTTGGAGTGCAGTTTTATAGAAGCAGTGAAATTAGATAAATTTTTGGATTGTGGTTATTAATTTGATTGGTAGTAATTAAATTTGTATTGCTGTATTATTTTTTGACGCAATTTCCGAAGTTCAAATTTATTAAGTTGGATTTAAATAAGAAGCATTTTCCATAGACATCATTTTCTGGAGTCATTACATGGGGTGTTCCAGAACTCAACGCTAAGCCAAAACGGGGTGATAGTATTGATCACCCATCAATATTTGTTGTTGTGATTATTTTTTATTAGTTTTGTTCATTAGAGCAAACATAAATAACATTTATACAGTCAGACTAAAATATTAACACATTTGTTCCAACTTGCAAAACACACTATAAAGCTTTATTTTTGGATGTGAGCTTCTCAAAGTTGACTAACTTATATACTTTTAAGTTCATAGTTTAAAATAAAATTCTAATTCTTCAAAACTTGGGAAATATATTTAGAAATTTTATTCTGCAATATAAAATCCAAATTTTAAAAGAACTGAATTAATAAAAACTAATCTCAATGATAACAAACAAATTATAACATTATCACCAAAGCTTATACATTTCAAAAACCACATTAAAAAAAATCTAATTTTTTCATGACACTTATGATCAATACTATCACCCATTTTTGGGTTGACGTTGAGTTCTGGGACACCACCATAGACTCACTCTGCAGTGCAAGATGTATTACCATGCATAATTTTGTTTTTGACTGAAAATGCGATTTTCTTATGTTTGGAGTTATTCTGAATCCTTTGATACAAAAAATATGTTTTGCTAAGATCGTATAATAAATAAGTGTATGTGTGTGTGTCGACAAACTGTTTATTTTTTCAGACGTTTTTTAAAAGAACGGCTGTACCGATTTCCAATAATTAAAATCCATTTGATGAAGTGCATTTTTCGTCCACATTTTCGAAAAAAAATCTGAAGCGATTTTGTAATTTAAAAAACTCTGTTCATAATCGATTTGTTGCGAAAAGTGTTTAATAGTTTGTTGAAATAATTTTTTCGACGATTTTGATAAATCTTTGTATGGTGGTAGAGGACAAGGTTTTAACAAACAATAATTCTATAATAAAAATCCATCAAACACTGGAATAATACGCCGTATCAAATATTTCAAAATCCAATCGTCACAATCTTAAAAGTCTGAATTCAGAAACTAAAAATTACTAGATTAAATTAAATATGAATTTTGCTTCGTATTTTGGAAACAGCTAAACCGACCTTCTCCAAAAACTAATTAGCACGTCTCCCCATCAACAGGAATGTAATGTTAATTTGAATCATTCAAATCGGATGAGCAGTGCTTCTAAAAACGTCGACGAAAATTGTATCAACACATACATACAAAAACACACACGCAAACACATAAATTTTTTCTAAGGTATACCAAAAATACTCAGAAAGCTTTGAAACGTAAAGATATGCAAAAAAATTCAATTTCGATTTTTGGACGATTACTATAACACCTTATGGAAAGTTAATAATGATTTAATAAATACTTCAGATTATCTTATTATAAAATATTACTCCGATCACACCGACGATATTTCAAAAATGTGAACGCAAATCGTGTGCGAAAACTTTATATGCACAGTATACATTATAAGATATTAAAGATATTACGACACAGGACAATATCTCATTGAATAATGTCATGTGTCGCAAAACGGTTATATATTTTATACATGTATAAATATAATAATATAATGATATATTAATTCATGCTCAAGTGATATTGTCTTTGATGACTTCTAAATCATAAAGCGATGAATGCATAATGATTACATTCATCACAAGATTGTATTAAAGAGCACATGCATAGTACTTAGAGCGCAAATGAATCTATGAAGATCTTTTTGCACATGTCGTATCAAAGGAACATTTCGCAAGAACATTGTGCCATATATGGCGTAATATCTTCTTTTGACTCTCGTGATTTATTGAGAAAATGGTAAATTGATTGTAGGTGTTATTGTGGTCTCATACAGTCCAAAAACGTTGGCAATGGTTGACACTTTCGAGTTTTTTTTACATATGTAGTAATAATCTTTTCATATATTTTTTAACTTCCCGTAGGTTTTCCGTTATAGTAATCGCAAAAAAATTGAAAATGTAATTTTTATTATATCTTTACGTTTCAAAGGTTTCTAAAATTATATCATAATCGGAGATTTTTCTGGAGCTCGTGCAATATTTCATTTTATGAGTTCGTTACAGCAATGCCTACCAATGCTGGACTTTGCTTGAGATTGTATTTGAGATCTATAACCTCAGTATTTGCTAAATTATGCAATATTCGAGCCCATTAAGCATAGTTTGTTATATAGGAAAATAAAACAGAAATTATCCAGGTTATACCTGATCTCATCTCACTTGTTCTGCCTTATAAACATGACACACCTGTGAATAAGACAAAGGTCAAACCTATCGCAGGTAAATTGTATGTTTGCGCATTTACGGAAATGTGTAATTTGCAAGATTGCTCTTACATATCTTTGATATACTATGCTCATATTTAATGCAAAATATAATATACATTAATCATTTATTTCGCGTACTTATGATCTGAATACTCGTGCAGTTAGTCATAACTTAAAGAGAAAATCTAAATGAAAATTATCTGATTCAAATTACGTTTTATACGATCTTGTACGCATATGCGGGATAATTAAGAAACTTTATTGCCTATGTAATTTGTCTATAACCTGCTTGCCAGTTTCAATATAAAGACGGATTTTAATGGTCTTCTATGAAATTCATAAATTGTGTTAATTAAATGCGATTATAGGATATTTTAAGTAATACTACGACTAATTTTTACTTCGTAAATAAATAAATCTAATGCAAAAATTAATTAACAACACGTTTAGACAATATGCTGTATAGTTATGATTTTTAATGGAGTATGTCAAAATTCAAATTTAATTTATTTTAAAATTTGTTGAATTAATTTCTAATGTTGAAGTCGGTTATTACGATAATTTGAAAGTTTATACTTGCCAGAATATAAAATGCCATTTACAACTACATTACATATTTATAGGGTAAGTTACATAGATCGAAATAAATCAAAAATCAAAATTTCTGCATATTTCGGTTGCAGAAGTTACTGAATATTTTGACATACTTTGCAAATAATGTATGTAGAGCAAATTAGCTCAAATTTATACTAAGAGTGCTATGATTTTTTATAAAAAAAATAATGAAATGTAACAAAAATATTTATGTTTAATAAATTTATTATTGAATTGTTATATAATGAATTTTAATCAAATACGCCTAATTAAACTAATAATATTTATTAATTTTAATTAAATCCGAAACTACATTGAACTCTAAATTATTAATAAAAGCGTTTCAAATCACAATCGTGAACTTAATTAAAAAGATTTTTGGAAATGCTTTCCAGTATGTATGTGTGTTTATGTGCGGATACAATTTCTTGGCAAGGTTTTTGAGTCAACCCATTTAAGTGAATTCGATTTTTATTGACATAAAGACGTCCCGATAGTTTTTGTTAAAAGTAGGTCCAGTTATTTTGACGATAAAAAGTGCAAACAATGGTAATTCAGTATTTGAGAAAATTTGAGCACCTGATTTGAATGTTCCAAAAACATTGAATTTGTATTGATGGAATGAATGATATAATTAATTAAATTTTTAATAAGGCAGGTTGAGCGATTTTGGAGATACAATAAAAAAAAAAAATGCATTTGGAAGTCAAAAATGATCATTAAACATGTAAATGAAATTATTAGAATAAGATTTTGATAAGAGGTACAAATTTTGTTTAAATTTTGTTTAAATTTCAGCAAGATTTTTAATTTTTAAAATTCACTTATACGGTTCAAACAAATTTTCAAATTGCCAGTTTTTTTCTTTCAAAATTAATGTCTAATGATCAAATATCCGCCAAATATCATTTTCTTTAATTTTTTTTCTGTTTCTCCGGAAACCGCTGGAACTGCCTTTCAAAAGATTTAATCAATTTTTTATTTCATCAATACAAGTAAAATAATTCGTAAGTTTCGTAAGTCTTTTGAATAATTCAAATCGGGCGTTCCTTCACCTTGGAAAACTGAATTATCATTTTTAGCACTTTTTGCCCCGTAACTTCAAATGGCTGGACCTGTCTTCGCCAAAAACTAATCAGCACGTCTCCTCATCAGTAGGAATCGAATGTTTTTGAATCATTCAAATCGTCCAGAAACCTTTAACACATTAAAATATTGCAAAAAATTATGTTGGTTTTTTTTCGATTACTATAACTTACCCTACGGGAGGTTAAAAATTCAAGAGTTTCAGAAAAAAATTTCAAAATTCTCAAAAATTGATTTTTTTTTCAAAATTTTCCAAAAACTGTTGAAGCTTTTGAAATTGAAAGTACGATAATGAAAGTCCCTGCAATTTGCGTTTTGCCCCACTAGTTTTTCTACATATATCTACCATAGCATTTCAATAAATTCCGAACTGCGGTATTGTATTTTGATCTCGTTTTGTATCCATCTAAACACCTCAGCCGTCGGCGTGATGGGTATAAATGATGATATACGCAATTTCATTTCTGATTCCGATATCTACGGACATCCACATTTAACGGAGTGAGCGCCTGCCTCTGCCCGAACTCTGACGTCCGCATAAATAACTCATATTGCCCGACTCGTATTCGTCAGTTCGTGCGCGCGATATCGGGACGACGTCTATTTGCTTTGTCATATAAATTTTGCAATAGGCCTGCGGTCAATGATGGGAAACACGATTCTCATACACAACATATACAGAGAAGTAAACAG
>NW_020537646.1:16273778-16296950 GCF_003426905.1 Ctenocephalides felis | reverse complement strand
TATTTAACTAAAAATCTTCTAATTTTTAGTGAATTCCAACTGATCTACCTAGGTTCTAACTAGATTCTCACTAAATTCTGTTCAAGTCTATTAGATTCTAACTTTATTATGACGTGATTGCAAATAAAATCTTAGTTAAATATTACTAAAATATTGCTAAAATATTACAAGCTTTTTCTGAAATATGGATTTTTAAAGGATCCTTTTAAAGGATTTTTGGACCCCCCTCCTTCTCTGTGATTTGTGGTGATATTCAAAATTACTCGCCTCATTTGTTATTTTTATTGTAAATGCTAGAAAGGCGGAGGGGTCCATTAAAAACGTGTTAAATTTTTAAAGGATTTTTGGACTTCCCCTTTGTGATATATGGTGATATTCAAATTTACCTTTCCCATTTTTTATTGAAAATGCTTGGGTTTAAAAAAAAAATCCAGGTAAAAAATAAATACATATAAATAAATACATATACCCCTTCCACCCCCCACGCAATATTTTGTGATTTTTTGTACTTCCTAAAAACTTTACGTGATTATTGGACGCCCCCAAAATTTCTAAAAACTTACTAAAATGAACTAGGTGTTCACCATGTGAAATTGCTGAAATGAGAGATATATATCTATTGAAAATCATATTGGTGAATTTTTAATAAAAGCAAAAACTTTATTTGTAAAAAAAAAAATTTTTTTGTCTAAATAGTTTTTTATTATAATTGCAAATTTTTAATAAGAGTAAAACTTTTTTTGAAAAAAAAATACTTGAAAGTTTTGCCTAAATCTCTAAATCTATTACTAATTACACATATGGTGGAAGTTCATGCAACTTGTCTTGAGGTTAAATGAGGTTAAACATCTAATTGAAATCAACTATTTTTATATAGTAAATTATTTCCAATATCATAAATAACATTTGTGTTATTTATCAACATAATTAAAATGATCCTTATTTTAAGAAAATTAAAAAGCTTACTATATACTATATACTAGACTCAGCATTTTCCTGCTCCAGTTGCTGATGATTTCGACGTAGCAAAAAATTCTCAATTTGTCTAAACTCATTTAAAAATCTGAATTACAGATAACTTAAACATCTGCCATCTATTATATCCATGATGAAATTCAGTTTCAAACTTCAATTGATTTAAATAATTTAACTTTTCGCATTCAGAACAAACCATTCATCATTGTCTTAGACCGTTTCGTGTCAAATTCAAGATTTCCGCCTCGATAGAGCGGCGTGGGAGGTCGATTCTATGGACCCAAAATATCATGTCAATTGTTTCGGGATTACGTGGCGTAATCCTTGTTATCGTATTATTTGTTTTCGAAACGGCTGTATAATATCAAATTGTAAAGCTATACTGAGCTTTGTTGTGGTTGTGCTCTTTTAGATAAAATAGAAAAGACAAGTAGCTATTTTTATCTGGTTTGTAACTTTTTTTTATTTCACCAAATAATTTACAACTGTCTTTAGTCGACATCTAGTAAATTTAAAGATAATATAATTAGATTACATATGACAAATGATTTGACAATAGTAGAAGTAGCCAGTGTTACTTCTACTTCAAATACAAAATACATTTGCTTGAGTTACAAAGGAAAAGATAAAAAGAGTGAATAAATATATATGAATAGGTTTGAATTTAAATTGCATCTCTATTACAGAGTTCTAATGGATGAGTTCGCTTTAGCCTCCTTGGAATATTTACTGCCAGCAGGTTTTTTGCCAATTGGTTCGGATGGGACATCAGTCTTTCTTTGTGTTTACTTGCGAACCGTGCTATTTCTTCCTGGATTGTGAACATATTAGTATTTAGTATCTTGGTGTATTATGCAGTTCGGGACATATTTAGGCGCTGATAAATGAACTTTCAAAACTTTATTTCGAAATTTTTGAATTATTTTGATGTTAGTTTTACTAGCTCGGTCCCAGAACTGAAATAGAAATAGAAATGCCATATGTCCATGTCGGTTTTAAAATGGTTTTGTGTATTAAAAGTTTATTGTACGCTGACAAGTTTGAACTTGGTCCCATCTGGTTTGTAATTAACAAAAAATACTGAATACTTTAATACTAAATACATAGAAATTGAATATAGGTTTAATAATAAAAAGCTTGGTATTATAATTTAACTCCAATGTTATGGCAAGGCTACGTTATGAAAAACTATCCATACAAATTCGTTCTAAATATTGACGAAAGCCATGTGGTTGCTGTGCAGTCTGGCAATTTACTCAGATGGCAAATAGAAAACATGACCTAGAAACCGCATAAATGTCAAAAAAATGATGTTAGATAACAGGGTCTTTCTGACTCAGGTTCATAACATACGAGCAACGTTGCAGTTTATGTGTAAAACACCTGAATGCACAGCAAATACATAACACTTTGACATTATTCAGTAAGATTCAATAGCATAATGTATGGAAGTTGGAGCGTAACGTGGCTTTGCCATAACATTAGTCTGTTATGCGGCAGAATCGGTCCCTCATTTTCATCATTGCACAAACTTGGCTGCAAACTTAAAATGAGACTTTTAACCTTAAATCGTTTGTCCTATGTCATGTTTGGAAACTATTAGCCAAAGTATTACAATTTGAAACAATTTCACACCTTTACCACACATCTACATTAATAAAAATATTTCAAGAATAAAATTGGCCAAATCGGTTCAGCAGTTTTCGAATTTTGTTAGGAATATTATTAATACAAAATACTGCAAATATCAGTTATGGTAAATTATTATATGAGTAATAATGAATTTTAACTATAATTTTGGAGATCACAGACTAAACAATGATAAAAATATTTTAAAATCAGTTTTCTTCTTATTCACTTGGTGTTATGGTCTCTAAGAATGAATACAACAAGACTATAAAATTTTCCATTTTTTTAATGTTTTTGAGATTATATTTATTCATTCATTCTATAATATAATTCTATATTTCTCTGAATTTATTTACAACGTTTTATAATTATAAATAATTGTTGATCGATTACCATGACAAATTTCAGAAATTCAAGAGCGTGAAGACAATACCTGACAATATATATAGAATTTACCATGTCATTGTGCGTTCAAAGCCCACGTTTAAACCTTCCCGAATAAAACAAAGAGTTTAATATTATTCAAGGATTTTATTTTAATATGATCTATGGGCTTGTAGATAATTTAAATTAAGATTTAAAATACGATTATTTCACAGTGCATACGACTTCTGAAATAATTATATAAAATAAATGTACAGTTATATATAATCGATGTTGAAATGCTTTTTATAGATAGATTGAATAGTTTTAGTAAAATATAGTTCACTCAATTAACTTTTTCAGTAGAAGTTCTCTTATTAACAAAGTAACAATTTTATATTTAAACACAAAAATATATAGAATAGACGTCCGTGTTATCCGATGCACGACTTATATGATTTATAACTCTCATAAGTCGTCTAGCTAATTTAATAAAAGATCATATACTCATATAATTGTCAATATAAGATAATGACCACTAGTAAGTAAAATCTGTTAAAGGTCAGTCAATATTAATAATATAATTTAATATAAGAAGATTCAGTAACTTCATAAAACTTCTAATTATTAGTATTAATTGAAACCTTTCCAGTTCATCAAAATATGCTTGCAATTTGTTGGATATATATTACTTTTTTTTTAAGTATTATTTTACATTTTTTAATTCAGATATTCTCAACAGTGAGTTATTAACTTCCTAATATAATGTGATTTTCATCATTGCAGATATAATGTAAATAATTTTATCTTATGCAGTATTTACACAAAAATTAACAAGAATAAGACTTGTTACATATGTTACAAGTACTAAAGATCAGATCAGTTCTATATTAGTAAAATAAAAATTCAAATTGAGGAAAAAAATACAATTGAACATGATATTATTAAAAAAAATGAGGCAAAAAATACAATTGCACATAATATAGGTTGTCAAATATCTCCCTTCCGCCTTTTTGTATTATAAACCAAGAGCAAAAAAGCGGAAGGGAGATATTTGACAACCTAATATTATAATCCACAATAACATGATAATATTAATATCCAAACCATACACTTGTTCAAAACGTAATATAGTTTAAAAAAAATTAATTTATTAAATAATAATTTTAACTGGAAAAAATTGGAGATTTTCAGATTGTAAAACAAAGATTATTTTAAAAGTTTTATTATATTGAATAATTGAACACTTAACATCAGCGTACTTTACATTTTTCATTACACATTTATATAATAATTAAATATAATTATATAAAATAATTAAATTGATAATTATTATACTTATGGCTAAGATGCAGCTATTTTCCACACCACCCAGGAGGTATAGTTGCCAGGCGCGTTTTTTTTAATGTGGTGTCGCCGTACAAATTGAGTACAGCCCTAGTCCACTTACAAAATAACTTAAATTAATTAACTAAGCTAATTTACTAAGCCTAACTTAAATGATACGAATATAACATGAAAAATACCCCACGAGATGATTAAATGTATATGAAGATTTAAAAAAAAAACATAGACGATGCAAGAACCTGTTAGAAATTATAGGTAAAATTGTAATGTACTATGGTAATTTTGTAATTTAAAAAAAAAAAAAAAAAAAAAAAAAAAAAAGGTATTTACATGATGTACCCCCCTAAGATCCACCATGTAAATACTTTAACTTCATAGGTTCCCAGCACTATGAAGCTTATAGAGGAGTGCATTTATAAAGTTCATAAATTTGTGTATTAAGTATTGTTATATGAATTAATATTAAATAATTGTAAAAAAAACGCGAAATCTATGCGAACTGGAAGGTCCTTGCCGTCTTCCCACCCATTTATACAATAAAAAATAGTAAACTACCAGCCTAATGTATTCTAGCCTAATTTTAACCTAATAATATATCCATGTGTACGTCCTCCAATTTTGTATGCAATTTCCTGGTTGGTTCTGATCTTGTATGTATCTTCATCTCGTATGGATCTTGATCTTGATGTTTCACTGTATGTATCTTGATCTTGAAGTATATCTTGATCTTGAATTGTAAATATTAAGGTTTTGCACTGTATATATCATGATATCACTGTACACAACACTGTCTGGCACTGTATATAACACGATTTTGCACAAGATATATCTTATTTGTAATACGTGTATGTTTATAAATCCGTCCACGAATCAAATATAAAGAATGAATAACGAAAATGGGGCCCCGATGAAATAATATAGAAAATGATCGCAAAAAAACTAATATGTTATGATCTATCTTAGCAAGTAAGATAGATCTTAATGTAACAAAATAATATAGAAAATGATCGCAAAAAAACTAATATCTCATGGTCTATCTTAGCAAGTAATACTTATCTTAATATAAGTTCACCTGGTCGTAAAATGGTCCATCCTACTTAGTAAAGTGAAGTATCTTAGTTACTTATCTGAATATACAACCGTTCTTCTGGTCGTGTGCGCTCCTGGTTGCAAAGTGGTCCATCCTACTCTTGTACACTGGTAAACATTAACGTCCTGGTAGACATTCTTCCGTTTTAGTAATGGTGTTTCCAGGACCTATTCTTCTAGTAACTTTTGTATTCAACCTAAAATTAAAATCCTATTTAATTCTATCCAGATTAAAAAGATTTGTACATAGCTCAGAGTTTCGTACCATCTCACGAACATTGCCAAGTTCAACTACTTATAAATTCAGCCATCCTCCACCAGGAGACTTATTGTGCGACCAGTAAAAGTAAAGTTAATTCATGAAATTGTCTTCATTACATTACAGCACAAAAAGTAATCAAATTAAGTTAAAAAAATTATAATTGAATTTTATATATCTATAAAAAAGTTACTTCTTTCCATGGGCCACTTAGCAAAACTATAATTAACTTATAATTAAATTTAATAATAATTATAAAAATAATATTAATTATTAAATTAAGTGCATGGGGTTACGGTGCTTCTGGGAAAACAACGCAGGGGTCCATACACACATGAATATGAAACAAAAATTAATAAATTAAATATTAAATTAAATTTAATTAATGAAACCCGACTACTTAGACCTGCCGTGGGGGGTAGGCGGCAGGAACGTAGCTTCAAACGCGCAATTTTCATCATAATACGTTCGTTCGTTTTTCGTTTTCGAAAATTAAAAAAAAAGTGTGAACCATGTACTCGAAATAACGCAAAATGGTAGAGGAAAAATTACTTTTAACACTATATCAAATAAACTAAGTTACAATTAATAACAAAAAAAAGTTTAATGCACAATAAGCCTCCGACGTTATTATTCACTGCACTTAACACTGTTGGCACTGTATAAAATCTGAAAAGAAACAAACTACATTGAAAATTAATTAAACAACTATATTAAATAATTATAAAAAGTCAATTGCAAATAATTCCAACATAAGTTCAGATAAAAATTTTAATGTTGTAATAGTTTTCTAATTCTAATCTTTTTTTTATCAAAATTGACTTTGTAGTCAAATATATTAGCCATTTTCAATTAAAATTATTATTTTGTACAATTATTATGCAATATTCATAATTTAATGTTATAAGATTTAATAAAATTTAATAAAATTATACATATACTGCATATGTTCTTATTTCTATTTTTCATTTAATGATTTAATATTTAAATCAAAATGTATATTCAAATAAATTATATAAAATTGAATTTTATGTCATAAAATTATACCTAAATTCTACAGTTGGAATTATTTATACTATTTATTTAATATAAAATATATACAATATACATTAGACACATATGTACATACAAATAAATATATAAATGTATTTGCGCTTTGACTTGATTTATTGAATTATATTTTAAAAAAAATTTGAAAACCGTTTTTTATTTATATTATTGGATATACATTATTTTCTATATTTTAATATAATTTTGGCCGAAAAGTGATTTCAAAATCATTAAAGCAACTCTTTGGCAAAAATTATTTAGAAATAGAAAAAATAACATAAATCGATTTATATAAATAATAAACAGATTTCATTTTTTTATTTATAATTCACTAAATAAAATTAAATAAAGCAAACACCATGCATATATCATATATTCAAGAAACTGAATATATGATTTTTTTTTAGAAATTACTTGAAAAAAGTTTTAGAATAATATTAATTATTATAAATGACTTACCATTTACTGTAGTATCACCACGAGGTCCCAACACAAAATGACTTAATATGGTTTTTGTGACAGCTTTTATGGGGGCAAAAAGGCGCCAAAACAATATAAATCGTTACCGATCATAACCGTTTATGTCGTTACCTACATATTCAAATTCAAATCTTATATTTTTGTCAAAGACTGTTATCTATGATAAAATCAGTTATCTTTGGTTTGTATCTATGATAAAATCAGTTAAATTTGGTTTGTATCTATGATCAAATCAGTTATCATTAAATAGTTTTGGGTATTTATCAATTGATAGCGCTAGTGTTGACAAAATCACAAACAAAATGTCATTGTTTATTTACACGCCTACACACACACATACACCCATTTTTTTTAAGGTATGCCAAAATCCTCTGAAACGTGAAGATATATAAAAATTTTGAAGTTAATAATTTTATCTTATGCAGTATTTACACAAAAATTAACAAGAATAATCTTAAATTCTCTAGTGCAAACAGTTCCTTCATTTCAACAATGCGTTCTGAAAACAGTTCTATAAATGAGTATGTAAAATACAATATAGTTAGCACCGTTGCAGTTGAATAATTTGACAGTTTGCATTTGTTGTAATCACTTGGAAAAATATTTTTTTCAAAAACTTACATTTTTAATTTTACATTTTCTCATTCAAAACATACATTCTGACAATGTGTTACAAGAACAGTTATGAAAACTCAGATCTAAAATACAATGTAGTTATCATCTTCGCAGATAATATGTAAATAATCTTGCAGTTTCCCGTGAGCAATCCTCTAGAAAAAAAGTTAAATACAGTTGTCGCTTAAATAAATAAAATGGGAATAAAACAGTCGTAAAAAAGAAGAAAAACGAAACGGATCCTTTCTAATGAGAACACGACGTCGGCAATGGACATATCTTGCTCGAAACGGTACAAAGAATAATTCAAGAATGCAAATGATACTGCATAAATTAACAACAAGTGAACGAATAACAAAACAGTCAAGGAAAATGCTGAATATTTACCGAGAAGAGTTTCCAGGAAAATCCTCGTTAAACCCTTCTGTAATCAATTATTTGATTTGTTTATTCAAATATAACAAGTTTTATCGGAGGAGGGAATTTTGGCCCTAAAGGACAAAATGCAAAGCGATGATTAGGGAGCAATTATAAATTATGGTAATGAAAAAAATAATAATTAGATAAATAAAATAGATTTATCAGTTTTAATCAGAAACTGCTGCTAATAAAATAGACCGATGTTATAGCAAGGGTATCTTTTGAAGCAGTTTTCATACAAAATGTTACTAAATACTATCAAAATGCCATGTATTTTCTGTGTGATCAGACGTTTTACACATAAAATGCAACTTTACTAATACACATAAAAAAGTTTTGGTAACGAAGTTTTTTTGACATTTTTTGCCATTTCTAAGTTAGGTTTTCTATCTACGCCTACGCCTGACTGCATGATAACCACATGACTTTCGACAGTATTTAGTACCATTTTGTATGAGAAGCACTAGTAACATCACATCACATTGGTCTATTTTACAGCTGAATCAGTTCCTATATTTGCTTTATAGTCTATATTTCTATTTATATTAAACTGATTACGAAGTTTAAAATTTATTTGAACTACTATAATTATGAGTATGTTTACTTGTTTTTTTTTTTTAATTTACGTGATTGATGTAATAATTATAATTTAATTTTTTAATATAATCTAATGTAATACGCGACTCAGATATAAAAAATGTATTCTTCTATGAGTAAGGCATAATACCTTCATAAACTCCAAATTAATGCAAATTCTTAATAGATTTAATATACATAAAATCTGTACCAAAAACAGCCAAACTGTATTTGATATGATCATAATTCAGGCAAAGTCCGAACATTTATATTCTACACTTGTCATCTTTAGTCATTCATTTTACACTATTATAGCGAGATTTCATCAATGTTTTAGAAAAATTTCTGTTATATTTCAGTCAGATTATAGTTGTAATATTGTCGGAATCAAGTTAGAATCTAGACAGAATCAAATTAGAATAATGTCGAATTCAAGCAGAAAACAAGTTGAATTCCCATTAGAATTAAAATACTTAGTAATGTTTTAGTATGACACTATTATAGCAAAATTTCATCAATGTTTTAGATAGAATTTTGTCATATTTTAGTCAGATTATAGTAGTAATGAAATCGGAATCAGATTAGAATCAAGTCAGAATAAAGTTATAATAAATTCAAGTGGAACACAAGTTGGATTCCTAATAGAATTAAACTCTTTAGTAATGTTTTAGTATGATTTAAGTACGGATCAAGTTAGAATCAACTCGAAATAAGTTCGCAATTGAGTCATAAGCAAAATATAATCTAGTTAAACTCGGAAAACCTTGCATACTATTTAATTGAGTAACTTATACAAATGACTTTTTGCATGGATCAAAGCATATATATATATAAATATTATATTAAAGAAACTAGCCAAAACCTGAGTAAACGCCTTCATCAACATAAAAACAACTCAAAAAATCCGAAGCAAATTAAGACGATGTTAACTAAGCATATTAAAAATTTAAACCATAATATAGATTTTTTTAACCCTAAAATTTTACATTTTAAAGAGAACGTAATTAAAGAAAGATTTGCTGAAGGGTTGTTTTTGCAATTGCATAACGACAGGGTCAAAAACAAACGCATCGACAATACGGCCCTGAACGAAACAAACACGTGGTTTCTTAATAGCGTGTCAAAATTTCTTAAAAAATGACAAGATCTCATCGCTTTTTAAATTTTCCGTAAAATTTGAACACATGCTAAAAACTGCTTTAAGAAAAAATGTGACATTTCTATCTTAAACTCCAAAGAATAAATACATAGTTTCGACAACTTGTTAAGTTATCATGGCTATTAGTGTGTTTTACCATTTGTGATGTTGAAAAATATATATCTTATCAATGTGCACATACTCATACCATGGATTTATAATGGTTTCATATGCTATATTAAGATACAAAATTGTAAGTGTTTTATTATTATTATTGTTATTATTGTTTTTCCATGAAATTTCTTACATATAATTTATTTAGTTTCAATTTCTATAGCTAATTTGATTACCATTGAAAGATGGTTAAAATGCTAGTCAAAACGAATGGATTTTAAATAAATAAACTTTTAAAAAAACTCTGATACTATTTTTATTGATGTTACGCCCGAATTTAAACTCAAATTAAATATATATATATATATATATATATATATATATATATATATATATATATCGCAGGTCTTAATTCATATTATCTCGAATAGTGGACCAACATTATCATTTAAAAATGCTTCGATTTATTTTTCGTTTTAATTCCATTTCCACTTCATCATCCATCTGATCATCTGCCTTCGTTTGCCTCCTTGGAGACTGTACAATTACAAGATTATTTCAAAAATAAAAAAGCGGCATCTCCTTTCAATTGAATTGAAATTCCTCATTTAGACGAACGGATCCTCGAGTACTTCTGCGAGCACTAAAGACACAGGCACAGGGAGAACTGTTCAGTAATGAATCAGAATTAATTAGTGATCACAATGAGAAATCCCGAGCTCAGGAATAAGAGGATCTAAACATCCTTAGCATATCCTGCGTTCGTAGTACATCGCAGAAATTCTGTACAGTCAAATTAGATTCTTATTGCTTTGTTTATTCAATTCCAAGAATAATTGACATCAATTTTCTGACTGATGATATGTTTTCGTCGACGATCGACGAAACCATCATTCATATGAAAGCAAATGATCTAAAAAAATTGTTTATTCAATATATATGATTATAATTACAACTGTCCTGTTTATTTATTCTAGCTTAGAAAAATACATGATAATTTTCTGACCAAGAGGACATTCCAAAACAAAATGGCACCAGTGGCCAATGCACAGACCTTATACTACCAAGGTCAATGGTCAATGAGCCAATGGCACCACATATAAAAGAACAAAAACAATAAATCGATTTTTACGCAATTCGGAATACATATTTAGAATATACTTCATCATACCAACGAATCTTGAGAGTAATAAATATTGCCACCCCTAAAGATTTGCCACAACAAATTAACATGGAGAAAACTTTCTCCTTAATAATAATAAATTATACTTTAACAAAATAATTCTTAAATACCGTTTGCATTGGTTTATCGGAAACAATTTGTTTTCGATCATATTTTGCATATTCTCAAAGAAAACTGTTCATCCTTTACAGTAAAAGTAAACAAACAGTTTATGAAGGGGGAAAGTCAAAACTTTGATAACATCTTTCAAGAACTCGTCCAAAAGTATAATTTGTTCGGGTCTAATATAAACAAATTAAGTATTATGAAGAGATAATTTAGAAATAAATATCAACTTTTCGTAGAGATATTTTTTATACAATAGGTATACGCAAAAAAATATATAAAATGTTGCTAAAAAATTTACTAATTGGTGGATTTTTCAAGTGAAATTTAATCAAGTAAAATACTTAATAATTTGTTATTGAGACACAATTCTTATAACTATAAAAAACCTTTGTGTTTGTGTTTGTCTTTAATATTTTAGAGTTGGTCTTCTGTTGATATTTTTTTTAAATTTATAAATATAGTTTATTTTGGCATGTTTGAATGTATATATGTGTAATGTGTATAGAATGTCAAATAAAATTTAATTTAATGTAATATTATCAATTTGATAGATGTACATAGTTTATAAATGATGATGCTTAAATAATATATTGAAATTTGAACTAAAATAAAAAAATTCTTAAACTAACTAATTAATTCAAATGTGTGTTTTGTGATATTTTTAGGTTTTTATTAATTTACTCGAAAATTTTTAACATCACAATAATCAATTAACCATTTTACAATCCTGAAAATCGACCAACTCTTTATAAAACTTGCCAAAACACTATAGTACATTTTTTAAAGAAGGAAATGTTGAGAGTCGACTGATTGTGAAAATTTGGATAAAATGTACTAATTCTGGAAATCTTGGTGGAATTGTGCTATTTTTTTAAATTGCAGTCTTGGAGTTACTTACCGTTATGATAGTTCCAAATTTTAAATAAACAAAGTTAGTAAAAATTAATCACATCATAACCGAATAATGATGATAATATTACCAAAGCTTGCTCTTAAAAGCTCATAATTTCCAAACAACGTAAAATATTTTTTTTAACTTCCAGTAATACTTTACTGGAATAGTTACAGTAATCTTCCAAAAATCTAAAATGAAAATTTGTGCAAATCTTTACGTTTCAGAGGTTTTTGAACATTCTGACATACCTCAGAAAAAATGTATGTGTTTATGTGTTTGTGTGTGTAAGTGTATATGTGCGTATGTATGTCAATGTCAATTTTTGTAAACTATTTCGGACGTGCGGATGAACCGATTTGAATGGTTCATAAAACATTCGATTTCAATTCATAGAGAGACGTGCTGATTAGATTTTAGCAAAGGCAGGTCCAGCGGCTTCAAAAATACAAAGAAAAAAGTGTAAAGTTACACTTTCATGAGTTTCAAGCTAAAATTCATAATGTTTAATCAAACTTCAAAAAAGTTGAAAGTTTTGTTTTGAAATGTTTAAATTACGGTACGAAAAGTTCCTGCAATTGGCCTTAAAATACAATGCCAGGCAAGTTTCTTATTTTTTTCAGAACAGTTAAGGTCAATACTTTTCAGAACGTCAAACGTCTGACACATTCTGTATAGAAACATATTTTTGATCTATATTTTTAGGTAAAAATGGACTTCGGTACTGCCTGATGTCAGGCTGCCAGAGCGGGGCTTAAACTCGCGTCCACGGCCACACGAAGAAGCGTGCGCTATTTATATATATATATATATATATATATATATATATATATATATAAATCAGTGCACATACATTACATAAGTTTCCTGTTCTGCGGACATTTCCGCTACGTGGCTTTGTGCTGCCATCTGTGCATCAGTGGGCACGCTTCTCTCAAGTCTATTGTGTGATCGTGCGAGCGTTTTGTGCGTACGCGACCGTGAGGATATTAACTGGACGTTGAGGACAAACTTAGATATAAATCGTATGGCGAGCTCTATGAACAGGATGATATAGGACGTGATATACCAACATGAATATAATAGGACCTACCAGGACAATGATTCTGGTGCCGAAACACGAGAGCGATGCACTACTGCAAGCGGCGAGGTCCAATTGATTCAGGCCTGGTGGCAAGAGTGGGTCAGGCCACATGCATTCCGTAATGTAGAGAGTAGTAATATTGCTATTTACTTGGATAAAAATGCTATTTCATTTAAAATTAAACATGGTTTCAAAAATAATTATATATCAATTTAAAGCCGTTGGTGCAATTATAAGAATGTGATCATACGTATTTTGCCCTGGTTTATCAAGAAGTAATGAAAGTTGCTGTTGTTGCTTTAAAGTTATTTTTATTTCATTGCACATTATTGCAACAAAATAGAAGAACCTTTTAGGAAAATGAGTCTGGTGCCAAAACACAAGAGCGAGCATGGAAACAACCATGTCCTTTTGATTCTGGCCTGGTGACGAGAAATAGTCAACAAACATGCACATCCCGTGATGTAGGAAGTAGTAATATTTCTATTTATTTGGATGCAAGGGTTATTTTATCTCAAATTGAACATGGTATTTATGTTCCCGAATACTTCGACATGTATATCCATTTAAAACTATTGGTGCAATTATGAGAATGTGATCATACGTATATTGCCCTGGTTTAGCAAGGAGTAATAAAAGTTGCAGATGTTGCTATCATGTTAAATATATTTTATTGCATATTACTCATAGACATTACACTACATGGACTGCTAGTCCTCATATGTTTTCCATTGTGTATTTTGCTCAAACATACAAGGGACTGTGACATCACTTGCTAAGCGAACATTGCCGACAATCGTGGAACTCTCCCAATTGATTAAATATTATCTGTCATATGTTATGTACCTAACATTGACTTTATAACATATGAACTGATTATAACAGGTGGTTTCGGTTGTATGTACATTTATTTCACTTGGTAAATATTATAAATATCATTTCTTACAAAATTATCCAGCCACCACAAATGCCATTAGATTATTAAAATAAAACATATGAGATGTGACATTTAATCGGGAAAGTCCGCGACTGTCGTCGGCAAATGTTCTCTCAGATATGTGAATTGACAAAAAACAAGTAAATTTATATAAATTTGCATACGTGCACGTTTGTGATTAATTAAAAAGAAACCATAAATCCAAATAACATTAAATTTAATTATGAATTTTGCGTAATTTAATTGTGCAGGAACTTCATTATCCGTATTTGGATCTCCGCAATTTGTCACAAAATTAAATTAAATTATATAATAATATCCCAAACTTATCCATTTATGTCAACCAAAAAGTAATTACATTTCAAATTTTCTTTCGACACATTTTTCATTAAACACGCCACGATTAAATACATTTCCTATCTTTAATCTTCAGCTTTATATCTACCTATTTTATTTCAAATCCGGATCCGGAGAGTGTCATAATTAAAAAAAAACCTAACCTTCTACAGGATTAATACGGGCTGCCAAGGTCTGTTATCGTCGGCTCAGAGATTTTCAGAGCCATGTATAAATTAGTGATTTAGAAAATCTCCGCAGGATCAGAACGTCAGGAGATCAGAAATTTCGATAACAATTCAATTAGGGATACGTCCCTCAAACGCCACCGTAATTCCGCCCGCAAAATCTACTTTTATCTGACGCTTTCTTTTTATATAAAAATAGAAGAGATCGTGATTTATAACCTGACATCATATAGCGCGCCGTATTGTTCAAGTTAAACTTATTATTTGAAAGGATCATAATAAATAATATACAATAAATGACAAGGATTCTGGATAAAAGACTTTATATTTATACTTATTTATTGAATTTTAGCAAAAATTTAATATGATTTTAAAAAGGTTGTAGCAATATTTTAGCTGTAATGAAGTCAGAATCAAGTTAGGGTGAAATTGTGATCAAGTTAGATGATAGTTAAAATCTACTAAGAATACAGCTAGAATTAACAGATTTTAGCAATATATTAGTGAAGTTTTAGTTATAATCAAGTCAGAATCACACTGGAATTAAATTTGAATTTATTAAGTATCTAGTAAAATGCTAGTAAGAATGTATTAGGAATTTAGAGATTTGGAAGGATATGGTAATTATAATGTTTTTAGAATCTAGTCAGGATTTTATCGAATGATGAATGTAGTTAAATTGTAAGAAGATTGTTGTAAGAATTCAACCAGATTGCTATAACAATTCAATAAAATTCTAAATAAATACAATAAAAAGCTATTAAGAATCTAACAAGATTATCATAGAAATTCTAATAAGATTCAGATGAGAATCTGTTAAGAAGTGATAAGAGTAAGAATCTCTGATATTTTAATGAAGTTCTAATAAGTTTTAGCGTGATTTAAATATGATTCTTAAAAGGTTCTTGTTTGAATCTGATAACAATGTAATAAGATTCTAATGAGATACTTTACTAATTTAGAATTTATTCAGATTCTTGTACGAATCTATTCAAATTCTTATTTTAATCAATTCAGATTATTATACAAATCTATTAAGATTTTTGATAGGTTCGACTAAGAATATAAATATGTTGAGGAACGTCGTAATTGGAATCCAGTGAGAATTGTATTGAATCTAGGTAGAATCTGGTAAGAACTTGAAATAATCTATATCAAATATAATAGCAATTAGACAATTTTGAAAAATATTGTTATTGGAATCAAATTAGAATTCTCGGTGGCACTTGACGAGGATTTGAAAAATATTTTAGTTGGGGTCTATTAAGAATTCTAGAATAAATAAACTTAGAATTAAATGATTTTAATATTATTTCAGTAAGGATCATGTTAGAATTAATGAAGAATTAGAATTATCTAGTTGCAAAAATATATTACTAATATGTTTTTTTTTTCTGAGTGCATTCTAACTAAAATCACCCTAGATTTTGATTGACTTCTTGATTTCAAAAATGATAATGAATTCTATCTTGATTTCTACTAAAAATATTCTAACTCTACGGGGGTTCAAACTAGATTTTTATCCCATACTTACTAGGATTATAATTTGATTCCAACTTGATTATAACTAAAATTTTACTAATTTAACATATTACTTAGATCTTATGATTCTAGCTATATCCTTAATACTTTATTTATATATTTAATAATACTTGCATATATACTTTTATATACTTTAACCCTTTCCACTCGGATGCCTCCTAATTCATATAAATCTCGGACTTGGCGAGTGGAAAGGGTTAAAATATGCTATAACAAAATGTAGAGGAATAAAATAAATTTAAATAATCATCTTGTCGCAAACGATATTACTATACTATCTTCCCGAGAAGATGTGATTTTAAGAGATACAAAATTCTTATATAATGCGTATTTCAATTTCCTATACCATTCCATTAACAAGAAATCAGTAAAAAGCGGTACCTATCTGCAACACAAGAAGCCGGCATCTTTTCCTCAGATTATATCATCAAGTGATAACGACGTTATATTATGAAAAGACGAGAATAAAATGAAAATGGTATCTCATTAGGTGGAAATGAGAAAACCAGTTCATTTTAATATCTCGTGATGTTGAGGAAAACTAACTCCTCAGCCAACTTATAATCTTCGAAGATAGAACTGTCACGGGAGGATACAAAAGGATTTAATTACTTAATTTCAAAGTTATGACAGGCAATGGCGTCAAGGTATCCCTCGCCATTAATTCGATCGTAAATTCTGGAAATAAGAAATGAAGGATTATACAAGATGAACATTTGAGAGGTAGGTGGGTTGTTCTTTGATATCGTTTTATTTTAGATCTGGTGATGTAGGCGGGAAAATAAATCAAAGAAATACAGTACAACAAAACGTACTTGGGTTTTGAGTGATATACGTTGTGCTATAATGAGAACAAGTTTAGACTCTTTATAGTAAAGGAGAGTCCATTAATCACGTGATCGATTTTTTTAAGGATTTTTAATTCCCCTCTCTTCCTTGATGATACGTGGGGATATTCAAAATCACCCCCCCCCTCCACCACCAAACATTACTTGTATTTTTAGTTACAAAAAATGGTAAATTTTTGGTTTTTTTAATATGTTTAGACATTTTTTTTAATCAAGTAAAAAATAAATTCACATCATATCTTACTATAACCTTCCTTCCTCCACGTAATATTTTGTGATTTATTGTCTGACTTAAATATTTCTGCAAAATCTAGATTTCACCATCAATTAATTTTAATTTACAAAATAATAGTAAATATTAAAATAATTTATATATATATATATATATATATATAATATTTAAATCATAATCACATATTCTCAGTTATGGTTTCCTTCAGGATCTAATCGTCAGAGAATCCTTTCAAGTTTATATATTGCCAATTAGACGAATCACTTAATTTAAATCTAAAGCTTATGTGATATCAAATATTACGAACGTGACTTAGTATTTAAGCCAATAGAATATTAATATATAATTGCTTACTAATTCATCTATTTGCTTTCATGTTTCTAAATTGCTTGAATACCCATTTCACATGGTGTACGAGAATTCATATTTAAATGTAATATATTTGAAGCATTCATACTTATGTGAATAGTTGGCGTTGTAAATATATTCAGATGAATGTTATTCAGAGATGGATTTTCTATTAGATTTATTTTTGGGAAAATATTCAATATTTGTTTAAAGCGCATGATGAAATTTAATTTCAATACAATTTAATTGAAGAATGAGTTTTATTACATGATTTAACTTACGTGTTTGAATTTTGAATATCGCCGTGTATCACTAAGGTGAAGGGGGGGTCCAAAAATCTTTAAAAACTCGCTCATGTGATTAATGAATGCCCCCCCCCCCCTTAGGGCGTGATTAAGGGCGTCCGCTCCTCCACCAAACATAACTTGTTTTTTTAGATACAAAAGAAATGTAGATTTTTTTTTTGAAAATACTTGCATTTTTTTTAAAAAATCAGTTAAAAAGTGATTTTTGGTCAAACCCTCTCAAAATAAAGCTAAGTTTGTTTGGTCTACTATATCCGCAAAGGTGCGAGTCCAATTTGTCTTAGTCGGACGTCTGGACTCCAAAGTGGCAACAAAATGGATGCAATTAGAACGACCAGGCTGTGATCAAACCGCACGCTACTGCAAACTGCCACCGTATATTAATCGCTTGTAATGAAAATCCTGCATTTGATATATTTGTCTTGATAGAAATGCTTAAGCAGACCATTTCTCACCTCAAAATGCAGTGAACTCCTAGCAAAATTAGATTAAGAATTAATTTGTTCATTACGTAAGTTCACAACTTCTGCGATGGTGAGTAATAGCTAATTAAAATTTAGCACTATTTAAGTTATCACAATATTTTATGAATATGTTATATCATAAAAAAGATAGTTATTATTATTTTTTTAAACTTTTTGAGTTCTTGTACTTGAGGCAACCCAATGGTTATCCCATCTATATTCGATTTAATTTTAGTATTAGTGAGTCTTGATTTGCGCAAGAGTCTTTATGAATAAGTTTTATATCTGGAGCATGGCTGTGTACGGATCAGGGACATAGACTCTAAGAAAAGCCGACAAAATTTATCTGGAAAGAAAATCATTGATTTGTGATGCTCTCAAACCATGGACTTTCCTTCGAAAAAACTACTTTATATTTTAATTATATATTTATTAGATAATTAAGTACGAATATAATTATACGAGTTATTATATATATATTAAATTGATATCACTACTGCTTGATATCAGGTTGTCATTAATTTTAGCTCATAAGTAAGTGAGACTAAGGAACATATGATACAAAATTATTGGTCCTTAAATTCCAAGCAAAAAATTGAACTTTTTAAAATGTAGAAATAAAAAGATTTGTCTTATTATCCTAGAATATAAGTAAGGGTAAACATAAGTCTTCTGGAATAATTCACAGTTACGGTATCCGATATCGTTAAAGTCACTTTATTCCGTCGTTAGAAAGACCTTACAACCTGTTGCAATTTGAAATTATTGCATTCGATGTATGTATAGTGTCGTACAATTTTCAAAATTACATACTTAGACTTATCGTGAAATGATTCAGCATTGGAATTGTTTGCTTAGGAAATCGGCATGTAAATGACCATATATAGCCCCAATAAATGGAGCACAATGGCAAAGACATTCTAACATCAGAATGTAAACTAGGAATAAAGTAGATGCATTGTGGTAAGATAATCAAGGAGCTGAAACGTGTTGAATGGATGTATTTAATCAAAAAAAGTTTAATATAGTTAAGGTTTACTGCAATTAGTAGGAAGTCTCCGAGTGACGGACACCTAAGGTTATTTATAAATAAATCAAAAAATATTAAACGAAATGTTTATTAAATTATGACATATGTTAGATAACCAAGTTAGAAATCAAACCAAATTAACAGTAACGCAATATTTGCTAAAATATAACTAATACTACCAATCAAACTTTGGTAACAAGAAATATGATTTTACAAAGTGGCACCTAGTACCGGACATTTCAAAATAACCAGCATTGAACACATAGGTAGCTACCATTTTACGGATAACAATCAAATACTACTTTCATCATTCAATGCCACTCAAATATAAATGCATAAATACAGTAGAATTACATCTATTGATATTTAGGTGACGCCGTGATTTTGCGCCTAAAACAGCAAAGGGTTGCTCCCGCCGTGGCCGTGTGCGTCACAGGTGAATCTTGGCGGGTGATCCTGCACCTGTGTGCCCCGCGTGCCCGTTTTACTTGTATTTTGATATAAAAAGAATTATACTCGCTTAAATAATACGTGTTAAATAGAGTGTCCGGTATTAGGTGCTGTCCGGCGTTACGGGACTTCCCCCTACAGTTCATTATAGAGTTCAAAATTTTCATATTTCAAACTTGGATATTGAAATAGTTGAATACAAAAGTGAAGATTCAGGAACCAATTCTGCAGCATAACAGAAAAATGTTATGGCAAGGCCATGTTATGAAGAACTATCATACTAAATATTGATAAAAGCCACGTGGTTGATGTGTAGTCAGGCAAATTTCTTAGGTTGTCAGAGAGAAATCTTAACCTAAAAGCCGCAAAAATATCAAAAGAACGAGGCTAGATAACATGGTATTTCTGACTCGGCTTCATTACATACAAGTGACGTTGCAGTTTCTGTGTAAAACGCATAAATGCACAGTAAATACATGACATTTCGACAGTGTTCAGTATGATTCAGTAGCAAAATGCATCCAAGTTGGAGCGTAACATGGCCTTGCCATAACATTTGTGTGTTATGCAGCAGAATCGGTTCCTAAACACGAACATTAGTAGTAATCGCTGAGAGATTAAAGTGATAGCAAAACTAGTAGTGCATGGCATCATGCCTTACGGCAAACTTCACAACGTTTCAAATTGTTGACTTGTTCTCGTGCAGACATCAATTTTTCATTCCCAATAAGCAGATACATTGCCTGCAATTTCATAAAAAAAAATCACAAACCATGTAAGTGTAAATATTTGTTCCTTACTCTGCGTCTATAAGTACATACCACTTACCGAACAATACCTCCACCGCACCTGTTAAGGTAAAACACGATGTAATGCGTTTCGAACAATAAAAACATTCATCGCGGATTTCAAAGATGCAAATGCGATCGCGAACATTTGTAAGTGTTCATTCAACACGTGCAGGTAAATAAGGTTACTACTTGTTTTATTTAAGTGCTTATGCAAAACGGTTTTGTTATTATATTATACATATTGAAACAGTTATGAAAATATTTTCTATTCAAATTCTAGGTTGTTTAACGAACCGATTGATCGGAAATGGTTTATTAGGAAATATTTAGAAAACTTATATGTAGATTTATTTATAAATAGATTTTGTATTCAAATTGTGGATAGTTTATGCAATCGATTGCCAAAATATGAAAAAAATTTCAAAAATTTTAAAAATGTTTTTTAGATTTAATTTATCGAACAAATGAATGAATAAAACTCATTCATTTGTCGCTAAGTTATACCTAAAACATTTTTTTTAAATTTTCATAATTTTTTCCATGCTCTTTTCATACGAAGTTTGATTGAATTGCGCTCTATCTAACCGTTAATATTAAGAGCTAAAACTTTCAGAGAATTGTTTTTTATCTACTTGGAACCATTTGAGCCCCTGGGAGCAAGAAAATTCGAAAATGACCATTTTAAGGACCACCCTAATATAATATATATATATATATATATATATATATATGTATGTATATTGTATATAAATATATATATATATATATATCTTAGTATATATATATATATATATATATATGTCTATATATATCTATTATGTCTCTATCTATCTATCTATATCTCTCTTCTATATCTATCTCTCTATATATATCTATATAGATAAATAGTTATATATATGATCATATTTTGTATTCAAATTGTATAAAGTTTAACAATGGAGATTGATCAAAAATATGTTGCTCGCAAAAGTTACAACTTACATATTGATTTATTTATGAAAATACTGTGCATTCAAATTGTAGTTAGTTTGCTCAAAAGTATTTTATTCGTAAAATTTAGAAAACAAATAATGAAGCTTCTGTAAATATATTTTGCATTTAAATTATAGATAGTTCAACAAACAGATTAATCATGAATACTGTGCTTGTAAAAATAAGAGAAGGTGCATAATTTGACTCCTTTATGAATTTATTGTAGATAGGTTAACAAACCGATCATTCAGACGTGTTTTGTACAGTCTTATATATTCCATCATATACATCCATTTATTAATTCATTAATTTGCTTTGCATTAAAATTGTAGATATTTTAATGAACCCAATTCTCAGCAAAATATTTGATTCGTAAGATTTAGACATAGGCATATGGATTAATTGATTGAATATTGAAGTACTGAAGTTTTCTGATAAAAAAAACTCACACACTGATTTATTTGTGAACATAATTCGATTTCAAATTGCAGATGCCTTAATAAATCGATTATTCAAAACTTAAATAAAGTGAAAAACTGGAATCATTTTTATAGGAAAATATTTTATATCCAAATTGCATATGGTTTAATAAATTTATTGCTCAGAAATATTTAAATCGTAAAATTAAATGGTAGATTTATTATAATAATATTTTGTATTCAAATTACAGGCAATTTAATGATCCAGTTGCTTGCAAATATTTATAAAATTTACACAAGTCTTATTTTATTGATTTAGCTACAAACATATTTAATATTAAATTGTACATAATTTATTGACCTGATACCTCAACATTATATTAGTAAAGATTAGAAAATTTAAAAAATAATATTTCTAAATCTGTTTTGTATTAAAATTATGGACAGTTTGATGAAACGATATATAGCTCATTATTGAAATCATGAACACATATATTGACTTATTTCTTTATATATTTTGATGCTGAAAAACTTGGAATAATTATGATTAATTGAATATTAAATAAAATTAGAACTATCTGCTTTGTTTACATACATATAAGAAAACATATCAATCAATTTTAAAATATTATTTTTTTTATATTTCTCAAAAAAAATGTTGGAAATGGAAGCCTAAAATTTCTTGTTCATAGCAATTTTATAAATATTGATTATATTTAGCAATAAAAAAATTGAAATTTTAATTATTTTCTGATATCAAATTAATTCAATTTATATTTATATTCGATTTCCAGGAAATAGTAACTAGAATTCGAGGAAACAAGTGTTTGCTAGAGATATGAGCAAGAAAATAAAAGGTTTGATTTGAAATACGCTTCAATGGTCTTGCTTCGTGTTTTGATTTGTTTTATTTAATCAACTAGAAAATTGTTTTTGTCGATTAAAATTGTATATATATATATATATATATATATATATATATATATAT
>NW_020537646.1:16116891-16272778 GCF_003426905.1 Ctenocephalides felis | reverse complement strand
GAATTTGGAACGTTTCAGTGCGCTCGATTTAAACGGGATTTCAGTTTATTATGAAGATATTTCTCAAACTTCCGATGAGGCTAGATGATATGTGGATTGTCGCGGAAGGTCATAAAAAATGAAAATTTCAATCGCATGGATAAAATTTGAATGATCCAAAAACATCAGATTTCTTAACATTAATTAATTTAACATTCTTACGAGGAAATATATATCCTATCTAATACCTCTCTTAATACAAATGATGAAATTAATAATCTTTACAACAAATTACATTTTTTTAAAACAATTGTAATCAATCATTGGCAGTTTTTATTAATAATGATCATTTTGATTCTTTGGCGAATTACGGCATGGCTAATACCAGCAATTTGCCTTAAGGTCATTTTAAAACTAGATCTAAAACTTAGAACTAGGTCTAAAACTTAGAACTAGGTCTAAAAATTTAGAACCAGATCTTTAATTTAAAACCAGGTTTAAAATTTAAATGCAGATCTAAAATTTAGATCCAGCTTTAAAATTTAGACCCAATTTCTAAATTTAGATCCAGGTTTTAAACTTTAGATCCAAGTTAAAATTTTAAAATTTAGAATCAGGTTTAAAACTTACTCGAAACTTTAGAACTAGGTTTAAAATTTAGAACTTGGTCTAAATTTTTGAACTAGGTCTAAATCCAGATCTGAAAATTAGATCCAAGTTTAAAAATCAAATTAAATATTAAAATTTAGATCCAGGTCTAAGATTTAGATCCTGGCCTAGAATAAGATCCAAGATAAAATTTAGACCCAGGTCTGAAATTTATAACTATAATTTTGAACTAGGTATAAAATTTAGAACTGGATCTAAATTATAGACCTAGCTATAAATTTTATACTGAGATCTAAAGGATCTAAAAATAAGAACAGATCTAAAATTTCGAACAATATCTAGAATTTGAAATAATATCTAAAATATAAAGAAATCTCTAAAATTTAGAACAAGATCATATAGAGCAATGTTGTGCATAAATGTGTTCTTTTTGTAGATCAGATCAAAATTAATTAATTCAATATATCTTTAAGATAAGACATTGAACATTGATTTATATCACTAACTTGATAATTTATAAAAATTATTATCTAGAATTGTTTCATTTTAGTATTATAACTGCGTCTATAAATTTATTTTATAGTATTTCAAACATGCTCGATAAATTCATCGGGAAAATCAGCAGAATAAAATAAATCACCATAAATTAAACCAATAAGAATCTTCCCTTGTGCGAATTCACGATTTATGAACTTTTTTCTATAGTGAGTTTCGAAAGAAAAAAACATTACGCAGCATCGTTAAGCAACACAGAAGTCATATTGAACAAAGAAGTTTGGAATTAAAAGTATTTCGCTTCAAAAGTTCTGTTGTTTTTTAACGCTTTTTCCTTTTCTATATATATTTTTGCTCTTGAGTGTTCCTTCTCTTATTAAGGCAGTTAACGATAACGATGGTCTGTTGAGGGAGTCAAATTAAACATAATTAGAAGCGCTTAAAGTTTTTTTCCTAGAATGACGTTAATTTAATTAAGGTACGTGTACATTCCGCTTTTATTGCGCCTAGATTAAAATTAAATTCGTGATTATGTTATATTAGGTATTTCTGACAAAATATTTGCTTAGACCCCATTTTTGTGTTTCTTATAGCAGTAAAAAACACGATTCTTATTCGATAGTTTAACATTATTAGAGCTGATTTGAAAAATTCATTTCACATTAACGTCAATCTTAAAATCTCTGACAATGGTCTGGAATAGAAACATAAATAGAGTAGAGGTTTGCGGGTAAAAGGTCCACCATCATTATCTCAAAAACAAGTAAACTATGAAATTTCTGACGATACTATTTCAAAGTAGCATGCAAACATGTTTTAAACAGCCATCATCATAGTTCTTACGAAGTCACTAACAGGAGATAAACGATCATGTATCAATATTCAAAATTTAAGGTTTTTTTTGGTTTTGAGCATTTATGTTTAATTTATGATACCTGAATATAACTTTTTTATATAACCACTAGAATAGCTTAGATGTGGGATAACAAGGACCACCTAAACTTTACAATGGAAAAGGTGTAAACAATAATAATATAGTAAAAAAGGAAATTACGATGAAAACAAAACTTACAAGAAATGAATAAAATCAGTAATTATATCAACCTTTGCTGATGACTATTTTGACGAAATATATTGCTGATGACTATTTTGACGGCGTCCAAGTTTTTATTATGCTTTAAGTGAATAATGTATTATAATTTTGTAAACTCTCTTTAGAACGAAAAATAAGATATTGTGTCTGTTTGCTTAGTGCCTATTCCTTTTTAAATAAACTAAAGGGTAGAAAAGGACAGGTGATAAATTTTAGAAAAAATGATTAAAACATACTTTTACAATAGTAAATTAGCTGAAATTTTTCCTGAATATAGTTCAATGGTTGTATTGATATGTGTCATTTGTTGTAATAATAATAAATAAATAGAAGTCTCTTCGAAGGCAGGTCCATGTTATGAGAGCACTACAATAACAATGATTTCCTTCTCCTCCTTTGTTTATTATTCCCATTGTCGTATTATTTCCATTAATTAATGACCATTAATAACCTTTTTCGATTTTCATGATTTTTTTTTACCAAACTTCTGCTTTCAAGCTTCCTGGTCCTGTATTTTAGCTTTCAATTCCCTGCATTTTCTTTTCTCGCGTAGGTTGTCAACCATCTGCATTCTTCTTCTTCCCACTTTTTTCAGTCCTTTTATTTTACCCCTGACAACATTGTGTAGAATGCAATTTTTACTAGTTTACTTTTCTTTTCATGACTTGCTCAACTTCATTATTTGTTGTGATGTAGTTTATTTGGTATTACTGAAAATCAAATTGGATCTTTGTGTCCTGGCGTACCCTGAATATAATAAATAGGACGATTTTTTAACTTACCTGAAAAAAGAAAATTCTTTGATAACAATCATTTGCATCGTGTAGAAGGCATTCTTTTGGCAAAATTGGTCCAAGCCAGTTCTTCTCTTTTCAGGAAAAAAGGAGGAAACTGGATTTCTTGCTCAATTTTAATATTTGTTGTGATGTAGTTTATTTAGTTTTTAAACAGTATTATTACTGAAAATCAAATTGGTCTTTTGTGCCCTGGCGTACGTACATCCTATATATAATATACAAGACGACTTTTTTCTTAACTTGCCTGAACAAAGGAAAATTTTTGATTACAATCATTCAAGACGCATGCTCAAATGAATAGGAAATAAAAACCAAAAACCCATATCTTTTAATTCCGCCAATTTGACTTGGCTTTATTATTTTATGCTTTTATGCGTATGGATAACGGTCTAACGGTCTAACTTCGTGCATATCAAAAGAGTCCAATATAACTCTTATCTATATTGCCGGGTTGATTTTCAAAACTCCGAAATGTTCCAAGTTTGCAATGTTAACTGTGAGTGGAAATCTTCCCCGACGACATTTCGTGTCGTGAAAGAATGGAACTCTGAGAGCGGCTTAGTGCAGCGAAAAACAGAAAAGTTTGCAGTAATCGCCGTGTAATTTCATTTCGTTTCGACTCATATTGCCGACGGGTAGTAGGGAGGGATTTTCTTCAATCAGCTCGGTCTCGAGTCTTTGACTCCCAAGGGTCGGTAAAGGGATTCCGGAGAAAAATAGGTAGCGAGAAGCAAAGGACACGAGGGTTTTTATGAAAGAGATGTTTTAATTTGATAATATGCTATATTCTTTTCTTTTAAATTCTGTCTGACACTGTGGGTCTTGATACTAATAATTTGTAAAGAATTGTTTTAGATTAGGATTTGCGTTTGAATATTGGTTTATTTGTATATAAATTTGTTTCAAATGATCCTGGTATATACAGACAGCTATAGATTAATTCTAGCAGAGAATCTCTTCAATGGAGGCAACCTCTAAACGCCATATATAACATCATCACATAGGCTTATAGAAACAATGTATTCTGATTGTCTATTGAATAATAAATGAAAAAATGATTCTGGGGTTTAATGAGTATCAACAAGCAAATAATATATTTATAAAATATACGTTGAATAAAAAATATTAAAGAAAATAATATGAATTACTTTTATCAGAATTTGAATATATTTCAGGTTTGTTTAAAGGTATTCTATGGTAAAATAAGTAAAGATAGATAGATTCATCTGTTACAGTTACCACCTGTCTTAAGTTGTGCACTTTCTATTTCTGCACTGTACCTGTTTACCTGTCTACATGTCATCCCGGTATCAATATTTATACGTCTATATGAATTCATAATAATAATTTTCAATGATTATATAATATATAGAGCGAAAAATGCAGGATAGCAGTTTTTGCAAAATTGGCGCACCCGATTAGAGTGATTAAAAAAGCATATTGCTTGTCTACGGTGTTTTTTTATTATGTTTTCATTCTTTTTGAATAAATGTAGATACAGGCCGTTGCTTAAATATAAGAATTTATATTATATTAGATTTATATTATACGACCATGAAATTTATATTATTTATAAAAAATATTTTAATATATTTAAAACAAATTGTAACTAATTATTAATATTTTTTATTATATCAATTTATGATTGAGTTACTTTACTGGAAGTAGCAGCAATTTGCCTTAAAGCACAATGCCATGCAACACTTGTTATCCTAACCTGTATTGTAAGTTATAGTAATCGCAAAAAAATCTAAAATGTAGATTTTTATATATTTTTACGTTTGAGAGTTTTCTTAACATTTTGACATAACTTAGCAAAAATTGATGTATGTGTGTATGTGTGTGTGTGTGTTCGGATACAAATTTTTGTCGACGACGTCGGGAACACGGTTCAATCGATTTGAATCATCTAAAAAGTGTTCGATTCAAGAGACGTGCTGATTATATTTATTTATTATTTTTTGGACAAGGCAAGCCGAGCCGTTTCAAAGATACGGGGCAAAATGTGTCAAAAACGGTAACTTTGTTTTCAAGAGAACCGACTGTCTGATTTTATTAATTCAAAAAATATTAAACTTATATTTACAAAATAAGCAAGGCAGGTCTAGCGCTTTCGGAGTACGAGTAAAAAACGCAAAAAAGCCATTTGGCAGTCAGAAATGATCATTAGACATATACAGATCAATTTATCAGATATTTTATAGAGATTTTAATAATAAATATGAATTCTGTTTACATTTCAATGTGAACAGAACTTAACGCTTTGAAATTTCGTCTTTATGCAGCTAAAGCAGCGCGATTGCTTAAAGAAAAAGTTCAAAATTTTCAAAATATTTCATAATATAAAATAATTCATTTTTTTTTCAAAAAAATCAATATTTTTCAAAAGTTTCAAAATTCTCAAAAATCAATTTTTTTCAAAGTTTAAAATTTTTTTTTTTTTTGGCACGGAAAGTTTGAGCAATTTGCTTAAGGCGTGATGCCGTACACCACTAGTTTTATATTCACATCTGCAGTGTGGTTTTTATGATATTATATACATAGCAAATTGTGTATCCAAACATTTTCTTCTTTAATGAGAATAAATTCAGATTTTTTTTTATTTTTATTCAAAATATTTCTCTAGATATCATAAAAAATCCACGTGTTACAAATGCGATCATGAACTGAAATGCTTACGACGCCGAAGGGGTTGAGAGCAAGCAATAGCGTTGACTTGCGGACGTTCGTCTTATGGCTTCGCTGGCGGAAACGAAAATAGGTAGAATAGCAGAAAAGAAATCGCTGGAAGTGATGTCATAAATGCTAAAAGAGACGAGCGAAATGAGAGGATAACCTTTTGTCGCCGTTGGGAAATGGCGAGATAGTAAAAGCAAATCGGGGGATCGAGTTTTTTCAATTTTTCCTCAATGCGCTACGAATTGGATATTACTGGATGATTAGGATCTTGGAGTGCAGTTTTATAGCAGCAGGGGAATTAGAGATTATTTTGATTATATTGACATTGCGATTATTAATTAGATTGGCAGTGAATATAAAAATGCAATCTAGTGTTTGGGTAAAAATGTTACCATTTTTTAGTTATAGTGATTTATTTCTATTATATTTGTTTATTTGAGTTCTGGATTCGCAATCGTAAATAATATATCTAAGACTACAGTCAAAATTGACACATTCACACCAAATTTTTTGGAATTCAGATTTTTTGTTAAACTATGAATTTAGAACAATTTAATAACTTTTAGAAATAAGATCTCTAAAAAAAGTTTTGAATTATATTGGTAAGTCTCATTAAACGTTGTTGCATTTAATCATGATTATAAAATGATAAAATTCCTGTTAGTTTTATGATAAAATTTTCATTGATATTTTTTAGTATAAAACTATCAAGTATATTTCCATTTTACAATCCTGAGCCAACGTTCGATGGATTTTGCTGAAGCATTCTAGTGCTTCTTAAATGTAGGGCTTCTCAAATTTGAATATTTAAAAATACATTGTAACAAAAAGTCTTAATTTTTAAATAATTGGGGCGCTTTTATCATTATTTTTTCACTATGGTCTTAGAAATATTATTCATAATTACAGATTCAAAGCTCCAAATTAACAATTACACTAAGCTTTAAGTTCCTTAAAAGCTTATAATTTTTTAACTACGTTATATAATTTTTTTCTATTGTTTTTTTCATAACAGTTATGATTAATACTATCACCCCGTTTTGACTTGGCGTTGAATTCTGGGACGCCATTCTCAAAGCAAAATTAAGTATTTACTAGAAAATGCGATTTGATAATTTTTCTTCCTATTTGAAATCATTCTGAATCCTTTGAGACAAAAATTTATAAAATATGTTTGTGTGTAAATATATAATAGGTTGTCAAATATCTCCCTTCCGCCTTTTTGTATTATAAACCAAGAGCAAAAAAGCGGAAGGGAGATATTTCACAACCTAATATATGAGTGCATATGTGTGTGTAAATTACTGTTGAATTTGTAACAGTGTTTTTTAAAAAACGACTGTACCGATTTTTAACAATCAAAATCCAATAGATTTACTGTTCAAAATATTTCTTTTGAGAATAGTGCTTACTCTTATTAGTTGGTTGTAATATTTTTTTAGAAATCTTTGTATGATGATAGAGGACTGGGTTTTCACAACCAATGATTCAATAATAAAAATCCATAAAACTTTGAAATAATAATCCACTACCAGTTTTTCAAAATTCAATGGTAATGATTTTAAAAATTCATAAGTTAAAATTCTGAAACGAAATACGACTTAGTTAAATCTAATCTATATCCGAATCTAATTCTAAATAAATTTGAATTATTAATGTCGATTATTTATACACATCGGGAAGTTCATGCAACATTTCTTAAGAAAAACTGCTATTTACAACAAGTAATATTTGAAATTTTTATATTCAAGAAAAAATGTAAAAAATAAGAAGTTAATCTCAGCTTGAAGTATTGTTTAATTTGTTTTCTGTTTGTCCAAATATTTATTTGTAGCAAAACATAACAATTTACCAAAAATAACGTAAAAGCCTTAATTTAATGACACAAAAATTTATAAGTTTACTTCTATAAGTACGGTTTAATAGTAAATAATGATTTAATAATATTTGATTTAATAATTCAGATAATTTTATTATAAAATGTTATTCCGATCACACCGACGATATTTCAAAAATGTGAACGCAAATCGTGTGCGAAAACTTTATATGCACAGTATACATTATAAGATATTAAAGATATTACGACACAGGACAATATCTCATTGAATAATGTCATGTGTCGCAAAACGGTTATATATTTTATACATGTATAATGATATATTAATTCATGCTCAAGTGATATTGTCTTTGATGACTTCTAAATCATAAAGCGATGAATGCATAATGATTACATTCATCATGAGATTGTATTAAAGAGCACATGCATAGTACTTAGAGCGCAAATGAATCTATGAAGATCTTTTTGCACATGTCGTATCAAAGGAACATTTCACAAGAACATTGTGCCATATATGGTGTAATATTTCCTTTTGACTTCAGTGATTTATTGAGAAAATGGTAAATTGATTGTAGGTGTTGTTATGGTCTTGTATAGGTCAAAAAATTTGACAAAGGCTCTCACTTGTTCAGATTTTTTGGTATGTAATAATTGTCTTTCCATATATTTTGATTGTTTTATAATCCAAGTTGAATAATTAAATATTGGCAAATATTATATCATAATCGGGGATTTTTCTGAAGCTCGTGCAATATTTAATTTTTTGAGTTCGTTGCAGTAATGGCCATGAATGCTGTTCTTTGCTTGAGATTATATCTGAGATCTATGACCTCAAGTGATTATGAATCATCACACTGCTTGATATCGTACTGTCTTTGATTAGATTGAAGCCAAGTCTAGTTTGGGATTAACCAACGTTCTTTCCTATTACACCACCACGAGCCTCATATATGATTCAATATGAACTAAGTATTTGCTAAATTATGCAACATTCGAGCCCATCAAGCATCGTTTGTTATATAGAAATATAAAACAGAAATTATCCAGGTTATACCTGATCTCATCTCACTTATTCCGCCTTATAAACATGACACACCTGTGAATAAGACAAAGGTCAAACCTATCGCAGCTAAATTGTAAGTTTGCGCATTTACGGAAATGTGTAATTTGCAAGATTGCTCTTACATATCTTTGATATACTATGCTCATATTTAATGCAAAATATAATATACATTAATCATTTATTTCACGTACTTATGATCTGAATACTCGTGCAGTTAGTCATAAGTTAAAGAAAAAATCTAAATGAAAATTATCTGATTCGAATTACGTTTTATACGATCTTGTACGCATATGTGGGATAATTAAGAAACTTTATTGCCTATGTAATTTGTCTATAACCAGCTTGCCAGTTTCGATATAAAGACGGATTTTAATGGTCTTCTATGAAATTCATATATTGTGCTAATTAAATGCGAATATGGAATATTATAAGTACTACTACGACTAACATCTACTTTGCAATAAATAATTGTAGTGCAAAATTTGATTAACGGCATATTTTGTCAATATGCTCATATTCATGTATAAATTTTTATAGAGTATGTCATGATTTAAAATTTCAGCTATCAATATTTTAAAAGTTGTTGAATTATTTTTTTGCAATTAAGTCGATCATATATGGTAAAGTATTAGCAACTTGCTAGAAGGCAAAATGACATTTACATCTAGATTACATGAAAAATCAAAATTTCTGCACATTTCTGTTCGAGAAGTTACTGAATATTTTGACATACTTTAAAAAAATGTATGTGGAGTGCTTTAGCTCCAATTTAACTTAAGGGTGCTATATATATTTTTTTTTTTAAATACAAAAAAGTGTAAAAAAATATTGATTTTTAATCAAATTATTAATAAATTGTTAAATACTGATTTTTAATTATGCCCGTCTAATTAGCAAAACCAAATTAGACTAAATTATTAATAAAAGGGTTTCAAATCACAGTCGTGAAATTAAAAATAAAAAAGATTTATGGAAAAGCTTTCCAGTGTGTATGTATGTATGTGCGGATACAATTTCTTGGCGACGTTTTCGAGAGCACAGATCAACCCATTTGAGTGATTCTAAAAACATTCGATTTCTATTGACATACAGACTTCCAGATCAGTTTTGTCATAGGTAGGTCCCAGTCATTTGGACGATAAAAAGTGCAAACAATGGTAATTCGGGTAATTTAGTATTTGAGAAAATTTGAGCGCCGGATTTGAATAATACAGTTTTTGAAAATTTTTAAACTTGCATTGACGGAATAAAGAATTTTCGAAGATACCATAATAAATGTAAAAAAAATCATTCGGACAAAAATAATCATTAGACATATACTTCAAATCATCAGATATTTTATAGAGATTTTAATAAGAAGTACACATTTTTATGGGTTTCATACCAAGGTTTATGTTATGGAATTTCTTTCCAAGTAGAGTTTTACAGCTGCGCAGCGTGATCGCTATGAAAAATAATCCAAATTTTCAGAAATATTCTAGATTCTCAAAAAATTGAATTTTTTCCCTATTAGAGCTATTACGCAGCTATCCAGCGTGATCGCTTTGAAAAAAAAAACTCAAATTATAGAAAATTTCTAAATTCTCAAAAATGTAATTTCTCATCGAGTAGAGTTGCGTGATTGGTATAGAAATAATTCAAAATTTTCAGGAAAATTCTAAATTCTCAAAAAATTATTTTTTTCGAGTAGAGCTACCCAGCGTGATCGCTTTGAAAAAAAGAATCAAGGTATTAAAAAAAATCAAGTCTCAATAATTGGATATTTTCAAAAACTTTCAAAAACTTTAAAGTACGGTACGAAAAGTTCCAGCAATTTAAGTCTCTCATCACTAGTTTTTCTACATATCTCTACCATAGCATTTCAAATAAATCCCATACTGCAGTATTGTATTTTGATCTCGTTTTGTATCCATCTAAACACCTCAGCCGTCGGCGTGATGGGTATAAATGATGATATACGCAATTTCATTTCTGATTCCGATATCTACGGACATCCCAATTTAACCGGAGTGAGCGCCTGCCTCTGCCCGGAACTCTGACGTCCGCATAAATAACTCATATTGCACCGACTCGTATTCGTCAGTTCGTGCGCGCGATATCGGGACGACGTCTATTTGCTTTGTCATATAAATTTTGCAATAGGCCTGCGGTCAATGATGGGAAACACGATTCTCATACACAACATATACAGAGAAGTAAACAGACACATAAATAAAAAATATATTTTTAATAAATATAGATCTAAACACTTGATCAAATTACATTCCTTTTATCATTTTTATCATATTTTTAATTTTCAATAGTAATCGTAATACAAAACAATCCTATGAACTATTTGGTTTATATAATTCACTCACACATACACTTTCGAACACACATATTGATTATTGTGATAAATATTATATAGATAATTGGAAAATCACTTCAATGAGTGACATACCCATTTTGTTTATATATACAAAGATGTGGTAGTGTTAAAGGTCTTCAATATTAACTTGGGGCAGCTTTTTTCCAGTTTCTTGAAATTGGTGTCTCAAGAAGCTGAGTGATTATCAAAGAATGATGTTTCAGTTTTTGAAAATGCGTGACACTGCTTATTTTTTTAACTCTGTTTATAAAATATGTTAAAATCGTCGTGTAAGGATAAATTTGAAATGAAACGTGATAATACTGATGTGACTGCCAAGTTTTATTTTATCATTTGAAACATCACACGATAACGAGTTGTACACATAAATAGGATTAATGTTCTGGCTCTTCATAAATGGTAATAATTTTTTTCTACCTAATCGCAATAAATTATTTTTAATCCAGAAGAACAAAGTTAGTTGTAAGAAATTCATTATTCAATACGCATCTCTTGATCCATTTACATCTTACTAAGAGATACAAATTATTTACTAAACTTACTCATTGATGATAAACGAGATTAAAGAGATATTTAAATATATTAAAATATAAGACTAAATGTAGAATAAACTAGATATATTTGATATGTATATAATGTGTGAAAATTGTTTCATATATTATACCTGGCACCACTGTCTGACTGAGATATAAAAATCTTATTTCAATAAAAAAATAATTATAAGTTATTTGAAGGGCTTATATATCCTATTTAGTAATAAATTATAACTGGTTCTTCGAGGTAACAGTATCTGTGTGTAATATAATTGATTACTAACTTAATATTCGCAAATATGTATATATATATATATATATATATATATAAATAAATTTGATCGAAGTGCAAACGTTTCGATATATTATTCTAAATCATCTTGAATCGATTGCAAAGTTTGCGATGGAATTTATGTGGAGTAAACAGGAAAACATCTAAAATAAGGGACGTAACAACATGACAACAACTAAATCAAACTACATTGATCATATAAACAATTATCATAATTATTTCAATTTTGATGTTGCTGCAGTACTTAATCATGAGACAAACACATGTCATAGACGCTTTTCTGAATCATGCTTTATTCAAATGTACAAAAATAGTATAAACAAGAGAAATATGATACTTCTTCGCTTTGTGAAAATTATCACAGTATCTACCAATTCTGTTCTTGGTAGAATTACAACAAACAACAAAGACAAATATGATTTGGAACACTTATATAGAATTAAAGTTATCATCAAACCTGAAAGGCCAACTTAAGAAATGCTTATGTTGTCAACAATACGGGCATACAAAAAACTATTTGCCACAGAGTGGCGTAATAGATAAATATTAATTTCTATTAACAAGAGTTATATTTGAGTATGCATTTCTATAAATTCAGTTATCAAAATTGATCTAGTTTGATACCACAGCTTCACACTCTAGTTCTCTTAACGTTACATGTGCTCTTGTTTCGACTTTTTCTCGATTATCTGCGATGGTTCAGTGTTTTCATAAAATCTTAAAGAATATATACATCGTCAACTTTATATGAGCCAGCTTAATCTAAAACCACATCCAACCATTCACATTCAATCAAGATTATTTCAAGCTCAAGCTAACTAATCAAAACACGACTTCGACATATGTGAAACATAACAAGCTTTTATCATATTATGCAAATATCAATCAACGTACATATGCCACAATTATAATTTTTCAACGGTATCTAGATGTATCTGGCGGGAGTGCTGGACAGCTCTGAACGTGATTAATAACTAAGGTAGTTCAAATATTACAGCGCAGTTGTAACAACGACGATGCCGTGCTATTAATTCATGACGGAATTTTTGATAACGCGACGGCTGCACAAACGGATCGGATCCGGAGAACCGGAGACCCGGAGTCCGGAGACTGATAATAATTGTTATTGATGTACTCGCGTCGTATATTGTTGATATTTTGTATCTGCAAATACCATTAGCGGGGCGACGAATGGGACAGATAATATATATATATATATATATATATATATATATATATATATACATATTGATGCAAACATAAAAGCTATATAAAACCAAAGATTTTTTGATAATCAGGATTCACATTTATCATTCAAAATCCGCTTTCTAATAAAAGCGTATTTAAAGTGAATAATTTTTTATAAACTAAAAATTTGTGTAATGTAAGTTCTGAGCAAGAATCGAACGTATTCGACGAAATGCCACGTAGACACATGAAGAGTGTTGTGAAGAAGAAAAGACAGAGGGGAGTGTTATGTTTGTGACAGTTTAAGACAATGTTTTCGGAGCATATCACTAGTTAAAACCATACATTCAATATGCAATTTTTAAACGCTTATAATGTTTCAACAATTCATCATAAGACTTTGATGTATTTTATTGAAATATTTTGAATTAAAAGATCTTCAATTCAGTGTAAATTTTTTTTTGATATCTCCTATCGTTCGCGAAATATTCGGCACTAACTGATTCAATTCTTCAAGTTTCAAATGGCTATAATCTAGAAATTATAATTTTTAATTGTTATAACTTGGAAAATTTCTTCGGCTATGATGTTTATAAATAAAATATTCGAAGTCATGAGGATTTATTTATGAGAAAAAATTAGAAAATAGTTCGATAAGAATTTGTTGATAATTATCAATCATCTATTGAAATAATTATATTTTTTTGCTATTACACTTGATAAGGTATACTACCTTTTACTATTACACCATTACGATGATATATAGAATACATTCGTTCTACTGCAAAATTTCAAATAACCCTAATTTTTCACACAATTTTCAATTACCTCTCTCAGATTTATTTTTAATTAATCCTTCGTCGTATAAATATCGAAATATTTTGCAAGCAAATTTATCGTAGTAGTGTCATCTAATTTCAATTATGTATATTATTAAATGTTCAATAGATGATCAAGTTATCGACATTATATTATTTGCAATGTGATTAAAATCAACGCGACCGCGTCCGATAGATATTGCAGCCGTTCATGTTCGTCCGAATGGGAATCAGTGTAATTTATAATCTATTGAATAAATTATAGATATATAAATAAAAAGTATGAATTATAGAATAGAATATTGATCAATGCGGATTCCACGGGGCTATTTGTTCATTTGTGGCGGTGGATTGTTTGTGAACATCATTTAATTTCAGTCAGGATATTTGTTGAAAGTACCTACAATAGGTTTGAATGCACCGGTCTGACAATTTTACTTGAAATCCTATGAATTATACAAAATTTATATTAGAATTAGAAATATTTTCAACCATAATAATAAATATGATTTTGGCAAATATTGTCGTTTCACTAGTAGGTACAATAAGTAATTTGATAAATATTTTAGAAAAATCTCAACACTTATGTATTTTCTATAAATACATTTTTCACTAAAAATTCCACATAAAATTCAATATATCTTTCTAGAGATTTATAACCAGATATAAATCCGTACATATGAAGTCCATAAAATTCTCTCTATCATACATAAGAGTTTGCAATGTCATGTAAAGGCACACAAAGCAAATCTTCAGAATAAAATAAGTTGGTTAGGAAATAATGCAAAAAGACCTCCTTGAGCAGCATTATGAACAAATCGTGAGACGAACAAACACTTTGATCTTCAAGACGAAAGGGCATGGGATCTACTACATAGCTGATGTTTCATGTTGCAACTTTGCGATCAATTCTTATTTGGAAAAGATTACTTTAAATACCATTCATGTTAGTGTCGGAATTTATAATAAATGATTACATGTTATTTAATAATAGAACGAGAATAGCTTTTATCTTTAGGAACTTTGTTGCAAAGTATTAAATGATTGAGAAGGAAATTAACACATATATGTATATATATATATATATATATATATATATATATATATATATATAACTTAATTTAAAAAGATTCAGCAATTTTTTTATGGTCACTACTTTTCTTTATATAAAATAATAGGATTCTTCGTATTAAAAGTATGGTTTAAACTAATAATATGTTCCGAAAACATAGTCTTACATTTATTAGGATTTTTTGAATTAGAGATATGTTGATTCAATCCATTATAACATATACAATTGTTACAATTTTCCTCATATTATATATTAGCTATAATATAGCTATAATTATTATAGCATGTCTCCTAAAAATAAAACTGTTGATTTCCAAGACAGGAGGTTGTCCTGTTTCCATAATTCATTATCCATATGTCCATCACGTGTATTATTTCGTGCAATAGTTATTACTTTGCAATTCATTGACGAGGTGTATAACAAATGATGTTTAATTCGATTCGCCTGCATTACATTTCATAATTCTCGCAAAACTATTTTAATGATGTCCATAATAGTCTCAATAATACATTACACTTCTGGATGTAATTTGTCATGGAAATTTTCCACAGGCGATATGTTAGCGAATACCTTGATAATATAGTATTATATTTAACATTGTGTATTGAAAAGTTAAGACGTTTTGTAAAAATCATAGAAAAAAGTGTATTGATGTGTCATTGTAATTTAATAATATACTTGTGCTTTATATTGCATGTTGTAACTACTTGGTACAAGTTTAGTTGATTGTTTATGAATAGTATACTTCTAGATTTGCAAATATTATAATAATTAAATGTAACAAACAAATAATACTCTATACCTGAACAACTCTTGTATTTTTAGTTGTGTTTTTTCTATTGCTGTTATTTTATAAGTCTAATTTCTTCCTACATTGCATTTTAGTCATTAGTACTTGTTACACAATGCAATTGCATTATACTGACGTCGTCGAAACAAACCTAATACCAATATTAGTTTTGTTTAGTAAATATCAGAATTTCCAATCTTGGGAATTGGCTTCTTCTTTCCTATAGTACCTAAAGTTTAATGGAATTTGTTTCGACTTACTCTAGATATTTTACTATAGTACAAGGATAATGAGATTAAAAATTTTATAGAGTTACAAATAGTTACAAATTTTATAGAGTTTATATTAAACAAGATGTGTTCACGATAGATAATTAATGCTTTATTTTTTCCAGTCGAAATAAATTTAATGAATTTTTCAAGAAGTATATTGTTATTCTATTTATCCTCTAGTTCCTCTAATAATCCTGTAATAATTGCAATCTTCATAATGGATGAATGCATTATATATTCATTCAATTATATGATGAAATACGTTTCTTATTCATTTTCTAATGACATACATTGACAGATGTCCTGATGATATAATATAAATCTTTGTAAATTAACTTTCCGTAGGGAATTTTTTGCATATCTTCACGTTTTGAAGGTTTCTGAACATTTTGGCATACCTCAGGAAAAATGGATGTGTGTATGTATGTATGGATACAATTTTTTGCGGAAGACGGATCAACCGATTTTATTGGTTGAAAAAACATTTGATTCCTATTGATAGGTAGATGTGCAGATTGGTTTTAGGCAAATGCATGTCTAGCTGTTTTGGATATACAGAGCAAAGAGTGCAGAAAATAGAAATCAAGTTTTTGAGAGATAGGAGCGTCCGATTTGAATGATTCAAACAACATTCAATTCATAATAATGGGGAGAAATGGTGGTTAGTTTTTGGCAAAGATAGGTGCAGCCATTTCGGAGATGTGGAGCAAAATGAACAAAAAATGCCAGTTTTTGAAAGAGCTAAGCCTCCGATTTTAACGATTAAAAAAACTTTCTGCTTGTCTTGATGAAACAATTGCTTCTGGGATTTTTTTTTAAATTTAAATTTTTTTTCCAAAAAAATCTTTTTGTATATCGAAAATAATTCGTATTTTAATTTTAATTCTGGGTAAAGTTCTAAAAATAACTTGTAAACTTTAAATAAATAATTTTAACTAAAAGTTGTTATAAATAGTAGACAATGTCCTTCAATTTAAATCCGAATAATTAAGATTTGTTTATTTACTTGTTTGTAATACATATAAAACATCATCATCCAATGCATAAGCTCTTGCATTTTGTCTATAAAACAAGAATAATGAATGTTACAGTATTTACAATAATCTATTTGAAACGTTCCAGCAATTTGCCTTAAGGCACGACGCCATACACCACTAGTTAATTCATTTTTCAATCATCTTTCTATATGTCTAATTTTTAGCTGTGGCCATTGTTTCAAAAACCAGTTTGTTACTATATGGCAAAATTCCTCAGACTAATCTATCCCATACGACAGATATTCTTTTCTTCTTTTCGTTGCAAGCGATTAATTTCCAATGTGTCATTTAAAAATGTCAAATTAATTACCTTTTATTTTTGCTGGCCAGTGTTAAGTAGTGACCAAAGAATGCAATAAAAGCCGGCAATTGGAGATTCGTTCCGTCGATTTGTAAAAGTCATCGTCGAACAATTAAAAGCATTTTACTGTCACTTGAACACTGCGTTGCTCTTTGTTCTTTCGAAATCCTTTCATTGATGGGAATTGCATAAGTATCTCCAACGAGATGGTACAGAAGTGATTCGATATTGTTAGAAATCTGTGGAATAGTATTTGTGGTAGATTTAATTTGAATTTTTTAGATGTCAAGTTACAAAAATTTCATTATATCATCTCCCATATCAAATATGATTTGAATGAACTACATAAAATTGCTGTGATTTTTCATACCAGAATAATTGTCTGACTGAGATACAGTATATATATAAATTATACAATTTTTGTTTTTCTTTTTGTACAATTCTTGTAAGTTTAATTCAACGCATTATATGTCGTTTAATATATATTCACTAAACACCAACTATTTTACTAATTATTGAGTATATCTAATATTTCAACTCTATTAATATTTGTCATTATCCAGACTACTAAAGGTTACCTACAGTTTATGGTTAGAACTGAAGAAATCAATTTGAACTTAAGATGAGATGTATGTTTTGAACTTAAGAAATCGATTTCATTATTGACAACTTCTTAGTCACAATTCAGTTGTCAATCATATATTATTTATTATGTTGCAATAATATGTAGATGATTGAATCTGTCAATATTATTGCAATATATGTATAGGAAAAAGATAGTCTTAAAGGTCTATGGGTAAAAAGGTCCACCACCGATATCTCAAAAACAAGTAAAGTTAAGATTTTTTTAAGAAATAATATTTGTAAGTGGAGGGCAATATATGAGTAACCAGCCATCATATTGATTCTTAATAAAAGTATTTTCGTTGTTAGTTTTATTGGTTGTGAGCACAATTGTTCAGTTTACGAGACCTTAATATGATTTTTAAGTCTATATTATTCAAATGTTTCATAATGTTTTATCATTATAAGTTAGATTCATCAGTTTTTTTCTAAATACCTCTATAAAAGCTCACATGTGAATGGGGTAAATAGGACTGAATGAACCTTTAAGCTGGCAAAGGTGTAAAAAATAAAAAATAGTAAATGAAGTAAATTAAGTTTAAAAGATCAATTTTATAAGAGAAAAGTTAAATTAATATTTATTCCAACTCTGCCGATGATTATTTCTGACAAAATACCAAAATCAAATATATTACACATAGTAATCTAAAAAATATGCTCATGAAATTTATATTTTGCTTTGGCTGAATAATGTAGCTATTATTTCGCAAAAATCCTATAAAATTAAAAATAAGACATTTTACCCCCCTACCGCCACCGTCTATGGGGTAAAAGGCAGCAGGTCACATTTAAAAATAAACAGCATAAAAACATTTTAACGATGATAAATTAGCTGGGATTCATAGCCAGATAGTGTTTTACTTACCTAATTGGTTTTTATATTATACCGTACCTGAGAGAATGAGTCCATCTAAATTTACTATGTGCCACTAGTGATAGAAATAATTGAAAATTCTTTTTAGAAATTATTCAACTTAGTTTGTTGTAATTAATTCTCCTATATACTACATGGTTGGGGCTGGCTACCATCAGTAATGAATATAAAAGCGGACTGTAAGTAAATAATTGTTATCTGACGATAACCTTTCCAAATTTGATTCCTACTGAATAAAAACACTGTGATTGGTATAAAATCTATATAATATTTTCAAACTATTACAAATACAGTGGTGATTGAATATACTCCTTAACTGTTCCGCTGCATTGTCTAAAGTCTGGTAACAATGTGTGTCGAGACCACCCATCAGCCTCGCATATCTTAAAAACTATTGAACGATTCAACTTTAAATTTTTGTCAAATATTTAGTAAAGTATATTTACAATGTATGTCATGTTTCATCAAAATCTAATTATGCATTTTTAAAACGTACAATCTGTTTCAATACTAGTATTGAGAGCGGAGCCAGCCACCCATTAACCTCGCATATCTTACAAACTATTGAACGATTCAACTTTAAATTTTTGTCAAATATTAAGTAAAGTGTAGTAACAATGTATGTCAAGTTTCATCAAAATTGAATTATGCATTTTTGAAAACGTACAATCTGTTTCAATACTAGTATTGCGAGCGGAGCCAGCCACCGATCAACCCCGCATATCTCAAAAACTATTGAACGTTTCATCTTTAAATTTCTGTCAAATATTTAGTGAAATGTAGTAATAATATGTGTCAAGTTTCATCAAAATCGAATTATGCATTTTTGAAAACGTACAATCTGTTTCAATACTAGTATTGGGAGCGGAGCCAGCCACCCATCAACCTCACATATCTTAAAAACTATTGAACGATTCAACTTTAAATTTTTGTCAAATATTAAGTAAAGTGTAGTAACAATGTATGTCAAGTTTCATCAAAATCGAATTATGCATTTTTGAAAACGTACAATATGTTTCAATACTAGTATTGAGAGCGGAGCCAGCCACCCATCAACCTCACATATCTTAAAAACTATTGAACGATTCAACTTTAAATTTTTGTCAAATATTATGTAAAGTGTAGTAACAATGTATGTCAAGTTTCATCAAAATCGAATTATGCATTTTTGAAAACGTACAATCTGTTTGAATACTAGTATTGGGTACGGAGCCAGCCACCCAACAACCTCGCATATTTTAAAAACTATTGAACGATTCAACTTTAAATTTTTGTCAAATATTAAGTAAAGTGTAGTAACAATGTATGTCAAGTTTCATCAAAATCAAATTATGCATTTTTGAAAACGTACAATCTGTTTCAATACTAGTATTGAGAGCGGAGCCAGCCACCCATTAACCTCGCATATCTTACAAACTATTGAACGATTCAACTTTAAATTTTTGTCAAATATTAAGTAAAGTGTAGTTACAATGTATGTCAAGTTTCATCAAAATCGAATTATGCATTTTTGAAAACGTACAATCTGTTTCAATACTAGTATTGGGAGCGGAGCCAGCCACCCAACAACCTCGCATATTTTAAAAACTATTGAACGATTCAACTTTAAATTTTTGTCAAATATTAAGTAAAGTGTAGTAACAATGTATGTCAAGTTTCATCAAAATCAAATTATGCATTTTTGAAAACGTACAATCTGTTTCAATACTAGTATTGAGAGCGGAGCCAGCCACCCATCAATCTCGCATATCTTAAAAAAAAACTTAGAAAAACATGAATTGGGCACCAAATTGCTTCCCCCTTTACCATACTCTCTAGATCTGTTTCCCAGCGACCATATACCGATCTCAGATCTCAAAAGGATGCTTGCTGTGAGGAAACTTTTACCAAATGATGAGATGATAGCTGAATTTTGTGGCAAAGTACAAATCGTACTAAAAATGGTTTCGAAAAGTTTGAAGTTCGCTATAATTTTTATATCGTCTTCGAAGAAACTAAGTTGCATAAAAGAAAGAAATTTGGAAAAAGGTTGGTTTTTCTTAGTTATCCTACAGATTTGTTGAGTGATGTGAAATATATCGTTTCCAGATGGGTAGTTGTAATTTTAGTTTCAAGCATTGCGAAGATTCGATTTAAACCTATACTTTTTGAGAACGCGGCACAATCTGGGCTGAAAATTGATTTTATAAAAACCCGGATCACCAGATGGAAATCCGTGACTGTTCCGGCGAAACTGGTCACTTTAATATAGGGGGTCCATAACAAAACAAAAAACATTCCAAGGTCTAGCTCTAGACTAACTTAAAATATTACTGGGGACAGTGTTCATACAGAAAGTATTTAGGTAGAAAAATGTGCCTTTGTGTGAATGACAAAGACCAGAGGCTGCAATATTTTAAGAATTGTAACGCAAAACCCGGCGCCAAGGGACACGGTGCATTGAAGATGTCTAGCCGTCATAATATATTCTGATCACTACATATGTGTTACTCTTCATAGGCATAGGTTTTGTTGCATACTTCTTTATGACTGAAACAGCTCAAACTCTTAATGATTGATTAAAATAATTATGACTGTTAGAGTTACGGAAAAAAGTCAGACGGTGTCTTTGGTATTTACACACATATTTAGTTCATGAATAATGACCCAACTTCAAATTCCACACTCTATTTATCAAAAGTGAAAAACAGTTAATTAACTTTTCACGTTTCTCTACGGTTGTCAACGGAAAGTCCATTAATTCGTTGCACCGCTTGGTATATGCTTGCATTTATTTCTTTACTCTTTATTGTATTATTGTATTATAGTATTACAGTATACGTATTGTTATCGGTCGTTGCATAATTCAGCTTAAAGAAATAGAACAAAACACCGTGGTGGAGGCGGTGGAATCGGTGGTTTGTGTCTATTGAAGCAAGTGTAAATATTTCGCTTGCGGCTAAAGAATTTCAATAAGCTGAAATACACGATCGAATTCCGGACTTCGAAGCTCTGCGCCGATCGGCCGCTGTTGCAGAAATGGGAAAAGTTGGATCTATAATCTATGAGCTGACGGAAATAATTTGAGTCGGGAATTTGGGAAAATCCGACACGGAAGAGAAGTTTTGCAGATGTTCTTGTATGGCTGATAGTTTTGGATATATGGTATTCTGGATATAATAAATACAATGAGTTTTCAATTGTGGGTAATAAAGTATTTTGTGATATGTCTTCTACGGCCAAGCTCTGATGAAGCTCTTAACGTGCTGATTTTGTGTGACAGAGTCGTGGTTTGAACCCGCGTTCTGGAAGATCTGATATCGGACAGCAATGATGTCCATTTTTACTAGAATATATAGATAAATAATATGTTTCAAATTGAAATTATACCCATTTAAGGCACTGCGGTGTGAAATGGCAATGGGAAATCTCTGACACTATTTTTTCTTGAACTGACAAGGAGTTGGAGTTTAACACAGCTCACATACTTGCCCTAGTGCATTACTACCCATAATATCAAGTATCTGCTAAAAGAAAATATTGTGACGACTAGGAATAGTTGTACCGAAAGCAGTCTTTATATTTTTGATTTTATAAGGCATTTTATGTTATATTTGTACTCTGATATAGCCTGAATTTATCTGAAATGTAATAAGAATGCAATTAGAATGGACTCTGAATTTATTTAGAATTAAATTAAAATAAATTTAAAGTTTATTTAGAATTGACTTGGAATTAATTTGGAATTTATTTGAAATTTACTTGGAATTTACTTGAAATTTACTAGGAATTTACTAGGAATTTGCTTGAAATTTACTTGGAATTTACTTGGAATTTACTTAGATTTTAGTCATAATGTGAGTCTGTTATGTCAGCGCATCCTCTTTTCACGCAACAACGAAAAAATGGAAATATAATTAAGTTCGAAAATAATTATCAATAGAATAGAATAGTTAGAATTAAAAAAGTAATGCTTTAGAATCGAGCTAGATTCTACATAAAATCGAATCAGATTCAAGTCGGAATCTAGTCAAAATTCAGTTGGCATCTACTCGGTATCAAGCTAGGACCAGGTTATAATTGGAATATTTTTGAAATCAATTTAATATTTTTTATGTATTTTAATTATCTTTTGTAACATTTTAATAAACAAATGGTTTTAATCAAGTTATAGTCAAGTCTGTAGAATGTAGATGGTATAATCGAGGTATAATCAAGCTTGTATCAAGTTGTCATCGAGTTTCCATAAACTTGTAACATGTTAAGTGATAGTTTAGTCAGATTTTATTTTAAATCAAGCAAAAATCTAGTTAGAACCGAGCCAGAATCTTGTCAGAATCAAATCGGATTCAAGTTGGAATCAAACTATTTTTAAGGTAGAGTCTCGGTATAATCGAGTATTCAGAATCTTGTAACACTTCAAAGACTTTTGCAATATTCTAGTTAGATTTTAATTGCAATCAATTGAGAAGCAGATCTGAATCAAGCTATGATCTAGTTAGTATCGACGTAGATCTAGTTAAAATTAAATTATAGATAATCAAATCGGATTCAAGTTGGAATCAAGTCATACGTTAGTAATTACGTAGATCTAGTTAAAAGCAACAACATATAATGGAATTGGGTTCGAGTTGAAATCAGTCATTATCAAGGTTGAGTTCAGGTACAATCGAGTTTTTATAATCTTGTAACATTTGAAAAAAATTAATCAGATTTTAGTTGCAATCAATTTGGAAACAAGTCAGAAATAAGTTAGAATTAAGTTGGTATTCAGTAAGGATCTGGCTAATGTCTACGTTTTTTCATCTTGCATATTTTTACTAATGACATTTTATGATAAAGAAATTTCTCTTATTTACCAACTACATTTATTATAGTCAAGCTCTTTGTCTATTATGCATGTTATAATAATATGAGTTGATAGACGCATGTTACCGCCGCTCCGCGAAAAAATAACGCTTGTCATGTTTGCAATTTATCGATCAATTTAGCACGGGGAAATGTTGTGAATATACTGTTAGTGTTTGAAAATTACGCTTCCATTGATTAAAATTGCATTATCATTGACTAGTAAAAAATTTACTTTCAGCTTAATTGTTGCATGCATTCACATGGGCGTTAAAATGAAATTATGGCACGGAAAGTCACGGTGAACAATTGCAACAATTATGCAAAAATGTTTTTTTCAAATGAATTATATACTTAGTCTTATAGTGCTTTATTATATATATATATATATATATATATATATACGAGTATATATATATAAATATATATATATATATATATATATATATATATATGAGTTTAATCGACAAAAACAATTTTCTAGTTGAATAAATAAAACAAATCAGAACACGAAGCAAGACCATTGAAGCGTATTTCAAATCAAACCTTTTATTTTCTTGATCATATCTCTGACAAACACTTGTTTCCTCGAATTCTAGTTACTATTTCCTGGAAATCGAATATAAATATAAATTGAATTAAGTTGATATCAGAAAATAATTAGGATTTTGATTTTAGTTCAATGCTAAAATATAATCAGTATTTATAAAATTGCTATGAACAAGTTGTCATACATAAAATTTTAGGCTGCCATGTGCAACTTTTTTTTTGAGAAATATAACAAAATAATATTTTAAAGTTCCATATATGTTTTCTTATATGTATGTAAACAAAACAGATAATTCTAATTTTATTTGATATTTAATTAATCATAATTATTCCAAGTTTTTCTGCATCAAAATATATTTAAAAATAAATCAATATATGGGTTATCTATCTTGATTTCAATAATGAGCTTTATATCATTTCATCGAACTGTCTATAATTTTAACATAAAACAGATTGATAACGTATTAATTTTCAAATTTTCTAAATTTTACTTATATAATTAAGACCCAATATTAAGGTACTGAGTCAATTCATTTATTATTAAATATTTTTGTTATTTACGAGCAGCTGGATTCTTGGATTGCTTGTAATTTGAATACGAAATATTTTTATAATAATTTACAAGTATTACGAGAATATCGAGCGACTTGTAATGGATAACACAAAATGCTAATTTAGGTTTCCATAGTTTAAATTTTAAATTATAACACACTGATGATGAGACAAACCTAGTCTTAAAACGTTTGTAAAAATTATTATTTAATAAATTAATGCAAAAAAGAGTGTTGTTTGTTCATATTTCCAAATTAATATATATATATATATATATATATAAGTTTTGTATTTTTTTTCAATAAAATACTTTGGCAATCGATTTCCTGAACTATCAACAATTTGAATACAAAATCTATTTATAAATAAATCTACATATATGTTTTCTAATATTTTCCAACAAACCATTTCCGATCGGTTCGTTAAACAACCTGTAATTTGAATAGAAAATATTTTCATAACTGTTTCAATATGTATAATATAATAACAAAACCGTTTTGCATAAGCACTTAAATAAAACAAGTAGTAACCTTATCTACTTGCACGTGTTGAGTGAACACTTACAAATGTTTTCGCGATCGCATTTGCATCTTTGAAATCCGCGATGAATGTTTTTATTGTTCGAAAAGCATTACATTGTGTTTTACCTTAACAGGTGCGGTGGAGGTATTGTTCGGTAAGTGGTATGTACTTATAGACTAAGAGTAAGGAACAAATATTTACACTTACATGTTTTATTTGTGAGATTTTATTTTTCTTTTTATGAAATTGCAGGCAATGTATCTGCTTCTTGGGAATGAAAAATTGAAGTCTGCCCGAGAACAAGTCAACAAATTAAAGCATTTAAAAATTACTAATCATGCTGCGGGAAGATCCGGTAGTTTGCCGTAAGGCACGATGCCATGCACAATAACTTTTGCTCTCACTTAAATTTTTTATCGACTACTACTAATGTTTGTGTTTAGGGACCGATTCTGCCGCATAACAGACAAATGTTATGGCAAGGCCATATTACGCTCCAACTTGCATACATTATGCCACTGAATCATACTGAATACTGTCGAAATGTCATGTATTTGCTGTACATTCAGACGTTTTACACAGAAACTACAACGTCACTCGTATGTTATAAAACCGAGTCAGAAATATCCTGTTCTTTTGATATTTGTGCGGTTTCAAGGTTATGTTTTCTATCTGACAACCTGAGAAATGCGTCTAACTGCACAATAACCACGTGGCTTTTATTTTATTAACTTCCCGTAGGGTAAGTTATTGTAATGGGCCGAAATTGGAAATTTTTACATTTCTCGACGTTTTGAAGGTTTCTGAACATTTTGACATACCTCAGAAAAAATGGATGTGTGTGTGTGTATGTATGTATGGATACAAACTTCCAGTCAAGTTTTCGGGCGTACGGATCAACCGATTTGAATGGTTCAAAAAACATTCGATTCCTATTGATAGGGAGATGAGCTGATTAGTTTTTGGCAAGAGCAGGTCCAGCAGTTACGGAGATAAAAAGCAAAGAGTGCAAAAAATAAAAATCGAGTTTTTGAGAGAACGGAGCATCCGATTTGAATGATCTAAAAAACATTCAATTAGTAATGATTGGGAGAAGTGTTTATTAGTTTTTGGCAAAGCGTAAAAAATGGCAGTTTTTGAGAAAGCGTCCGATTTAAATGATTGAAAGAACTTTCTGCTTGTCTTAACAAAATAATTGATTTTGGAAAAAAAAAGTTTTACATTTTTTTATGATTTTATTTTTAATTCTGTATATAGTTCTAATATACTTTAAACAAATAATTTCAACTTTGCAATTCAGTTTATATAATTCTTATAAATATTAGACAATGTTACAATATTTATAATAATCTATTTGAAAACATTCAATACTCCTCGAACATTTCTTTACGGTACGGGAAGTTCCAGCAATTTGCCTTAAGGTACGATGCCATACACCACACTAGTTTATTTTTATTTATAAATTTATGGCTTTTAATCTTTCGATCATTTCGCCAGACGTGGCTTTTATCAATATTCAGTATAGAAAGTTCTTCATAACATGGCCTTGCCATAACAATTTTTCTATTATGCTACAGAATTGATCCCTGAATCTTTATTCTTGTATTCAACTGTTTCAATAATAGTTGCTTATTGGGTCCGAATTGTTTAATATATAAACAATTCGGACTCAATAAGCAACTATAATTACAGTGTACCTTAATTATATTACACTTTTTTTCATTCAACACATTACAGCTCCTCGATTATCTCACCACAATGCATCAACTTTATTCCTAGTTTACATTCTGATGTTAGAATGTCTTTGCCATTGTGTTCCATTTATTGGGGCTATATATGGTCATTTACATGCCGATTTCCCAAGCAAACGATTCCAAAGCTGAATCATTTCACGATAAGTCTAAGTATGTAATTTTGAAAATTGTACGACACTACATACATCGAATGCAATAATTTCACATTGCAACAGGTTGTAAGGTCTTTCTAACGACGGAATAAAGTGACTTTTACGATATCGGATACTGTTACTGTGAATTATTCCAGAAGACTTATGTTTACCCTTACGAAGATACTAAGATAATAGTAAAATAAAAAGCTTCTTATTTCTATTTACATTTTAAAAAATTCAATTTTTTGATTGGAGTTTAAGGACCAATAATTTTGCGTCATATGCCCTTTAGTCTTACATTTAATGAAATAAAATTAAAGACAACCTAATATCAAGCAGTAGTGATATCGATTTCAAATGTAATATATATATTATATATATATATATATATATATATATATATATTTAATTAATTAAAATACAAAGTAGTCCGCCCGAAGGAAAGTCCATGGTGTGAGAGCATCACAAATCAATTTTTTTTTTCCAGATAATTTTTGCCGGTCATTCTTAGAGTCCATGTGTCTGATCCATACAAAGCCATGCTTCAGATATAAAACTTTATGAATCTTTAATCGAGATGTACTAATAATAAAATTAAATCGAGTATAGATGGAATAACCATTGGGTTGCCTCAAGTACAAGAACACATAAAGTTAATAATAAAAAAAATTAACTATCTTTTTTATGATATGAGATATTACTAAAACATTGTGACTACTTACATAATGCTAAATTTCAATTAGCTATCACTCACCATTTATACTGATTTCGGATCATTTTTCCGACTTGCAGAAGTTGTGAACTTACATAATGAACAAATTAATTCTTAATCAAATTTTGCTAGGAATTCACTACGTTTTGAGGTGAGAAATGTTCTGCTTAAGCATTTCTATCAAGACAAATATATCAAATGCAGGATTTTCATTACAAGCGATTAATATACGGTGGCAGTTTGCAGTAGCGTGCGGTTTGATCACAGCCTGGTCGTTCTAATTGCATCCATTTTGTTGCCACTTTGGAGTCCAGACGTCCGACTAAGACAAATTGGACTCGGACCTTTGCGGATATAGTAGACCAAACGAACTTAGCTTCATTTTGAGAGGGTTTGACAAAAAATCAATCACTTTTTAACTGATTTTTTTAAAAAAAATCCGAGCAATTTCAAAAAAAAAAATTCAACAAGGTTTTTTCGTAACTAAAAATACACGTTATGCTTGGTGTGGGAGGGGGCGCCTTTAATCACGCCCTTAGGGGGCATTAATCACGTGAGCGAGTTTTTGAAAAATTTTGGACCCCCCTTCCCCCTTAGTGATACATGGTGATATTCAAAATTCAAACACGTGAGTTAAATCAATTAATAAAACTCATTCTTCAATAAAATTGAATTGAAATTAAATTTTATTATGGGCCGTAAACAACTTTTTGATATTTTCTCAAAAATAAATCTAATAGAACTTCCATCTCTATAACATTCAACTGAATATATTTACACCGCTAACTATTCACCTAAGTATAAATGCTTCAAATATTACATTTAAATATGAATTCTCGTACACCATGTGAAATGGGTATTCAAACCATGAATCGAAAAGCAATTTAGAAACATGAAAGCAAATAGATGAATTAGTAAGCAATTATATATTAATATTCTATTGGCTTAAATACTAAGTCACGTTCGTAATATTTGATATCACATAAGCTTCAGATTTAAATTAAGTGATTCGTCTAATTGGCAATATATAAACTTGAAAGGATTCTCTGGCGATTAGATCCTGAAGAAAACCATAACTGAGAATATTATATATATATATATATATATATATATACATATATATAAATTATTTTAATATTTACTATTATTTTGTAAATTAAAATTAATTGACGGTGAAATCTAGATTTTGCAGAAATATTTAGGTCATACAATAAATCACAAAATATTACGTGGAGGAAGGAAGGTTATAGTAAAATATCATGTGAATTTATTTTTTACTTGATTTAAAAAAATATCTAAACATATTAAAAAACCAAAAAATTTACCATTTTTTGTAACTAAAAATACAAGTAATGTTTGGTGGTGGAGGGGGGGGGTGGTTTTGAATATCCCCACGTATCATCAAGGAAAAGAGGGGGATTAAAAATCCTTAAAAAAATCGATCACGTGATTAATGGACTCTCCTTTACTATAAAGAGTCTAAACTTGTTCTCATTATAGTACAACGTATATCACTCAAAACCCAAGTACGTTTTGTTGTACTGTATTTCTTTGATTTATATTCCCGCCTACATCACCAGATCTAAAATAAAACGATATCAAAGAACAACCCACCTACCTCTCAAATGTTCATCTTGTATAATCCTTCATTTCTCATTTCCAGAATTTACGATCGAATTAATGGCGAGGGATACCTTGACGCCATTGCCTGTCATAACTTTGAAATTAAGTAATTAAATCCTTTTGTATCCTCCCGTGACAGTTCTATCTTCGAAGATTATAAGTTGGCTGAGGAGTTAGTTTTCCTCAACATCACGAGATATTAAAATGACCTGCTTTTCTCATTTCCACCTAATGAGATACCATTTTCATTTTATTCTCGTCTTTTCATAATATAACGTCGTTATCACTTGATGATATAATCTGAGGAAAAGATGCCGGCTTCTTGTGTTGCAGATAGGTACCGCTTTTTACTGATTTCTTGTTAATGGAATGGTATAGGAAATTGAAATACGCATTATGTAAGAATTTTGTATCTCTTGAAATCACATCTTCTCGGGAAGATAGTATAGTAATATCGTTTGCGACAAGATGATTATTTAAATTTATTTTATTCCTCTACATTTTGTTGAAACACATTATAAAAAAATATGAGCATAAATGCAATTTGTAATCACGTTAAAATCTACTTGGATTGTTTTTAGAATGTACGTAAAATTGTATAATTTAAGTAATATTTTAGTAAATTAGTAATTAAAGGTCTAATTTTGACAAATGACAAAAAAACTATACCAGTTTTTGCAAACTTTGACGAATTTTTAAAGTTAGACGAGTTGTCGTAGGGCCGTAATATTTTAGTATGATCTAGAAGACTATGGTATCTACCGTCAAAAAAAAAATCGTCGAAAAAAAATTTTTACACTTTGTTACAAGAAAACGGCCTGGCCGATCTCTACCAACAACTCATCAGCACGATTCCCAACCAATATCTTTCGAACGGTTTTTGAATTTTCAAGATCGATTCAGAACTGCAGGCTAAAACGTGGACGAAAAATTTTTCACTTTTCTGCTATTTACAAAGAAACGGATTGGCTGATCGTCGCGCAAAATTGATAAACCATAGTCCTCAACGAGATACATCGAATGGCTTTTAAATTTTTGAAATCGGCCCAGCCATTTTTGAGAAAACGTCGATTTACGGCAAAAAATCTGTTCCACACACACACACATACTTTTTCCAAATTTGGTCTCATTCGATTCAGAATGGCATGAAACGTCGAGAAAACATAAAATTAGCAAATCGGATTTTTTTATGAAAACATAAACTTCTCCTTCGGGAAGTTAAAAGATGTTTTATCCAAAATCCTTGTCATTTATCATATATTATTTATTATGGTTTTCCCAAATAATAAGTTTGACTTGAACATTGTTCGGCGCGCTATATGATGTCAGATTGTAAATCACGTTCTCTTCTATTTTTATATAAAAAGAAAGCGTCAGATAAAAGTAGATTTTGCGGGCGGAATTACGGTGGCGTTTGAGGGACGTATCCCTAATTGAATTGTTATCGAAATTTCTGATCTCCTGACGTTCTGATCCTGCGGAGATTTTCTAAATCACTAATTTATACATGGCTCTGAAAATCTCTGAGCCGACGATAACAGACCTTGGCAGCCCGTATTAATCCTGTAGAAGGTTAGGTTTTTTTTTTAATTATGACACTCTCCGGATCCGGATTTGAAATAAAATAGGTAGATATAAAGCTGAAGATTAAAGATAGGAAATGTATTTAATCGTGATGTGTTTAATGAAAAATGTGTCGAAAGAAGATTTGAAATGTAATTACTTTTTGGTTGACATAAATGGATAAGTTTGGGGTATTATTATATAATTTAATTTAATTTTGTGACAAATTGCGGAGGTCCAAATACTGATAATGAAGTTTTTGCGAAATGAAATTACGTAAAAGAATAATATAACATCTGTAAATCATAATTAAATTTAATGTTATTCGGATTTATGTTTTTTTTTAATTAATCACAAACGTGCACGTATGCAAATTTATATAAATTCACTTGTCCTTGTCAATTCACATGTCTGAGCGAACATTGCCGATGACAATCATGGACTCTCCCGATTGATTAAATGTCACATGTCATATGTTTTATTTTTAATATTTCCCCAGTGAAATAAATGTACATACAACCGAATCCACCTGTTAAAATCAGTTTATATGTTATAAAGTCAATGTTAAGTACGTAACATATGGCAGATAATATTTAATCAATCGGGAGAGTTTTACGATTGTCGGCAATGTTCGCTTAGCAAGTGATGTCACAGTCCCTTGTATGTTTGAGCAAAATACACAATGGAAAACGTATGAGGACTAGCAGTCCATGTAGTGTAATGTCTATGAGTAATATGCAATAAAATATATTTAACATGATAGCAACATCTGCAACTTTTATTACTCCTTGCTAAACCAGGGCAATATACGTATGAGCACATTCTCATAATTGCACCAATAGTTTTAAATGGATATATATGTCGATGTATTCGGAAACATAAATACCATGTTCAATTTGAGATAAAATAACCCTTGCATCCAAATAAATAGGAATATTACTACTTCCTACATCACGGAATGTGCATGTTTGTTGACTAATTCTCGTCACCAGGCCAGAATCAAAAGGACATGGTTGTTTCCATGCTCGCTCTTGTGTTTTGGCACCAGACTCATTTTCCTAAAAGGTTCTTCTATTTTATTGCAATAATGTGCAATGAAATAAAAATAACTTTAAAGCAACAACAGCAACTTTCATTACTTCTTGATAAACCAGGGCAAAATACGTATGATCACATTCTTATAATTGCACCAACGGCTTTAAATTGATATATAATTATTTTTGAAACCATGTTTAATTTTAAATGAAATAGCATTTTTATCCAAGTAAATAGCAATATTACTACTCTCTACATTACGGAATGCATGTGGCCTGACCCACTCTTGCCACCAGGCCTGAATCAATTGGACCTCGCCGCTTGCAGTAGTGCATCGCTCTCGTGTTTCGGCACCAGAATCATTGTCCTGGTAGGTCCTATTATATTCATGTTGGTATATCACGTCCTATATCATCCTGTTCATAGAGCTCGCCATACGATTTATATCTAAGTTTGTCCTCAACGTCCAGTTAATATCCTCACGGTCGCGTACGCACAAAACGCTCGCACGATCACACAATAGACTTGAGAGAAGCGTGCCCACTGATGCACAGATGGCAGCACAAAGCCACGTAGCGGAAATGTCCGCAGAACAGGAAACTTATGTAATGTATGTGCACTGATTTATATATATATATATATATATATATATATATATATATATAAATAGCGCACGCTTCTTCGTGTGGCCGTGGACGCGAGTTTAAGCCCCGCTCTGGCAACCTGACGTCAGGCAGTACCGAAGTCCATTTTTACCTAAAAATATAGATCAAAAATATGTTTCTATACAGAATGTGTCAGACGTTTGACGTTCTGAAAAGTATTGACCTTAACTGTTCTGAAAAAAATAAGAAACTTGCCTGGCATTGTATTTTAAGGCCAATTGCAGGAACTTTTCGTACCGTAATTTAAACATTTCAAAACAAAACTTTCAACTTTTTTGAAGTTTGATTAAACATTATAAATTTTAGCTTGAAACTCATGAAAGTGTAACTTTACACTTTTTTCTTTGTATTTTTGAAGCCGCTGGACCTGCCTTTGCTAAAATCTAATCAGCACGTCTCTCTATGAATTGAAATCGAATGTTTTATGAACCATTCAAATCGGTTCATCCGCACGTCCGAAATAGTTTACAAAAATTGACATTGACATACATACGCACATATACACTTACACACACAAACACATAAACACATACATTTTTTCTGAGGTATGTCAGAATGTTCAAAAACCTCTGAAACGTAAAGATTTGCACAAATTTTCATTTTAGATTTTTGGAAGATTACTGTAACTATTCCAGTAAAGTATTACTGGAAGTTAAAAAAAATATTTTACGTTGTTTGGAAATTATGAGCTTTTAAGAGCAAGCTTTGGTAATATTATCATCATTATTCGGTTATGATGTGATTAATTTTTACTAACTTTGTTTATTTAAAATTTGGAACTATCATAACTGTAAGTAACTCCAAGACTGCAATTTAAAAAAATAGCACAATTCCACCAAGATTTCCAGAATTAGTACATTTTATCCAAATTTTCACAATCAGTCGACTCTCAACATTTCCTTCTTTAAAAAATGTACTATAGTATTTTGGCAAGTTTTATAAAGAGTTGGTCCATTTTCAGGATTGTAAAATGGTTAATTGATTATTGTGATGTTAAAAATTTTCGAGTAAATTAATAAAAACCTAAAAATATCACAAAACACACATTTGAATTAATTAGTTAGTTTAAGAATTTTTTTATTTTAGTTCAAATTTCAATATATTATTTAAGCATCATCATTTATAAACTATGTACATCTATCAAATTGATAATATTACATTAAATTAAATTTTATTTGACATTCTATACACATTACACATATATACATTCAAACATTCCAAAATAAACTATATTTATAAATTTAAAAAAAATATCAACAGAAGACCAACTCTAAAATATTAAAGACAAACACAAACACAAAGGTTTTTCATAGTTATAAGAATTGTGTCTCAATAACAAATTATTAAGTATTTTACTTGATTAAATTTCACTTGAAAAATCCACCAATTAGTAAATTTTTTAGCAACATTTTAAATATTTTTTTGCGTATACCTATTGTATAAAAAATATCTCTACGAAAAGTTGATATTTATTTCTAAATTATCTCTTCATAATACTTAATTTGTTTATATTAGACCCGAACAAATTATACTTTTGGACGAGTTCTTGAAAGATGTTATCAAAGTTTTGACTTTCCCCCTTCATAAACTATTTGTTTACTTTTACTGTAAAGGATGAACAGTTTTCTTTGAGAATATGCAAAATATGATCGAAAACAAATTGTTTCCGATAAACCAATGCAAACGGTATTTAAGAATTATTTTGTTAAAGTATAATTTATTATTATTAAGGAGAAAGTTTTCTCCATGTTAATTTGTTGTGGCAAATCTTTAGGGGTGGCAATATTTATTACTCTCAAGATTCGTTGGTATGATGAAGTATATTCTAAATATGTATTCCGAATTGCGTAAAAATCGATTTATTGTTTTTGTTCTTTTATATGTGGTGCCATTGGCTCATTGACCATTGACCTTGGTAGTATAAGGTCTGTGCATTGGCCACTGGTGCCATTTTGTTTTGGAATGTCCTCTTGGTCAGAAAATTATCATGTATTTTTCTAAGCTAGAATAAATAAACAGGACAGTTGTAATTATAATCATATATATTGAATAAACATTTTTTTTAGATCATTTGCTTTCATATGAATGATGGTTTCGTCGATCGTCGACGAAAACATATCATCAGTCAGAAAATTGATGTCAATTATTCTTGGAATTGAATAAACAAAGCAATAAGAATCTAATTTGACTGTACAGAATTTCTGCGATGTACTACGAACGCAGGATATGCTAAGGATGTTTAGATCCTCTTATTCCTGAGCTCGGGATTTCTCATTGTGATCACTAATTAATTCTGATTCATTACTGAACAGTTCTCCCTGTGCCTGTGTCTTTAGTGCTCGCAGAAGTACGTCTAAATGAGGAATTTCAATTCAATTGAAAGGAGATGCCGCTTTTTTATTTTTGAAATAATCTTGTAATTGTACAGTCTCCAAGGAGGCAAACGAAGGCAGATGATCAGATGGATGATGAAGTGGAAATGGAATTAAAACGAAAAATAAATCGAAGCATTTTTAAATGATAATGTTGGTCCACTATTGGAGATAATATGAATATATTTAATTTGAGTTTAAATTCGGGCGTAACATCAATAAAAATAGTATCAGAGTTTTTTTAAAAGTTTATTTATTTAAAATCCATTCGTTTTGACTAGCATTTTAACCATCTTTCAATGGTAATCAAATTAGCTATAGAAATTGAAACTAAATAAATTATATGTAAGAAATTTCATGGAAAAACAATAATAACAATAATAATAATAAAACACTTACAATTTTGTATCTTAATATAGCATATGAAACCATTATAAATCCATGGTATGAGTATGTGCACATTGATAAGATATATATTTTTCAACATCACAAATGGTAAAACACACTAATAGCCATTATAACTTAACAAGTTGTCGAAACTATGTATTTATTCTTCGGAGTTTAAGATAGAAATGTCACATTTTTTCTTAAAGCAGTTTTTAGCATGTGTTCAAATTTTACGGAAAATTTAAAAAGCGATGAGATCTTGTCATTTTTTAAGAAATTTTGACACGCTATTAAGAAACCACGTGTTTGTTTCGTTCAGGGCCGTATTGTCGATGCGTTTGTTTTTGACCCTGTCGTTATGCAATTGCAAAAACAACCCTTCAGCAAATCTTCCTTTAATTACGTTCTCTTTAAAATGTAAAATTTTAGGGTTAAAAAAATCTATATTATGGTTTAAATTTTTAATATGCTTAGTTAACATCGTCTTAATTTGCTTCGGATTTTTTGAGTTGTTTTTATGTTGATGAAGGCGTTTACTCAGGTTTTGGCTAGTTTCTTTAATATAATATTTATATATATATATATATATATATATATATATATGCTTTGATCCATGCAAAAAGTCATTTGTATAAGTTACTCAATTAAATAGTATGCAAGGTTTTCCGAGTTTAACTAGATTATATTTTGCTTATGACTCAATTGCGAACTTATTTCGAGTTGATTCTAACTTGATCCGTACTTAAATCATACTAAAACATTACTAAAGAGTTTAATTCTATTAGGAATCCAACTTGTGTTCCACTTGAATTTATTATAACTTTATTCTGACTTGATTCTAATCTGATTCCGATTTCATTACTACTATAATCTGACTAAAATATGACAAAATTCTATCTAAAACATTGATGAAATTTTGCTATAATAGTGTCATACTAAAACATTACTAAGTATTTTAATTCTAATGGGAATTCAACTTGTTTTCTGCTTGAATTCGACATTATTCTAATTTGATTCTGTCTAGATTCTAACTTGATTCCGACAATATTACAACTATAATCTGACTGAAATATAACAGAAATTTTTCTAAAACATTGATGAAATCTCGCTATAATAGTGTAAAATGAATGACTAAAGATGACAAGTGTAGAATATAAATGTTCGGACTTTGCCTGAATTATGATCATATCAAATACAGTTTGGCTGTTTTTGGTACAGATTTTATGTATATTAAATCTATTAAGAATTTGCATTAATTTGGAGTTTATGAAGGTATTATGCCTTACTCATAGAAGAATACATTTTTTATATCTGAGTCGCGTATTACATTAGATTATATTAAAAAATTAAATTATAATTATTACATCAATCACGTAAATTAAAAAAAAAACAAGTAAACATACTCATAATTATAGTAGTTCAAATAAATTTTAAACTTCGTAATCAGTTTAATATAAATAGAAATATAGACTATAAAGCAAATATAGGAACTGATTCAGCTGTAAAATAGACCAATGTGATGTGATGTTACTAGTGCTTCTCATACAAAATGGTACTAAATACTGTCGAAAGTCATGTGGTTATCATGCAGTCAGGCGTAGGCGTAGATAGAAAACCTAACTTAGAAATGGCAAAAAATGTCAAAAAAACTTCGTTACCAAAACTTTTTTATGTGTATTAGTAAAGTTGCATTACTACTATAATCTGACTAAAATATGACAAAATTCTATCTAAAACATTGATGAAATTTTGCTATAATAGTGTCATACTAAAACATTACTAAGTATTTTAATTCTAATGGGAATTCAACTTGTTTTCTGCTTGAATTCGACATTATTCTAATTTGATTCTGTCTAGATTCTAACTTGATTCCGACAATATTACAACTATAATCTGACTGAAATATAACAGAAATTTTTCTAAAACATTGATGAAATCTCGCTATAATAGTGTAAAATGAATGACTAAAGATGACAAGTGTAGAATATAAATGTTCGGACTTTGCCTGAATTATGATCATATCAAATACAGTTTGGCTGTTTTTGGTACAGATTTTATGTATATTAAATCTATTAAGAATTTGCATTAATTTGGAGTTTATGAAGGTATTATGCCTTACTCATAGAAGAATACATTTTTATATCTGAGTCGCGTATTACATTAGATTATATTAAAAAATTAAATTATAATTATTACATCAATCACGTAAATTAAAAAAAAAAACAAGTAAACATACTCATAATTATAGTAGTTCAAATAAATTTTAAACTTCGTAATCAGTTTAATATAAATAGAAATATAGACTATAAAGCAAATATAGGAACTGATTCAGCTGTAAAATAGACCAATGTGATGTGATGTTACTAGTGCTTCTCATACAAAATGGTACTAAATACTGTCGAAAGTCATGTGGTTATCATGCAGTCAGGCGTAGGCGTAGATAGAAAACCTAACTTAGAAATGGCAAAAAATGTCAAAAAAACTTCGTTACCAAACTTTTTTATGTGTATTAGTAAAGTTGCATTTTATGTGTAAAACGTCTGATCACACAGAAAATACATGGCATTTTGATAGTATTTAGTAACATTTTGTATGAAAACTGCTTCAAAAGATACCCTTGCTATAACATCGGTCTATTTTATTAGCAGCAGTTTCTGATTAAAACTGATAAATCTATTTTATTTATCTAATTATTATTTTTTCATTACCATAATTTATAATTGCTCCCTAATCATCGCTTTGCATTTTGTCCTTTAGGGCCAAAATTCCCTCCTCCGATAAACTTGTTATATTTGAATAAACAAATCAAATAATTGATTACAGAAGGTTTAACGAGGATTTTCCTGGAAACTCTTCTCGGTAAATATTCAGCATTTTCCTTGACTGTTTTGTTATTCGTTCACTTGTTGTTAATTTATGCAGTATCATTTGCATTCTTGAATTATTCTTTGTACCGTTTGAGCAAGATATGTCCATTGCCGACGTCGTGTTCTCATTAGAAAGGATCCGTTTCGTTTTTCTTCTTTTTTACGACTGTTTTATTCCCATTTTATTTATTTAAGCGACAACTGTATTTAACTTTTTTTCTAGAGGATTGCTCACGGGAAACTGCAAGATTATTTACATATTATCTGCGAAGATGATAACTACATTGTATTTTAGATCTGAGTTTTCATAACTGTTCTTGTAACACATTGTCAGAATGTATGTTTTGAATGAGAAAATGTAAAATTAAAAATGTAAGTTTTTGAAAAAAATATTTTTCCAAGTGATTACAACAAATGCAAACTGTCAAATTATTCAACTGCAACGGTGCTAACTATATTGTATTTTACATACTCATTTATAGAACTGTTTTCAGAACGCATTGTTGAAATGAAGGAACTGTTTGCACTAGAGAATTTAAGATTATTCTTGTTAATTTTTGTGTAAATACTGCATAAGATAAAATTATTAACTTCAAAATTTTTATATATCTTCACGTTTCAGAGGATTTTGGCATACCTTAAAAAAAATGGGTGTATGTGTGTGTGTAGGCGTGTAAATAAACAATGACATTTTGTTTGTGATTTTGTCAACACTAGCGCTATCAATTGATAAATACCCAAAACTATTTAATGATAACTGATTTGATCATAGATACAAACCAAATTTAACTGATTTTATCATAGATACAAACCAAAGATAACTGATTTTATCATAGATAACAGTCTTTGACAAAAATATAAGATTTGAATTTGAATATGTAGGTAACGACATAAACGGTTATGATCGGTAACGATTTATATTGTTTTGGCGCCTTTTTGCCCCCATAAAAGCTGTCACAAAAACCATATTAAGTCATTTTGTGTTGGGACCTCGTGGTGATACTACAGTAAATGGTAAGTCATTTATAATAATTAATATTATTCTAAAACTTTTTTCAAGTAATTTCTAAAAAAAAATCATATATTCAGTTTCTTGAATATATGATATATGCATGGTGTTTGCTTTATTTAATTTTATTTAGTGAATTATAAATAAAAAAATGAAATCTGTTTATTATTTATATAAATCGATTTATGTTATTTTTTCTATTTCTAAATAATTTTTGCCAAAGAGTTGCTTTAATGATTTTGAAATCACTTTTCGGCCAAAATTATATTAAAATATAGAAAATAATGTATATCCAATAATATAAATAAAAAACGGTTTTCAAATTTTTTTTAAAATATAATTCAATAAATCAAGTCAAAGCGCAAATACATTTATATATTTATTTGTATGTACATATGTGTCTAATGTATATTGTATATATTTTATATTAAATAAATAGTATAAATAATTCCAACTGTAGAATTTAGGTATAATTTTATGACATAAAATTCAATTTTATATAATTTATTTGAATATACATTTTGATTTAAATATTAAATCATTAAATGAAAAATAGAAATAAGAACATATGCAGTATATGTATAATTTTATTAAATTTTATTAAATCTTATAACATTAAATTATGAATATTGCATAATAATTGTACAAAATAATAATTTTAATTGAAAATGGCTAATATATTTGACTACAAAGTCAATTTTGATAAAAAAAAGATTAGAATTAGAAAACTATTACAACATTAAAATTTATATCTGAACTTATGTTGGAATTATTTGCAATTGACTTTTTATAATTATTTAATATAGTTGTTTAATTAATTTTCAATGTAGTTTGTTTCTTTTCAGATTTTATACAGTGCCAACAGTGTTAAGTGCAGTGAATAATAACGTCGGAGGCTTATTGTGCATTAAACTTTTTTTTGTTATTAATTGTAACTTAGTTTATTTGATATAGTGTTAAAAGTAATTTTTCCTCTACCATTTTGCGTTATTTCGAGTACATGGTTCACACTTTTTTTTTAATTTTCGAAAACGAAAAACGAACGAACGTATTATGATGAAAATTGCGCGTTTGAAGCTACGTTCCTGCCGCCTACCCCCCACGGCAGGTCTAAGTAGTCGGGTTTCATTAATTAAATTTAATTTAATATTTAATTTATTAATTTTTGTTTCATATTCATGTGTGTATGGACCCCTGCGTTGTTTTCCCAGAAGCACCGTAACCCCATGCACTTAATTTAATAATTAATATTATTTTTATAATTATTATTAAATTTAATTATAAGTTAATTATAGTTTTGCTAAGTGGCCCATGGAAAGAAGTAACTTTTTTATAGATATATAAAATTCAATTATAATTTTTTTAACTTAATTTGATTACTTTTTGTGCTGTAATGTAATGAAGACAATTTCATGAATTAACTTTACTTTTACTGGTCGCACAATAAGTCTCCTGGTGGAGGATGGCTGAATTTATAAGTAGTTGAACTTGGCAATGTTCGTGAGATGGTACGAAACTCTGAGCTATGTACAAATCTTTTTAATCTGGATAGAATTAAATAGGATTTTAATTTTAGGTTGAACACAAAAGTTACTAGAAGAATAGGTCCTGGAAACACCATTACTAAAACGGAAGAATGTCTACCAGGACGTTAATGTTTACCAGTGTACAAGAGTAGGATGGACCACTTTGCAACCAGGAGCGCACACGACCAGAAGAACGGTTGTATATTCAGATAAGTAACTAAGATACTTCACTTTACTAAGTAGGATGGACCATTTTACGACCAGGTGAACTTATATTAAGATAAGTATTACTTGCTAAGATAGACCATAAGATATTAGTTTTTTTGCGATCATTTTCTATATTATTTTGTTACATTAAGATCTATCTTACTTGCTAAGATAGATCATAACATATTAGTTTTTTTGCGATCATTTTCTATATTATTTCATCGGGGCCCCATTTTCGTTATTCATTCTTTATATTTGATTCGTGGACGGATTTATAAACATACACGTATTACAAATAAGATATATCTTGTGCAAAATCGTGTTATATACAGTGCCAGACAGTGTTGTGTACAGTGATATCATGATATATACAGTGCAAAACCTTAATATTTACAATTCAAGATCAAGATATACTTCAAGATCAAGATACATACAGTGAAACATCAAGATCAAGATCCATACGAGATGAAGATACATACAAGATCAGAACCAACCAGGAAATTGCATACAAAATTGGAGGACGTACACATGGATATATTATTAGGTTAAAATTAGGCTAGAATACATTAGGCTGGTAGTTTACTATTTTTTATTGTATAAATGGGTGGGAAGACGGCAAGGACCTTCCAGTTTGCATAGATTTCGCGTTTTTTTTACAATTATTTAATATTAATTCATATAACAATACTTAATACACAAATTTATGAACTTTATAAATGCACTCCTCTATAAGCTTCATAGTGCTGGGAACCTATGAAGTTAAAGTATTTACATGGTGGATCTTAGGGGGGTACATCATGTAAATACTTTTTTTTTTTTTTTTTTTTTTTTTCTTTTAAAATTACAAAATTACCATAGTACATTACAATTTTACCTATAATTTCTAACAGGTTCTTGCATCGTCTGTTTTTTTTTAAATCTTCATATACATTTAATCATCTCGTGGGGTATTTTTCATGTTATATTCGTATCATTTAAGTTAGGCTTAGTAAATTAGCTTAGTTAATTAATTTAAGTTATTTTGTAAGTGGACTAGGGCTGTACTCAATTTGTACGGCGACACCACATTAAAAAAAACGCGCCTGGCAACTATACCTCCTGGGTGGTGTGGAAAATAGCTGCATCTTAGCCATAAGTATAATAATTATCAATTTAATTATTTTATATAATTATATTTAATTATTATATAAATGTGTAATAAAAAATGTAAAGTACGCCGATGTTAAGTGTTCAATTATTCAATATAATAAAACTTTTAAAATAATCTTTGTTTTACAATCTGAAAATCTCCAATTTTTTCCAGTTAAAATTATTATTTAATAAATTAATTTTTTTTAAACTATATTACGTTTTGAACAAGTGTATGGTTTGGATATTAATATTATCATGTTATTGTGGATTATAATATTAGGTTGTCAAATATCTCCCTTCCGCTTTTTTGCTCTTGGTTTATAATACAAAAAGGCGGAAGGGAGATATTTGACAACCTATATTATGTGCAATTGTATTTTTTGCCTCATTTTTTTTAATAATATCATGTGCAATTGTATTTTTTTCCTCAATTTGAATTTTTATTTTACTACTATAGAACTGACCTGATCTTTAGTACTTGTAACATATGTAACAAGTCTTATTCTTGTTAATTTTTGTGTAAATACTGCATAAGATAAAATTATTTACATTATATCTGCAATGATGAAAATCACATTATATTAGGAAGTTAATAACTCACTGTTGAGAATATCTGAATTAGAAAATGTAAAATAATTCTTAAAAAAACAGTAATATTTATCCAACAAATTGCAAGCATATTTTGATGAACTGGAAAGGTTTCAATTAATACTAATAATTAGAAGTTTTATGAAGTTATTGAATCTTCTTATATTAAATTATATTATTAATATTGACTGACCTTTAACAGATTTTACTTACTAGTGGTCATTATCTTATATTGACAATTATATGAGTATATGATCTTTTATTAAATTAGCTAGACGACTTATGAGAGTTATAAATCATATAAGTCGTGCATCGGATAACACGGACGTCTATTCTATATATTTTTGTGTTTAAATATAAAATTGTTACTTTGTTAATAAGAGAACTTCTACTGAAAAAGTTAATTGAGTGAACTATATTTTACAAAAACTATTCAATCTATCTATAAAATACATTTCAACATCGATTATAACTGTACATTTATTTTATATAATTATTTCAGAAGTCGTATGCACTGTGCAATAATCGTACTTTAAATCTTAATTTAAATTATCTACAAGCCCATAGATCATATTAAAATAAAATCCTTGAATAATATTAAACTCTTTGTTTTATTCTGGAAGGTTTAAACGTGGGCTTTGAACGCACAATGACATGGTAAATTCTATATCTATTGTCATGTATTGTCTTTACGCTCTTGAATTTCTGAAATTTGTCATGGTAATCGATCAACAATTATTTTTTAAGATAAAACATGGTGCATAAATTAATCACAATATAAAATTATATTTGAGTAAATAAATGTAACTCGAAAAGATTCATTATGAAAGATTTTATAGTCTTGTTGTATTCATTCGTGAAGACCATAACACCAGGTGAATAAGAAGAAAACTGATTTTAAAATATCTTTATCATCGTTTAGTCTGTGATCTCCAAAATTATAGTTAAAATTTATTATTTCTCATATAATAATTTACCATCACTGATATTTGCAGTATTTTGTATTAATAATATTCCTAACAAAATTCGAAAACTGCTGAACCGATTTGGCCAATTTTATTCTTGAAATATTTTTATTAATGTAGATGTGTGGTAAAGGTGTGAAATTGTTTCAAATTGTAATACTTTGGCTAATAGTTTCCAAACATGACATAGGACAAACGATTTAAGGTTAAAAGTCTCATTTTAAGTTTGCAGCCAAATTTGTGCTATGATGAAAATGAGGGACCGATTCTGCCGCATAACAGACTAATGTTATGGCAAAGCCACGTTACGCTCCAACTTCCATACATTATGCTATTGAATCTTACTGAATAATGTCAAAGTGTTATGTATTTGCTGTGCATTCAGGTGTTTTACACATAAACTGCAACGTTGCTCGTATGTTATGAACCTGAGTCAGAAAGACCCTGTTATCTAACATCATTTTTTTGACATTTATGCGGTTTCTAAGTCATGTTTTCTATTTGACAACCTGAGTAAATTGCCAGACTGCACAGTAACCACATGGATTTCGTCAATATTTAGAACGAATTTGTATGGATAGTTTTTCATAACGTAGCCTTGCCATAACATTGGAGTTAAATTATAATACCAAGCTTTTTATTATTAAACCTATATTCAATTTTTATGTATTTAGTATTAAAGTATTCAGTATTTTTTGTTAATTACAAACCAGATGGGACCAAGTTCAAACTTGTCAGCGTACAATAAACTTTTAATACACAAAACCATTTTAAAACCGACATGGACATATGGCATTTCTATTTCTATTTCAGTTCTGGGACCGAGCTAGTAAAACTAACATCAAAATAATTCAAAAATTTCGAAATAAAGTTTTGAAAGTTCGTTTATCAGCGCCTAAATATGTCCCGAACTGGATAATACACCAATATACTAAATACTAATATGTTCACAATCCAGGAAGAAATAGCACGGTTCGCAAGTAAACACAAAGAAAGACTGATGTCCCATCCGAACCAATTGGCAAAAAACCTGCTGGCAGTAAATATTCCAAGGAGGCTAAAGCGAACTCATCCATTAGAACTCTGTAATAGAGATGCAATTTAAATTCAAACCTATTATTCACTCTTTTTATCTTTTCCTTTGGAACTCAAGCAAATGTATTTTGTATTTGAAGTAGAAGTAACACTGGCTACTTCTACTATTGTCAAATCATTTGTCATATGTAATCTAATTATATTATCTTTAAATTTACTAGATGTCGACTAAAGACAGTTGTAAATTATTTGGTGAAATAAAAAAAAGTTACAAACCAGATAAAAATAGCTACTTGTCTTTTCTATTTTATCTAAAAGAGCACAACCACAACAAAGCTCAGTATAGCTTTACAATTTGATATTATACAGCCGTTTCGAAAACAAATAATACGATAACAAGGATTACGCCACGTAATACCGAAACAATTGACATGATATTTTGGGTCCATAGAATCGACCTCCCACGCCGCTCTATCGAGGCGGAAATCTTGAATTTGACACGAAACGGTCTAAGACAATGATGAATGGTTTGTTCTGAATGCGAAAAGTTAAATTATTTAAATCAATTGAAGTTTGAAACTGAATTTCATCATGGATGTAATGGATGGCAGATGTTTAAGTTATCTGTAATTCAGATATTTAAATAAGTTTAGACAAATTGAGAATATTTTTGCTTTTGGAAATCATCAGCAATTGGAGCAGGAAAATGTTGAGTCATATAGTATATAGTATATAGTAAGCTTTTTAATTTTCTTAAAATAAGGATCATTTTAATTATGTTGATAAATAACACAAATGTTTACTTTTATGATATTGGAAATAATTTACCTATATAATAAATAGTTGATTTCAATTAGATGTTTAACCTCATTTAACCTCAAGACAAGTTGCATGAACTTCCACCATATGTGTAATTAGTAATAGATTTAGAGATTTAGGCAAAACTTTCAAGTATTTTTTTTCAAAAATAAAGTTTTTACTCTTATTAAAAATTTGCAATTATAATAAAAAACTATTTAGACAAAAAAATGTTTTTTTTTACAAATAAAGTTTTTGCTTTTATTAAAAATTCACCAATATGATTTTCAATAGATATATATCTCTCATTTCAGCAATTTCACATGATGAACACCTAGCAAGGATATTTTAGCAACGTGAACACCTAGTTCATTTTAGTAAGTTTTTAGAAATTTTGGGGGCGTCCAATAATCACGTAAAGTTTTTAGGAACTACAAAAAATCACAAAATATTGCGTGGGGGGGTGGAAGGGGTATAGTATGTATTTTATTTTTTACCTGGATTTTTTTTTAAATCCAAGCATTTTCAATAAAAATGGGAAAGGTAAATTTGCATATCACCATATATCACAAAGGGGAAGTCCAAAAATCCTTTAAAAATTTAACACGTTTTTAATGGACCCCTCCGCCTTTCTAGCATTTCCAATAAAAATAACAAATGAGGCGAGGGGGGTCCAAAAATATTTTAAAAGGATCCTTTAAAAATCCATATTTCAGAAAAAGCTTGTAGCAATATTTTAGTAATATTTAACTAAGATTTTATTTGCAATCACGTCATAATAAAGTTAGAATCTAATATGACTTGAACAAGAATTTAGTGAGAATCTAGTTAGAACCTAGGTAGATCACGTTGGAATTCACTAAAAATTAGAAGATTTTTAGTTAAATACAGTAAGAATCCTAAAAGCTAGCTTGAATCTTTTTAAGTTTTAAAATTAGGATATTTTAGCAACGTTTTAGTGTTTTAGTAAGGATCTAGTTAAAACCTAGTTAAACTCTAGTAAGAATTTAGTTGGAATCTAGTTAATATCTAGTTATAGATGCAATCCACTCAAAATTAGAAGAGATTTTTATATTTTTTTAACTTGCTGATTTTTCAGAATAGTAATTTTAATTGTAGCTGAACTATGTTTGACATGAGTTATCTTTTATATGCAGTATTACTAACAACTAACTTGGCCTATAGTTTTGCAAACTTAATCAAGACCCTTTTTTATCGACTTTGATAAAATGGCTTCTAAATTGGCGAAGTTTTTTAGAGGTTTTTTTATAAAACTTTGACGAAATTCAAATTTTGACCAATCACATCACAAAAACGACTTCAGACACATATGTTGTTCCAGCATATTGTTTCCAAAAATGATGAATTTTTAAAATTAAACGTCTTGATATGATGTTGTTTTTCATAAAAACAGTTTTCAAAAGAAGTCGATTATGTATGAAAGGTCACTTACAGAGCGCTTTGTTTATTATTTTTGTCATCAAGCATTCGGCGTTTTAAAAACAGTTCCATCCTCCACTTGACAATAGCGCAATATGGTGTCATTGTTTATTCGGCTCTGACAACCAGTAGTATTTTTCACAACTTCACCTGTTTTATTTATTTTAGCAAGAGCAAATAGTGAAAAAACCATGGCCGGTAAATGAACACTCATGAATAGTTCAATTGGTAATGGGTACTTGAACGGTCGGAGCTCTTGACTTCGCAGTAGTTTCTTGTGTTTGCTTTTCAACGATTTTGACACGAAATGGTGCAGTCGAAACCTTGCTTATTTCCTGGTAAAAACATACAGATTATTTGTATTGTACCAGTACAAATTTCTTGTACTACGTTTTTCTAAATACTCTATTTATGTTCTTCATGATCTAATACTACACAAATAATGTTTATAACAGTAACTTTTGGTATGGATACTTGAATTTAATACTTTATTTATTTACCGGTAACACTATTTCATTTTATTATCTAATTTCATCATAAGATACATGTTATAGTTATCACATTTTCACTTAAGAATTCAAATGTTTAAATAATCACTAATATAAAGATATAGTAAGAATTCGATTAAAATGTAGATAGATTCTTGTTAGATTCTAGTCCGTATTAGAAGATTTTAGTAACTGTTTTAGTAAGAATCAAAATATAATCTAGTTAGATTCTAGTTAAAATCTGATCAGGTTCTTGTTGATAAAACATTGATAAAGTAACCTGATTCAATATTAAATAGGGACTAACGACAATTTTATATACTTTTTTTATAAAGTAGTGTGGAGCATAAAGGTCCAATTTAACTTCGAGCAATTAAATTGTAAAAATCACAAGAAATAACACATATCAAACCAACAAGTATTCGACTAAGTTCAGTAAAACTCCTAGCTACTTCATCATTGTAAAAAATTTTTTTTTGCTGTTTCTCAAAAAATTGTCACCGGATCTTTTTACCCCATTGGCGAAGTAAAATGGGATGGCCAGGGACCAAACAGGTCCATTGTCTTATTTTAATTTTAAAGGAAATTTACAAATATATTTATGAACCGAAGCAAAATATGCATTTTGTGGGTGCATTTTTTCACAGACATAAGACTGTAAGTAAACTTGATCTGGCATTTTGAAAATATTTTCAGCATTGTTGGAATAACTATTTATTATCTCTTTTAAAATAGCTTATTTTAATTAAATTTACTTTTTATTTGCTATTTTTTTATTTCTACACCTTTTCCAGGGTGAAGGTTCAGTTGCTTCATTTTACCCGACCCAGATGTAAGCTTTTATAGAGCTATATAAAAAAAACTGAGAATCATATTTAAAATCAACAATTATCTTATAAAACTATTAAATAACATGTATTTACAATTTATATAAGGCCTGGTGAACCAAGCAAAAGTGCTTAAACTAAAAAAAAACTAACAACGAAAGGAAATAAATAATTTATTTTGGATTTTCAAACATTTCCGTTTTTCTTTCTATAGAAACGTTGTCAGAATGGTTGCTGGTTATATATGTTTTTTCTCTGTATTTGCAAATATTGTTGCTAGAAAATGTTTAACTTTACTTGTTTTTGAGATATCGGTGATGTACCTTTTTACCAAGCTCTGTCCTTCTATTGAATATAATGATTGAGAAAACAAGGAAGTTTTTTTTTATTACAAAGTCTTACACCTCCATATACTAACAAAGACACTAAGAAATTCTTCGCATATTTAATTTGGTGTAAAGCTCACTAAACTTACACCAAAGTTTCAAGTCAAAATAGGCTTTTAGCAAATAACAAATTACTATAATCTGTCACATAAATGTCTTCTCATTTTACTTGTTCTGAAGTCGTCTCAGGGTGCGTATACGTTTGTCATAATTAATTTATATGCATATTAAAGTTTAGGACAACATCAACAGGAGAGTACGACCACGATTCCCAGTAATCATTAATCATCTCGTTAGAAATAGGGAGAGATCATCCGATATATATATCAAAACATAACTCATTAAATAATTCATATGTGAGTTAAAAGGGTTCTTGTTGTGATGTATGGATCAAGTTTCATGGTCGCTTGCTCCGTTTATGACACTATACTGGTTATTTCATCTATATTCATGGAATGGGTTCGAGTGGGTAGAAATAGCACTCTTGATTCTGCAAAATATATATCAGGCTCATAGGAAAAATATTTTCATAAGAAACTTTAAAGCATCCCAGTTAAATTATATATATCATTAAATTTCGTAACGAACAAATTACATTTTTCTTCAAGCATACATTTAATTAATTTAACCATTTTAATGATCCTATGAAGGTTAGATTAAAACATATAAAGTGCATTAAGTTTAATAAGCGCTTTATTTTCAAAAAATGCAATTTAAATTATATCGAGATATTTCTTACCGAAATTTAATTAAAATTTATAATAGCTACCAAATTACTTTGGTAACCTTGTTTCTTTATAGCGCAATCTACAATCTAACTCGTAATGAATATGAACCGATTTAAATAATATTCTTCTATAATTATGTTTCGAGTAACTTATTTTATGTAGTACATTGAATATCGCGTATTACTCTTGGAATCTCAGAAAATATTTATTTGTTAATTACATATATATAATAAACTTGCAGTGTGAAGTCATTCACACTGGTAGAAATTAACATAGTCATTTACTATTAAATGCTCGAATAGACCTATTTGTGGAATTTTGTAAAATATTATCAAAATCGTATTCTATCTAATTTTCTAATATAAATGATTGCTGCAAGATATATTTATAACTATATTACAATTTAATAAATTCATTATAAAATAAAACTAATGAATTATTTAACTAACTTAAAACAAATATAATTAATTATTTTTTTGTTAACTTTTCTAAAATAAACACCTTAAAAAAATTCAATAAATCGAAAACTTTACAAAATTGAACTATTTGCACTTTTTCTTTTAATAAAATATGTATATCATTTAAATATACATTTATTCATATGTACTGACCTTATACATAACAAATTTTATTTCAAATTTATTCACACAACCAATTCATTATTATTTTATGCATTCTGGTGAATTTTGATCATTATCGACAAAATTGATTAATTATACGGAAATAAAAAAAAATGACTACCAAATACATAAATGTGTTGTATATATGCACCAGAAATGGTAATTTATTTTGTGACTATTAAATATATAAAAAAACTGATTACAGTAATAAAAATAATAATAATCTTTTAATAGCAAATGCAATCAATGTTTTAATCATTTTTATTTAATAATGTGCCCTAAATTTTTCATAAAATGGTGTTATCTGTGAAATAATATACGAGAATTATGTAAAGTTTTTCTCCATCACCAGTCTGATTTTTTTACAAAGTATATGAAGTAATATTATTTCGAGTCCAGGTATAAATAAACCATTCCATATGAATATGAATAATTCAACCAACATTAACTCGATTATATTTATTTAGACCATCTTAGTATTTACAAATATACGAATACTGAAAACATAGATTATACAGTTTCCGATTTTCCAGCTTTCTTTTTAAACAACAAGAAAGCTAAAGAAGTAGCTGTGCAAATAAAAATTGCCATTGATTTGTTAACATAGCCCGAGGCGATTGGAAAACTATTGATAGAACATCATGCTTGATTCGCAATTCACTCAACATTTTGTGGAATGAAAGTAATCACGAAAACAATTTTCTGAAATGTAGCTCTCTTTTTATGTTACCAATTGCTCAGCGCTCCAATTTCAAATGTTAATATATGGAATTGCATTATATATGGACAATATTCTAAGAACAATGATTTTGCAAGGCTTTTTGTTTGCTCGAAGTTAATATCGTCACGATTTACTGATATATATATATATATATATATATATATATATATTTGTGTGTGTGTGTGTATTATAACTGATTTTTAACTAAATTATAAGTTTATATGGATTTTAACTAGATTTTTCAACATTGTGACTAGTTTCCAACTTGACTCTATAACTCATATCAAACATATTGCCTGTAACTCTGTCAAAATTTAATCCGAATCATTTAATAAGATGGTGTCTATATTAGCCATCGACATTAGAAAGTATTGTTGATGTTATAAAAATTCAATTTGTTATTCTGTTTTGGTTGTTCTTTCCTATCAATTATTACGAAATAACGCCCGGTAGAAATTTATCGACAAGTGGTGCTAGAAATCACTCATGTACTTCGATTTACCAACTATTATTTCTGAAATATCTATATGTCAGATTTAATAAAGGGTTTTGTTACTTATTGCGCTTGAATCAATGTTAATTCTTTATCACATTCGGATCGGCTTGGATTAAATCAGCCGGGAGGCACTGTTTGCTGTTGCCACACCGATAATCTCTACACCAGGAGAACCTTCGTCGTAAAGCTTCTGTAATTGATAGAATTAAGTAAAGCTAATGTAATTGATTAAAATTGTAATAATTTGGATGATTTATTATATGAGTTTAATTATAGTTGTTTGGTTTTTACCCCGAGGGTTTGAGATATGGTTCTTTAGATATTTAATATTTGTTAAGATCGCAGTGGAGTTCTGCGAAACTACGCTCGGTGGAAAAGAGGGCAAAGATTTTTACAAATATATTGCTCAAAATAACTCTTTACAGTTTGTGCATGCAATCAATATGTGGAAATGATTTAACTTGTAATTAATAATTTCCAACTATATAAGAAATATGTTGTAAAATATTTATGAAACTAAATTTTATGTTATTCTCCTTTGTTCCGATTCGATGTCCAGTCTACTCTAATCCCACATCACCTCGCGCTCAGAGTTGACGTCAAACCTATTTGCAGGTGATCGGAAACACGCTGTACTTAATTGTGTGTAGACTGAATGTAGAGAATTTGTAGATCTATTTGTAGTAGTACAAATAGTACTACTGATGCTGACTAGCTCGCAGTGATCTAAAGTCTTAGCGTACTGGATAGTTACATCTGATTGGTGGTCAGAGCTAATTCTTGTGCTCGCGATGACCCGTGGTCTGGACATACTGAAGATGTATGTCGACGGAAGTCCAGGTCAGGACTAGAAAATGATATAGCCTACAATGACCCGAAGAGTTGGGCATACTGGATAAGTAAACCAACGAAAGACCAGAGTCTGGCAAAAAAAAACTAGTAGATACCATGAATTTCCAGAGCCCCACAATGACCCATCTATAAAATTTTGTTGGAGTTAATTCTCCAATCTTCGCACGATTGCTCATATATTTTTTTGAATTCTTGATCCGCGCTCATTTGTAATCTTCAAGTCTTCGATAACCAATGCGGAAATGGGTTTAATTTGTAAATTACAACTATATAAAAATGTATTAAATAATATTTGTTTACAAGAATGAGTATTCATGACATGCCATGCTCATTTATTCTGATTCGATCCAGTCTACGTTTTTTTTAGTAGGAATGCCGCTGCTGTACGGAACAGCGTGTCTGTTAATAATGCCACTGAACGGACGTGGTACAACAATATATTTAAACAAAAATAAAATTTCTATCATTATTTTAGAACTTCTAGAAATTGGACAGCTCACAGCTTTTCAAATACAAAAATTTGTCGTTATATATTTTAAAGGTAATTGAGCAAGGTATGATGAATTACTTAAATATCGTGCTACAAGGTATTTTCAAAACTAAACCATTTGACATTTAATCAACTTTCGTAGGCTATTCGTATATAAATGTCCGTTCCGGATATTATTTATAGTTCTTGCAGTTAGGACAGATTATATATTCAATGGACCGGCAGCGGCTGATCCAGTTTTGAATTTATTTTGTATTTACTATAAATGCTATCTTGTGAAAGTACTTATCAAGCTAATTTGTGCGATATAAAGTTCAAATAAAATCTTTAACGGATGACTTTACGTCTACTAACTAGTGTTACATAATTTTAATATAAAATGCTGATAAAATATTACGTGTTTTATAGCCTGTGTAGGTTTGATGATTTTATGTTTTTTGCATTTACGATTTTATTTATATTACGATATACTTTTCCCTAATTGGATATGATATTTAGCAAATATGTCATAAATTAACTATATATTTAAAATTATATAAGCATGAGTTAATCATTAAATCTATTAGAAAGGTAAATCAAATTTAGTAAGTAGTGACAGGAATATTTTCCGGTCATAATATTAGTTTAATTTATACTCGAAAGTCATAATAAATTAGTTATTACCACGACCTCATTTTATAAAATGAACAAGATTATAGATGCACAGAAAATAATAAAATTTATTATAATACTTTGCAGAGTTTTGCAATGCTTCACATTTGATGATTGATTTTTTATACTTAATTATGTGCTAATGAATACTGTAACTTATAATTTATTATTTAAATACTAGTAGTGTACGGTATTGTAGCCCGTGGCAAATTGCTGAAACTTCCTGCACTGTACTGAAATATTCAAGGAATATTAAATGTTTTCAAAAAGATTATTATAAGTACTGTAACTTAGTTCATTATTCGTATTTTATAGTCAACATATAAGAGCTTATAAATTGGACGACGACGTTTATATGAGTTTGTATGAAAAGTAAATAAATAAAACTTGATTTATGGGATTTAAAATAAAGGGTATTGTATATTTATAAGAATTATATCAACTGAATTGCAAAGTTAAATCGTTTGTTTGAAGTAAGTGATGTTTAAAATTTTAGCAAGAACTATAATTTAAATCCGAATTATTTTCGATATTAAAAAAATGAAATAATTGTATTTTTCCAAAAGCAATCGTTTCATCAACACAAGCAGAAAGTTTTTTAAATAATTTAAATTGGAGGCTTAGTTTTCTCAAAAATTTCCAATTTTTGCACATTTAGCTTCGTATCTTTGAAACGGTAGAGCCTACTTTTGCCAAAAACTAATCAGCATATCTCCCTATCAATAGGTGTTGATTGCTTTTTGAATTATTCAAATCGGTTTATCCATGCGTTCGAAATTGTCGACGAAAAATTGTATCCACACATACATACATTATTTTTTTCTTAGGTATGCCAAAATGTTCAGAATTCTCTGTAACGTAAAGATATGTAAAAAATTTAATTTTCGATTTTTGGATGATTATAATAACTTACCCTACGGGATGTTAATAAATACCTAAAATTGAAAAATTGACAAATTACAAATTGCGCTTCTAATAAACCAGAGGTAATAATAAAATTAGAATTTCTAATAGATTAACTTATAGTGATAAGTTAAAGTAAAGACCGTCGTCCATGGACGACATCGGTATACACGTATTTATAAACGAGTAAATGTCGTTTATGGACGATATTCGTAGCGAAAAGGTTAATAATGTTTTCTACTAAAAGCATATTTTAGTTAGCTATTCATATATTTATTTATTTATTCATAAACAAGCCGTAATCAATAGTAATAGATATTATTTCAGGCTCTTGTCAAGCTTATTCATAATTAATATCAAAAGGATAGTAATTTTATAATAATCATAGTAGCTGCACAAATTTCGCTTCTGAAAAAAGAGCTGAAAAAAGCATTCAATGAACAATACATTGAATGCTTTTTTTGTGATTTTTTTGCTTTGATCAAGTTGATCATATTAAAGTCTATTAGACCACCGATCAAACTCAAAATTCTTGCACAAGGTCGAAAGTTATACAGGTTTAAAACCGTAAAAATTTAAATTAATAAAATAGCAAAAAGAAACTAAAAAAATAATAAAAATATATAAATAAAATAAAATTTTGATTATAAAAAAATAATTAAATTTAAAAAATAAAATAATCAAAAATAAAAAAATCAAAAAAAAACATGGGCGATCAAATGGTCGGACTACATAGATAAAGGATAGGGATTATGCAATGATATTTAATTTTTTTAATCACAAACTGTATCAAAAACGCTTTTGCTTCATGTCATGTGTTCAAAACATTCAGTGTATTTCTTCGCCCTCAAACTCAAGATGTCAAAAGACTTTACGCGTCCAATTTCCAAACCATTTCATTATCGATTACCCAGTAATTTAGTACAAATCGCCCCCGCGGTCTTCGAATTTCCATACGTAGAATAGTACAGTTGGAAATTATATATCGAATGCCATTTGCGATCACAATTCCTCCAACAATGGGAATCATTCTTGCCTGGTATTTGGTCGGCATCGTGTGTCGGGCGTCGGTCATTGATGACGCGGGGCCGCGCCGATACGATTGATTGAAATAGCTCACGCCGCAGTATTGTAGGTACGAATTACGTTGAAACATCCCATCGTTCCGTCAAACTGAACATTGAAAATTCGCTATGTACCCGGAAATACTGAGCTGGCGATGTATTTACTCAAGCTACTTACTTTTTAAATCTGAATATCTGAATATCTGAATATCTGAATATCTGAATATCTGAATATCTGAATATCTGAATATCTGAATATCTGAATATCCGAATATCCGAATATCCGAATATCCGAATATCCGAATATCCGAATATCCGAATATCCGAATATCCGAATATCCGAATATCCGAATATCCGAATATCCGAATATCCGAATATCCGAATATCCGAATATCCGAATATCCGAATATCCGAATATCCGAATATCCGAATATCCGAATATCCGAATATCCGAATATCCGAATATCCGAATATCCGAATATCCGAATATCCGAATATCCGAATATCCGAATATCCGAATATCCGAATATCCGAATATCCGAATATCCGAATATCCGAATATCCGAATATCCGAATATCCGAATATCCGAATATCCGAATATCCGAATATCCGAATATCCGAATATCCGAATATCCGAATATCCGAATATCCGAATATCCGAATATCCGAATATCCGAATATCCGAATATCCGAATATCCGAATATCCGAATATCCGAATATCCGAATATCCGAATATCCGAATATCCGAATATCCGAATATCCGAATATCCGAATATCCGAATATCCGAATATCCGAATATCCGAATATCCGAATATCGAATATCCGAATATCCGAATATCCGAATATCCGAATATCCGAATATCCGAATATCCGAATATCCGAATATCCGAATATCCGAATATCCGAATATCCGAATATCCGAATATCCGAATATCCGAATATCCGAATATCCGAATATCCGAATATCCGAATATCCGAATATCCGAATATCCGAATATCCGAATATCCGAATATCCGAATATCCGAATATCCGAATATACGAATATCCGAATATACGAATATCCGAATATACGAATATACGAATATACGAATATACGAATATACGAATATACGAATATACGAATATACGAATATACGAATATACGAATATACGAATATACGAATATACGAATATACGAATATACGAATATACGAATATACGAATATACGAATATACGAATATACGAATATACGAATATACGAATATACGAATATACGAATATACGAATATACGAATATACGAATATACGAATATACGAATATACGAATATACGAATATACGAATATACGAATATACGAATATACGAATATACGAATATACGAATATACGAATATACGAATATACGAATATACGAATATACGAATATACGAATATACGAATATACGAATATACGAATATACGAATATACGAATATACGAATATACGAATATACGAATATACGAATATACGAATATACGAATATACGAATATACGAATATACGAATATACGAATATCCGAATATACGAATATCCGAATATACGAATATCCGAATATCCGAATATCCGAATATCCGAATATCCGAATATCCGAATATCCGAATATCCGAATATCCGAATATCCGAATATCCGAATATCCGAATATCCGAATATCCGAATATCCGAATATCCGAATATCCGAATATCCGAATATCCGAATATCCGAATATCCGAATATCCGAATATCCGAATATCCGAATATCCGAATATCCGAATATCCGAATATCCGAATATCCGAATATCCGAATATCCGAATATCCGAATATCCGAATATCCGAATATCCGAATATCCGAATATCCGAATATCCGAATATCCGAATATCCGAATATCCGAATATCCGAATATCCGAATATCCGAATATCCGAATATCCGAATATCCGAATATCCGAATATCCGAATATCCGAATATCCGAATATCCGAATATCCGAATATCCGAATATCCGAATATCCGAATATCCGAATATCCGAATATCCGAATATCCGAATATCCGAATATCCGAATATCCGAATATCCGAATATCCGAATATCCGAATATCCGAATATCCGAATATCCGAATATCCGAATATCCGAATATCCGAATATCCGAATATCCGAATATCCGAATATCCGAATATCCGAATATCCGAATATCCGAATATCCGAATATCCGAAATCCGAATATCCGAATATCCGAATATCCGAATATCCGAATATCCGAATATCCGAATATCCGAATATCCGAATATCCGAATATCCGAATATCCGAATATCCGAATATCCGAATATCCGAATATCCGAATATACGAATATCCGAATATCCGAATATCCGAATATCCGAATATCCGAATATCCGAATATCCGAATATACGAATATCCGAATATACGAATATCCGAATATCCGAATATCCGAATATCCGAATATACGAATATACGAATATCCGAATATACGAATATACGAATATACGAATATACGAATATACGAATATACGAATATACGAATATACGAATATACGAATATACGAATATACGAATATACGAATATACGAATATACGAATATACGAATATACGAATATACGAATATACGAATATACGAATATACGAATATACGAATATACGAATATACGAATATACGAATATACGAATATCCGAATATCCGAATATCCGAATATACGAATATACGAATATACGAATATACGAATATACGAATATACGAATATACGAATATCCGAATATCCGAATATCCGAATATCCGAATATCCGAATATCCGAATATCCGAATATCCGAATATCCGAATATCCGAATATCCGAATATCCGAATATCCGAATATCGAATATCCGAATATCCGAATATCCGAATATCCGAATATCCGAATATCCGAATATCCGAATATCCGAATATCCGAATATCCGAATATCCGAATATCCGAATATCCGAATATCCGAATATCCGAATATCCGAATATCCGAATATCCGAATATCCGAATATCCGAATATCCGAATATCCGAATATCCGAATATCCGAATATCCGAATATCCGAATATCCGAATATCCGAATATCCGAATATCCGAATATCCGAATATCCGAATATCCGAATATCCGAATATCCGAATATCCGAATATCCGAATATCCGAATATCCGAATATCCGAATATCCGAATATCCGAATATCCGAATATCCGAATATCCGAATATCCGAATATCCGAATATCCGAATATCCGAATATCCGAATATCCGAATATCCGAATATCCGAATATCCGAATATCCGAATATCCGAATATCCGAATATCCGAATATCCGAATATCCGAATATCCGAATATCCGAATATCCGAATATCCGAATATCCGAATATCCGAATATCCGAATATCCGAATATCCGAATATCCGAATATCCGAATATCCGAATATCCGAATATCCGAATATCCGAATATCCGAATATCCGAATATCCGAATATCCGAATATCCGAATATCCGAATATCGAATATCCGAATATCCGAATATCCGAATATCCGAATATCGAATATCCGAATATCCGAATATCCGAATATCCGAATATCCGAATATCCGAATATCCGAATATCCGAATATCCGAATATCCGAATATCCGAATATCCGAATATCCGAATATCCGAATATCCGAATATCCGAATATCCGAATATCCGAATATCCGAATATCCGAATATCCGAATATCCGAATATCCGAATATCCGAATATCCGAATATCCGAATATCCGAATATCCGAATATCCGAATATCCGAATATCCGAATATCCGAATATCCGAATATACGAATATCCGAATATACGAATATCCGAATATCCGAAATACGAATATACGAATATACGAATATCCGAATATACGAATATCCGAAATATACGAATATACGAATATACGAATATACGAATATACGAATATACGAATATACGAATATACGAATATACGAATATACGAATATACGAATATACGATATACGAATATACGAATATACGAATATACGAATATACGAATATACGAATATACGAATATACGAATATACGAATATACGAATATACGAATATACGAATATCCGAATATACGAATATACGAATATACGAATATACGAATATACGAATATACGAATATACGAATATACGAATATCCGAATATCCGAATATCCGAATATCCGAATATCCGAATATCCGAATATCCGAATATCCGAATATCCGAATATCCGAATATCCGAATATCCGAATATCCGAATATCCGAATATCCGAATATCCGAATATCCGAATATCCGAATATCCGAATATCCGAATATCCGAATATCCGAATATCCGAATATCCGAATATCCGAATATCCGAATATCCGAATATCCGAATATCCGAATATCCGAATATCCGAATATCCGAATATCCGAATATCCGAATATCCGAATATCCGAATATCCGAATATCCGAATATCCGAATATCCGAATATCCGAATATCCGAATATCCGAATATCCGAATATCCGAATATCCGAATATCCGAATATCCGAATATCCGAATATCCGAATATCCGAATATCCGAATATCCGAATATCCGAATATCCGAATATCCGAATATCCGAATATCCGAATACCCGAATACCCGAATATCCGAATACCCGAATATCCGAATACCCGAATACCCGAATACCCGAATACCCGAATATCCGAATATCCGAATATACGAATATACGAATATACGAATATCCGAATATACGAATATACGAATATACGAATATCCGAATATACGAATATACGAATATACGAATATACGAATATACGAATATCCGAATATACGAATATACGAATATACGAATATCCGAATATACGAATATACGAATATCCGAATATACGAATATCCGAATATACGAATATCAGAATATCAGAATATCAGAATATCAGAATATCAGAATATCAGAATATCAGAATATCAGAATATCAGAATATCAGAATATCAGAATATCAGAATATCAGAATATCAGAATATCAGAATATCAGAATATCAGAATATCAGAATATCAGAATATCAGAATATCAGAATATCAGAATATCAGAATATCAGAATATCAGAATATCAGAATATCAGAATATCAGAATATCAGAATATCAGAATATCAGAATATCAGAATATCAGAATATCAGAATATCAGAATATCAGAATATCAGAATATCAGAATATCAGAATATCAGAATATCAGAATATCAGAATATCAGAATATCCGAATATCAGAATATCCGAATATCCGAATATCCGAATATCCGAATATCCGAATATCCGAATATCTGAATATCTCTAGAAATTGATTAGAATATACATTACTTAGCAAAACAACGTTTGCCGGGTCAGCTAGTATGTAATATTTTTATTATAGGCAAGCTCAACACATGCAAAAGACGGTAAGAAAAAGAAAAAATCAAAACCATAAATATTTTCTACTAATAATTCTTAATATATAAGACACCAAAAACTTATTTATCCCATATAAATGCATGTAAAATGAATGGTGGTCCAGCCAGATCTTTCCGACCGTTCGAAAGTGAAAAAATATCCGACCGACGGAGGGTTAAAACTAAGCAATAGTGCTCACAATCAATACAAACGACAAAGCAAAAAATACTTTTGTTATGGATTTTAAGCATAGCCGTTGTTTTCCCGATAGCAAGGTCGTGAGAGTCAAGATAATGTCTGGTTATACATCTTTTACTCTCTACTTTCAAATATTGTTAAAAAATTCTTCACTTTAGTAGTTTTTGAGATATCGGTGGTGTGGCTTTATACTCGCGGATCTTTGATCTCCTATCTACCCTAAGTAAATTCTATAAATATTATTATCCCAGCCTCCTGTCTATCAGCCCCTACTAACCCACCGGCTGAGTCCTGGTTTGTGTTCCGATGTGTGTATAACAAGTAATGAACAGCTTTCCATTTGTGGAAATTACTTGTAGATACAGCGAACGGACGCGCGGATGCCCCGCACGCCGGCAAGAGCGAACGGAACGATCAGCGTCCGCGTCCGTTGTTACGTTACTGTTACGTTGCTGTTACGTTGCCCCTTGCCCCTTTATTGTGTTATGTGTTGTGTTGTACAGCATTTTCTCTGCCCCCACGTACGCGCAATAATTTTATTGCGTCGGTTGTTATTTGCTATGTTTCAGTTGATTATTACAAAAGTTGGTAATTTTTTACACACGCTCCACATGATGGGATTTACATCCGCGATTTTAGTGTATCATGCGGGATTTTTATTATGGAGTTTTGTTATGTTTTTTGGCACGATTTTCAATTTGTTTTTGTAGGCGTGTAGTAAATGTACAATATATTCTAGTCTTAATTTGGGTTATCTTCTTGTGGATGTGAATGGCATAACATAGATTTTCATTGTGATGCAGCATGATGAATATTATTTTGAATTCAATATTATATAACCTAACGTGTTTGTAATTATTATTACAATTTTATTTTTTTGTAATTTTTAATAATTATGCCAGTCAAGGTTATGACTAAATGATTCTTTAGATATTTTCGTATTATTTTAATTTTTAGCTTGAAAAAAAGCACCAAATAAAAGCCGAATACTTGACGTTGATGCTATAGCAACCATGAAATATAACAACTAAAATATGATAATATACTTTTGACTAATTTTTTCCAGTCACGTTTTCGAGCGCACGGATCAACTGATTTGAATGGTTCAAAAAACATTCGATTCCTATCGATAGGGAGAAGAGTTGATTAGTTTTTGGCAAAGGCAGGTCCAGGCGTTTCGGGGATACGGAGCAAAGAGTGCAGAAAATAAAAATCAAGTCTTTGAGTGTACGGAGCATCCGATTTGAATGATCTAAAAAACATTATATTAGTAATGATTGGGAGAAGTGATTATTAGTTTTTGGCAATGGCAGGCTCAGCCATTTCGAAGATACAGAGCTAAGTGTGCAAAAAATGACAGTTTTTAAGAGAACTAAGCGTCCAATTTAAATGATTCAAAGAACTTTCAGCTTGTTTTAACAAAATAATTGATTTTGGAAAAAAAATGTATCATTTTTTTTTCTTCTTAGTTTTTTTTGTATATCAAAAATAATTCAGATTTTATTTTTACTTCTGACTAAAGTTCTAATAAACTTTAAACAAGTAATTTTAACTATGCAATTCATATAATTTGCAGTTTATATAATTTTTATAAATATTAGACAATGTTACAATATTTATAATAATCTATTTAAAAACATTCTGTATTCCTCGAGCATTTCGTTACGGTACGAAAAGTTCCAGCAATTTGCCTTAAGGCACGATGCCATACACCCCACTAGTTCAAATTTTAGATACCACAATCAATTCAAAAATAAATTGTAAAATATATACAGGGTGTCCCAGAACTAAATGTCAAACCAACAAAATGCACTTCAACATTTACTCAACCTCAGTCTTGTAATAAATAAGAATTGTTCTTATCCCTAAATCAATTCTGAAATGATATATTGCATTTTATTCCGGAACAAAAATATTCGAACGGCATTTATAATATTTATCACCACCCATAATATATCAATAAATATCAATTCTCATAGTAAACAAGGTCGTATGTAAATGCAATGATATGAAAATTAATTCAAATTTTATAACACTAAGCATAACAATAGATCTATTTAATTTATTCTCATTAAATATCTAAATACTAGATCATATCTGTTATGAATGTGTTATGATAAATGAATGTAAAAATTATGTTCAGTGAACTGAATCGTTTTATTACCAAGTAAATTATTAAACTAAATATATTATTAAAATTAGAATTCCTAGTACAATTGATAAATTGCCCACTTAAATTCTGAAGATTCGAACAATATATTCATCTGAATTTGAAAATTGCCTGGGCGTTTTTCTGAACATAGTCAAATAGTTGTTTGCTTGATACGTGTTTTTTGTTGCGATAAAATTGATTTGGTTTTCCCAATATAATTGCTGAGAGTCAAATTGGATCTTGGTGTCCCGCCCATCTTTACATTTTTAGTATTGGAATATACCTTGGAGTAATGTCTCGACAAACTATTTTTAAACTTGACATATATTTTTAGGTACAAACTGATATCACTACTACTAGAAATCAAGATATCCAAGACGGGAATAAAGCCTGAAACCATGCCTTGCAAGACCAAAGCTCTTACCATATACCTATTTTCAAACTCATGAGGAACTAATTTCTGTTAATTTTCTAGATTTTCTAATTGCTTGTTTATACGATTTGAACAAGATTTGTTGTTATAAATCCTGGATCAACTGAATTCCGTGAAATTATATTCATAGCAAAATTATAACGTGTGTGAATGTGCTATGTATGATGTTATGAAACAGATTGCAGAACGGCGAATTTAGATTAAAGGTTACTGCATAAGTCTTATTAGTCGCAAGTGGTGTACTAGTACGATATATATGCCAATTTGTGTACAACTAAAATTATAGAACAAGTAGATTTGAAACCTTTGGAACATACAATTCAAAGCATTGAATTCCGAGGTGATATCTAGACATTGTGTACTTTTGTTACGTAGTTATAGAATTTATTAAAACTCTCCTTTGATAATTCAGGTTGTTGGGTTATAATTTAACCCTTGTAGCTGTGGACTTGTTTAAACACTGATTTGTTTCTATATTATGTATTTGTTGCAGTTCTAATTACCATCACTGATTTGTTACGAAGTTTTAATGAAAGAATATATATTTATTTTTATTGGTTATTTACATGTTGTTAAGCGGACTTTACTTTTAGAAGTGAACAACTAGTTCAATTGAAACACTCCGCTACCCCCTCTACCAGGGGTAGCAACCATTCCGTGTAAAGCGTAATGCCTTGAAGTTTGTCACCTTCATGGCCAATATAATAGAACGAAAAGATGTCCGAACACATAGTTTTAACCAGCACATTATATTGAAGAAAAAATCTTCTACTGCCAAATGTCACATTTCCAACGAGCATAATTTTGCAGTTGTTTCATTGATCAGTACAGCAATTTACCAAAAAAATAATGGATTTCTTTTTCCCCAACCTATTAACATTTTTATATAATTTTTCAACCCCACAATAGAAATAAGCATTTACATATTCGCATTCAGATAAGAAAACCCTCTTTCGGTTAGTAGATGATGAAGAGAGTCATATAAAACGCGTTACCGATTACCTTCGCCAACTTTTCCATCGGATCAACTTGACGCTTTCTATCTTTAGTGCTTTTCTGGTATCAATCGATGCTTCGATAAAATATTACAATGCTCCATAGGTTAACAGTCGACACATATCAGGATTATCCTATTGTCGCCAAACTGATAAATTTCCACGACGTGGAATCTTTGAGACGGTTCGGTGTAATCAGCCTGAGGGTTGTTGATGTCCGATCAGAGATCAGGGTGGAGGAAAAGTTGTGAATTGGGTTTAGTGAAAATATTTTTATAGGTATCTATTTTACGATGATTTAGATATAAACTAGGCATATGATACTGTCATATTTGTAAATTTTAAATCACTTTTTAAGCTACATTACATGCTAAAGGGACAATTCTGAGGTAATAAACTATAACTTTTTATGACAACGCTGTGTTCTACTAATTTCTTGGTACTAAAACTGTGAGAATTCTATGCATTTGCTTTGTATTAACCATTTTGACTCTTCTTAATGGGTTGAGAAGAGGGTTAATCTTCTTCTCTTACTATCATACTATATAATCTTCTCTGATGCGACATTATTCAGATATATCTGTATTATAGTATACACGAGTATGTATTTATATTACTAAACCTAATTGGCATTTCATTTACATGAACATAGCCTAAAAAGCACTAGTTGCGTGTTTGGTACCTATATCGACTAACTTGATATCAAGCAGTAATGGTATCAGCTTTATTCCTAAAATATGATAACAAGTGAAAATAGCCATTTGAGTTATCAGTATTATATAAAAAATGTTTTTGCAGATAGAGAATTGTTAACCACCTGGTTGCATGTGGTGATCTGAAATCTGATTGGTGTTGAATCAAAAATATAAACAAAAATTTTAGTTACACCAGTATTAAATCAGGGTTAGTTACTTGTTTCTTAATATCGTTTTGAGTTAGTATGAATCTAACACATATATCGTATCAACCTCCTTACCACAATTATGTGTCGACTTCTATTGCGATACTATAAAACTAATATAATCATTTATCGATATTTATTTCACATTTTATCCTTTGTATTGACACAATCGCAATCTCATTTAACAATGCTTATCCGACTGATTTTCTTCACAAAGTTATAATTCAAGAAACAAGAACGATTATGATATGAATGCAATAGTTTTCAATATGCATGTTGGCGTTGTTGGATTTAATTTATATATTTGAACTAAGTCATTGTTCTAACATTCCATGCTGATTATAATAAATAGTTGTTTCAAGGGAACTTCAGAATAACCTAGTTTTTTATTATGTTTGAATCTTTGTAATTATTTTTATGATAAACTTACCTATTACTACGAATTTACTGAATATTATCATTATGTGGTCTTTATAATTTTTTCGACTTTAGTTAAGGTTACCATAAGTTCTCTACGTCCAAGACAGTCCCGGATTTTTCTAAAAATAAAATTTGTCTCGGATTTTCAAAAAGCATAGATTTAAATTCAATCTAAAATGAATATAATATCTATAATAATATATTAAAATCTTCGCAATTACGACTTGATTATAAAAATCCATGGTTAGTATAGTATATACTACATAGTTTAGTATATACTACATATATTTTTATATTTACTAAAATCTTTTCAAGTTCATGAAATTTTGAATTTATTTAGAATCGTTGCAATGTTGCTTCTTATACGAAAGTTTTATAACTACTCTGAAATTTGTATGTAAAAATAGATCGATGAGTTCTGAAAAGCTCATCAAATAAAGCATATAAAACAGCAAACACCTAAATATACTTTTATAACTGTATACTTCCGATCAGTGTTCTAAAAGCGATTAATTGCAAATTAAATTGCAGTTTTTTTATTATTTTTTTACACGTAGAAGTATTCTGTTTGATTGACGTGTCGAATTATCGGCTATCGGTTGTATTATTGAATTTATTCCGAACAAGGTCACCGGAATTTTAATAGAGGAAACGAATGTTAAAACTGTGAATAGTAGCACACTTCTGTAATGTTGATTAATTGATATCGATTGCTTTTTCGGCATAATTAATAGCTGCAAAAAATAATTTATTTTTTACAGGGTGTAGTTGTCGATATTGATCCAAGGTGTGATGAATGTAAATATAGTAGAGTGAGAGCTTGTGAGGTAATTTTTTGATATACAGCAAATTAATATTATAGTATATATGTGTACTAATAAACAATTTAATAAAAAGTATTTTTTGGGCTTTTACAGAAAGCAATTCCGGTTTTTATTATAATTCATCAGTTTTGATATTTTCAACAGTTGCCTATCATGTGGGTGATGAAATTGTCATTACATATTTTCTACTAGTCATACAATTTTATTTTAACAATGCTATTTTTAGTTGAAATCATATTTACAGTTAGATATAGAGTTCTAAGAATCGAAAACTGATCAGTACTAAAATCATATTTAAATGTATTTATTTACAAGATAAAACGGATTACTACTGCTTGATATCAAGATGACCGAGAACAGTACAACAATGGTTTTTCTAAAGCCTAACAAATGTGGGCTAGCACAAACTACTCTCGGACTTGATTACAGCCTCGGCCAGCTCGATATCAAGCAGTATGATATCAAATTTCCACTTGAGTTTATAAATCTGAGTTTAAATCGTCTTTCTACTATTATATATAACTAAAAGCCTTTCAATTAATTGCGAATACACATATCTTTATGATTTTTCAGGAAGTTTCAAGTTTCAACATTACTACTATCCTTCAAAAATTTGATGAACAATATTTTTAAATTGAAGTCATAAACTTGGTTTGAGTGCACTGCCATATTTATTTATAACAATAATTTAAATAATATTCAAAATATTAAGTAACTAGTGGTGTATAGCATCGTGCCTTAATGCAAATTGCTTAACTTCCCGTAATCAAAAAATAAAATTTAGTTCTAAAAAAATATTTTTTGAAAATAAAAATAATTGAAACAATTTTTTTTCCAAAAGCAACTCGCTTCGTCAACACAAGCTGAAAGATGTATGAATCATTCTAATCGGATGCTTAGTTCGCTCAAAATCTGCCGTTTTTTACACATTTAGCTCCATATTTTCGAAATGGGTGGAGTCGTCTTTGTCAAAAACTAATAACCACATCTCCCTATCAATAGGAATCGAATGTTTTTGGACCATTCAAATCGGTTGATCTCTGCGTCCGAAAACATAGACGAAAAATTGTATCCATATATACACACACGCACACACACATCCATTTTTTCTAAGGTTTGCCAAAATGTTCTGAAACCTTCACAAAGTGAAAATATGCAATAATTTTCAGTTTTGATTTTTGAAGGACTACAATTTCTTACCCTAAGGGAAGTCAAAAATTATGATAATCTATTTAGATACTACTTAGAAACTTTTTCAAATCGTAGGCTGAAATTGAGGAATGATCGTAAAATCTGTACCAAAAGTGCCTACATGTGATTTTTTATCACAATATCAATTGCAGAATTTTGGATTCTATTTATTAACGGCATTGTAATATATAAATATTTATATGAATTATTTACAGAATCAAATGATTTTAATTAAATTATATCATTTAATAATACATCGCCGCACACGTTCATTTTGAATATGAAAAACTGTTTAAACAGTGGAATAAATCAAATAATGTTTGCGGTCTTGTAAATCATTTAAACTGAAATGCTATACCCACATTTGCTTTCCAACTTTACGCAGTAATTCATATAAATCGAACATACAATAAAAATCGAGATAAATCGATTTGCAGTTTCATATATCGTTCTGTAATTTTAAACTCTAATAAATTAATGCGTATTAATGACGAAGGCACAGGCGAGCACGATTTGCAATTCTGAAATTTGTCAAAATTTATAATTATAGTACCATATACAGGAATATTTTCAATAAATAATTATACTAAACCTGGGAGCTCTGAAAGATTAGCGGCGAATCCTATCAGTATTATTCCGAATCACATGCTGGAATAGTTTTGATGGTGGGAATTAAATTAAATCGTAATTTAGCGAAGGATTACGGCATTTCATAATAATAATACCATGTTATCGCTAATGATCATAATAGCACATCTATAATTAATCTTTCATGAATGCGTTTTGGAATTGAATCGGCGATTGAGTCGAGAGGTCAGTTGTTCCGTTGAGGCCTCTGGGTGCGACCTTACAGATGGAATATTGTGCGTTAATTGGGATTTGGATGGAATTTTATGAGATTTGCACATTTTTTATGATAATTATAACTCAATATTTGCTTTGATGTTTTGTAATTTACATTTCAATCGTAATTTACGTTAATGAATGAAAATTTATTGTTGAATCTTGAGAACTGTGCAGCTTGGGTAATCCGCTTGGTTTGGTCTGGCAATCATTCACGCAATTAAAAATTTAGTAATAACAAAGTAATAAAATATAGGGTTTGTGTAATGGCTAGATTTTTTATATCATTTTTTTTCTTTATATTATTAAAATTAGCTTCATATAAAGTAACCCACAGGGGTTACTTCTATCAGGTCATGAATACAGAACTTCAGTGCTATTACTGGAGTTCTAATAATCTGCACAATAACTTATACACATTTTTACTGTTTCTGATTGCTATTTAATTATTGTTAAATAAGTTAATAAATGCCTTTTTGGAGCGAGAAGTTTCGCAATTTTTTTTGCATAATGTTATCAAGTTGTTTGGGGTAGGGGAACTAGGTATTGCAGTGGTAAACAAATTTAAAAAAATGCAAGTCGATACAACTTGTAGTTTTATTTTTATTTATGGCACCGCATTGAAAAAACTCAATTTGAGAAAAACGTATTTAAAGTTTTTAATATAATGTACTAAATACACCATTTAATTTAATGTACTAAATACATCATGGTGTTCAAAGATGTTTACACATTAAAAAGGTCATGTGCATGAGGTATTATAATGAAAAAGAGAGCAGCTGGCATACAATAGCTCCGGAGCGATGAAAAAACGGTTTCAGAGGATCATTTCACATATAGAGATATATATATATCTATAACTTCGTCAAAAAATAGATATTGAGATGATTTTCTTTTCAAATAATTCTAAGGTTTTTAGCTTTCATAATATCAAAAAATCTCAAAATCGAATAAAAAAACAAACTACCCCCTTAACAACATACTTTCGTGTAACTCACATAATTTCTCATATGACCAAAAAGCAAAAATATATACTTATACTGGTTCCTCTAAATTTACTATTAATTTTTCATATCAACAACATGAGACAATATAGAGTTATTTTGTATTATTCTATATTTAAAATCTTATTAGTACCTATATAATGAGATTTCTAGGACTTTATAACTACGAAACGATATTTTCATAAAGGTATTTAGGAGCGGTCTTCCCATGATAGCTGTGAGAATAAAATATACTAAAGATTGATGATTTAACAATATTTTTTATTAAATTACACCTGCAAGCATTTCCATAGAAATGTCTTGGTAATATTTATTATGATAATGAAACATTTATAATAATTATGGATATAAATAGTAGTAAACTCATTTCTATTGAATGACTCGTGTTCTAATTCTCACACATCTTTTTCTTATTTAGATTGAAAAAGAATTATTTTTTCATTTTCAAAATACAATTTTGTTTACAAAAAGTCTTTAGAAGTATTCCGTTTTTCCTGTAATCAAATATTTGAAAAACATTTTATTACAATATTTAGCGTAGGACAGATTTCTACTCTATCTTATTTATTTGTATATGTTAAAAATAGTTTTTGAGTTCAGTATTTCAAAAATTATTTTTCATCGTTAATTTTAATAAACTTACGTCTAATTAGGATTTTCAAATGACTAGCTTATTAAAATTTAAATTACTTTATCAAACCAAATTACTAATAAATGAGATTTGTTATACATCGTAATCATGCAGGAATTATTTATTGTTAAAATGTTTTTGATTTACAAATCATGCGAAAGTTTAATTGCTTTATTAAAATATTCATTATTCAAAATTGCATAATATTTATTGCATGCATGTTATGTTGCATCAACAATAGAAAATATATCAAATAAATAGCAATCGACATGCTCTTTTGGAAACTGAAATGTATTAGTCGAATACCAAGGAATTATCTATATTCGATCGATATATATCGATCGGTATCTCTTGTTATAAATAAAAGTTACTAAACGTAATTATAGAGGTTTGGTATGTAATTATATTTTCTATGGGCAATTGTTTAAAGGCTAACAGTTTTATATGGATTTTTTTTAATTCATTGAAAATTTTTCCATGTTTTGTAGGTGTGGCAAATGAACTTTTTCCACGTACTGCACAGAGATCAAATAAAGATAAGAGGAGATAAAATTTTATATAAACGTTATAAAACATTTATTGCCCATTTTTGTGTTTCCTAACCTTTATATAAATTACAATCATTTTGATTAGATTCAATTAGATGCTTATTAGGTTTGCACAGGTTTCTCTTAAAATTCTTGCTAAATTCTTACCTTTATTAGATTTTTACCTTTTCATATTTTGATTAGATCCTTACAGGAATCTTATCAGAATATTATTAAAATTTTATTGGTATATTATTAGTAATTTAATATTTTGCCTATATAACAAAACCTTGAATATTAAGCTTAATTTTCTTGTATATCTGTTCAGTTACAATAATTAGTCAAAAATACATACTAATTTTAAATGCATCAAATAAAATAAGTATATACTTAAAGTAAATACATAGCTTCTTATTTTGCAGAAAAAAATCCTTATTTTTAACTGTTACTGTGTAACTTTTTATCCAGTTGAAATATTAGTATTTATGTTTTACCAAATTATTCCAAATAAAATTTGCCAAAAAAACTAACTAGAATCCTTTTGTTTAGTTTAGTTTCTCTTAAAATTTTACTAGATTGTTATTACATTCCTATCATATTTTGATTAAATTTTTACCAGAATTTTATCAGAACATTTTTAAAATTTTAATGAAATATTATTAATAAGTTAATATTTGTCTATATAATAAAACCTTAAACATCAAGCTAATTTTTTTATATCTGTTCAGTTATATTAGTTTGACAAAAATTCATACTATTTTTAGTGCACTAAATAAAACAAAATTAAAGTAAATATATATCTTCTTATTTTGCAGTAGTATTATATAAAAAATCTTTATTTTTAAATTATTTTATTCAATGGCATAATTATTATTTAACATGTTAGTTATAATTGCATAACAAAAGTTTGAGTATATTTAATAAAATATATAATCAACTATATCAGCTAATTTTTAAATTATTATTCTGATTATTATAACTTATTGAATATTTTATTGAAATTCCTAATATGTTAGAAACATATTAACAAAATATCAAAATCGAATTTATTACAAAAGTTCATCAAAAAATACATACAAATTGTTACTATTTAATATAAAAAATATTGTTCGTCCTTTTAACCGAGAAAATTTTGATACTGAAACTGTAAATCGAGTATTGATATAATTTTCCATATTTTTTTTTTTATTTCGAATGAGTTTTTCGTTGAACCCTTTCATCATTGTTACAGTTTTATTATTATAACTTTTTATCTAGTTAAAATATAAATATTTTTTATTTAACCAAATTATTCTAAATAAAATTTGCAAAAAAAAACTATATATAGAATCCTTTTTTTAGTAGAAAAAAATATTTTCAAAAGTTCTTTATTGAAATGTTTAAATAGTTTTGCAGTTTTATTTTAATAACTTTTTACCTAATAAAAATTGAATAATCTTCTTTTAAGCAAAATAAATCTGAATAAAATTTGCAATAAACTGAAATATAATATAAGTAGAATTTTTATAGAATGTTACACTACTAATTTAATTTAAAGATTTAATTGGTTAATTTTTTGTGGAAGTGTTTAAGCTCTTGCTGTTTTATTGAATAACTTTTCATCAGGTTAACATAGAAAAATATTCTTTTTAACTAGGAAAATTTGCAAAAGCATTTTGCATATTGAATCTTCTTTTTAAAATTACCATTTTCTCTAATCTAATTATTTTATTAAATATATTACAATTCATCATGTGATCAAAAAATATTTGACATGTTTTTAAAAAAGCTAATATATTTTTCTGTATCTTTTTCAGATTTCTTCTGAAATACCATATGAAATATGCAACTTATTCAGGAATGGAAAATGGTAAGTTCGAACAATTTTTTTATGTGCATGTTACTTATTGGCTGTATGTTAATGTGTTTAGACAACTTTGGTCTTATTGTTAGTTTTTTTTAAGACAACCGTTACATGTTTTTTACACATTTGGAATCCCAATGGGAGAATCATGACAAGATCTCAATCATTAGAATATGTTTTTGCACTGCGATCAATTTCAACACGAGATCATACAGCCGATTCCTTCCTTTTGATTCGACACCTTTTTTCGATTCGATTTAGATGTTTGTTGAAATATGGTTCATGGTCAATTGGTAATATATATCTGTCTTTCTTATTAAAGAATTATACAATGAACTACAAATATTCAATAATACTAATATGCAATAATACTTTCAACCATTGTGTTAGTCGCTGTTTTGATCCGTGGAAAGGTATGGCGCTCTCGAGGCCACTGAGTACATTATTGGTGTGGAATATGATTAATATCGTACATGACAATTTGGTTATTAAGAATACCCTTTCATTTTGTGATAATGAGTAAAATAACTCGCGTCTTGTAATTATATCCAACAGATAGTTGTTGAAATTAACGTTGGGTTTAATAAGTTTGAAACTTCGTTTGCGAGTTCCAGACACTCTCTCGCCGTTCGTGGAAACTTATCTGTATTTAATCGCGAGGAATGCTTAGTTCTACTTTGGAAAATTGCTTATTATTTATGCGTTTAGAGAATTATTTGAATACTTTACAGGGGTATTATATTCTCTATTCTGATCGAGTTAAATAATTTTAACGACAAACTTATGATAATGATAATGAGGATTATCACTAGGTGTTTTCTCTATAAGCGATAATTTTCATGTGGATTCAGCAAAGTTTATTCTTTCGTTATTTACGATCGGACACATTTTCATATTTTTATATTGGCCATGGAACAGCAATCTTCATGGCATTGAGAGTTTAATGGGACAAAAGTTACTACTCTTGTAGAAGGGGTAGCAAAGTGTGTGATGGGACTAATTATTCACTTTCAAAACTAAAATCCGCTAAAACTAAATGTAATAAGTAATCAATAAATATATTTTCTTCAATTACAACTTAGTGACAAATCATTAGTGTAGTAAGAACTTACAACAAATACATAAATAATACCAACAAACCAGTGTTTCATACAGTCCACAGCTACAAAGGTTAAAATATAACCTAACAACCTGAGTTCATCTAAGAAGAGATTTAATACTCATAAACAATTTCATTAAAAACAACTGGCAGCACGCATTTTTTTTTAGTTCAATCATAAAGTTATAGAGTCAATGTTACTCAGACAACACATAGAAAAATGTTTAAAAACACAGGGCTTATTACGGCAAATTTAGCACAATTTTGGATTTTTACACCTTTTTATAATTCACGTTTTGACTAAGATGAATGATTTCAATAACAAACTCATGTTTATAATAATGATGATGATAACTAGGTATTCTGTCTGAAAGATTTAATTTCAGAATCGATTAAGAAAAAATTATATTAAATGTAATAAATGTATATATACTACAACTTTTGCATAATTTCGAGTTTATCTAGCTTTTAAATTTCAGTTATAAAATTTTAACATGAATTTTAATGGAGTAAAAAATCTTGGCACTATTTTTATAATTATTACTGTTATTATTTTATTTTATTTTATTTTAACTCTGTTTCGTTTTATATTCAATTAATTGTACATTTTGTATTATTTTATTTTTACTTATCAATTTTGTAAATAAGACATTAAAGGGTTGAATAACAGAAATGAATTATAACAAAAAACAAACATTTTTATGGTGGATTAGATTTTAGCAAAACATTATAGAACAATATGTAATGCAAATATAGTATCAACATTTATAGGAAATTTTCAAGATGAAAAATTATTTGTACTACATTTTCTCTTTACCTGAGCATTTTTATCAATTAGATTAAAATTAAAAAATTACATAATTAATTGAAAAGAAATTCACATGAACACTGAAGCATTTGTAAATTGTATAACAAATTAAGATTCACAAAAAACAGATTTTTTTCTATTTATTGGTTAACAGTTATAAGTTTCACAACGTGGGTTTCCTACTGTAAAATTTCTTCTTTAACACATAATAAAATATCATTAATTACAAGACTGGGGACTATTCACAAAGTTGCTTGAAGTACTTTATAATAATTCATTATTTCTATATTTATTTCATTATTATGTAATCAACAGATACTTGAATCTAATATCAATTTTCTTTTATTTCCGTACACTCTTGTATTAAAACTATAAATTATCAAGAAATGGAAGCATGTAATTATTATTATAACTAGCTGGCAAAGCGTATAATTATTAATTTTATTGTATGTCATAAAAACATCAACATCGAGGTATATTTTATGAAAAATTGAGTATTATGCGTACTTATAAACATATAAGTACGATCCTACTGTGGTTGCCTACGCCCTTTTTCACATGGCAGAATTCCTCATAAATAATTAGTTTAATTCCATTGGAACTGTAGCATTTATATCGATCTGCAATAGATCGATTTTAAAAATATCTATGTTTGATTTTTATCAACTACGTACTGACATTTCAACTAATTGACTTTGTTACGATTTGTACGCATTTTAAATTTGCCGCCTTCGGCGGTATCAATTGCGTTCGGACAAAGCAAAACGCATTATTGCAGCACTTTTATTTTTATACCTAGTGTGGTATAAAAATACATGCTTTTAATGGCATTTGCTAAGGCATAACAAAGCATTTTTTAATACTGGTTCCTTTTAGTCAACTAATTTTGAACATTTTAATTTCACACAGGCACCGGTGTTAGAATTACTTGAAATCTTACATGAATGTGATAAAAAATATATGAATGTCTGTATGGGTGTGTGTCATATGCATTTATAAATCATACATCCAATTATGGTGAAAATATGGGCAACTGTTAGATATACCCCGCACAGGTTTTTTCTGTATTCTGATAATGTTAGTTATCCTATTAAATTTAATTCAACAAATTTGAAGAAACATTTGACATTTGACGTATGAGCGCAGTTCATTGTTTCATTTCAAATTACGCTTCTATACAAAATTTTAAATTAAAAATGTAAAGTTTCTATGCGGTTTTGAAATGATATCTCACCTTTTCTACAATCAATCTCTACATAAGCACAAATTTTTCAAGACTAACAATAAGACCGAAAAAAATCGTTCAGCTGTATTCGACTTTTAGCATACCTAACATTTTGTCGAGCTCCATTTTTATATATAAGAAGCTTTTATAAATCTAATTTTTGTGTAGATTTTGTTTCTAGTAGATATTTTCTAATCAATAAATGAAACGCTTACAAAAAATGATTATGATCATTTTTCCATGGTATGATTTTCTTCTACATGGATCCATCGAATTCTTAAAAATAGAAACCGATTCAATTGCACGAGACGTTACGCAAAACTAAATTATGCAAAGTTATTTTTTTCATTTTCAGGTCATTTGCCCAGAAGTGACAACTAAACCGTCGTTGTAATTATAAAAACATTCCGGACCACCGGTTGCGTGAAATTTTCTATTTTGTTTGATTTCTCTTGGTTTGCTCGGTCACAATCGATGATTATAGATTTCTTATGATTTATTTTGTAGATTATATATTTCTGTGTTTGCGGGAAGATTCAGGAAATAATAATATAATAAAATTCATAAAATTATAGGAAATAATAAAACTCATAACATTATGAGAAAGAAAATAGTGACTTCACGAAAGAATCATACATGTGATAAAAGTATTACATGTTGGTACAGTACATATAACTTTTATTCTAGTATATTCATTTTTATCCATATCCATTTGTATAAAATTTTAAATATTCAAATATTTAAATCATACTACCATTAAGTAATAATTCATTGTCCCTGGCACAAATGTCAAAGAAATTATCAATTACCCATAACCTAGTGTAGGAGATTAATGTCAACTTTCTTTGTTCTTACTTAATATCATATCAGTTTTCATAGCGTTAAACAATCGCATTTAGAATAAAAAAATACTCAGCTGGTAATTGTAATTGTGAAAGAATTTAAATCTGCGTGACAGACAACGTAGTTGTCAAATTATCATATAATAGAACGACTTGGCTGATGGATTACATGGTTAGTCATCTGCGAACGGATTTACTCTACTTTTATGAGCTCATGGTATTGTACGAATTGCATCATACTGAAATATGAACTCTCATAAATGTCCACCAGAAAAAAATGAAAGAAAATTCGAACGTAGGAGGAAGTCTCCAAGTGGCGGACACCTAAGATTATTTATAAATAAATCAAAAAATATTTTACGAAATGTTTATTAAATTATGATTTATGTTAGATAATAAAGTTAGTAATCAAACTAAATTAACAAAACCGCATTCTTTGCTAAAAAATAATTAATACTATCAATCAAACTTTGCTATCAAAAAATATGATTTTAAACAGTGGCACCTAGGACCGGACATTTCAAAATAACCTGCATTGATCACATATGTAGCTATGTCCATGCTCTGGAATGTCTGCACATGTGTCTTTGACAAATATTCTTAGATATTGCAAAAAAAGTCACTATTCATTCGCGCTTTTGGCTGGGCCACTCCGATGCTCTCAGCTGGTGCATTCATAAGCTTTTCATTCTTTGACTAGGAAATACAAAAAATGTGGGTGTGTAGTGACCGTTAGCACTCATTCAAAATAAAATTAAATAATTGGAATAAATTACGTAAATTCTCACAAGAAATATCAATATGTTTACTGTCCGGTGCTAAGGGACAGACATTTTCGTTCATTTGATTGCACCTACTAAAATTAGTTAAAAGATCTAATGATATCAGTGCCCATTTTACTTGTATTTTGAAATAAAGAGATTTATACTCGCTTAAATAATACGTGTTAAATAGAGTGTACGGTGCTTGGTGCCGTCCGGCGTTGCGAGACTTCCCCCTATAGTTGACTTTAGTTAGGTTTACTTGTGCACTGACTAAACTGTTGAAATTATGTTTACTGTATTAATTAATTATTATATTCTCGTAGGGTAAGTAATAGTAATCGCAGAAAACTCAAAAATAAAATTTTTTATATATCTTTACGTTTCAAGGGTTCCTAAGCATTTTAGTATACCTTAGAAAAAATGAATATTTGTGTATGTGTGTGTGTGTGGGCGCGTGTGTGTATGCATATGCGGATACAGTTTTTCGTCGACGATTTCAAGAACATTGATTAACCAATTAGAAAAATTAAAAAATTATTCGATTCCTATTAATAAGGAGACTTGCTGATTAGTTTTTGGCAAAGGTAGATGCAAAGGTAGATTAGTAGTGAGGAAATGAAGGACTGGTAAAATTTTTGGAAGGCAGGTTTTAGCAGTTTGAAAAATCCAATAAAAAATCAATTCAATATTTTATTAAAACAAATAATTTTTTTTTATCAAATTAATAAAATACTTAAGACATCAAATATTATTGCATTAATACTAATCCAAAATTCTCAAGGTCCCGTACACACATTTCGACGCAATTAAGCAATTGACGAAATCTTGAACCAGAACTAACCGAAATTTTTAATTACCAATTACCGAAATAAAGAGTTGCAAAATAGAACATAATGAAATTTGTTTTAATTATGATAGAGAAATAATTGCCCATTGCTCATATGTAGTTAAGTAAAAGAAATAATAGAAGCTGTGACTTAATATGCATATAGGTGTAAAAGCAATTATTATCTTAGAAGTAGAATTAGTTACTTTGAGGTTTAAATATTAAATTGTTGAAAGTAATTGCAATAATTTGAATATAGGTAATGAGATCAGCATCGAATTGGAAATTATTGCTTGATTAACTTTGATATTGCTTTATTTAAATAGAGAATTTTTAATTAGCTAGGAATTATTACAATTTCATATACTAATTGTATGGTAAAAATTACAATCAAGTTCATTCGAGTCTGTGAATCAATGTTTTAATATTGCAAAAAATATTGGTTAAATTTAGAATATAGACTTTATGATAATATGGTAGAACAGTAGTTTTGTATATATAAATATAATAAATTGATGTATTATTTTGGCGTATGAATGATTAGGTTTTTGTATAATTAACATTTATATATTTAAGGAAATCATATATTTATGTTAGTTATGAATTAATTATAAAATCTTGTATTAAAACCATATTTTATTAATTTAACTGTTAATTCTTTTGATATGATTAATTTTTCAAGGGGTTTGAGTTATAATAACCGCAAAAAATCCATAATGAAATTTTTTTCATATTTTTACGTTTCAAGTCTTCTGAACATTTTGTGCATACCCCAGAACAAATTTATGTATTTGTGTATGTGTGTATGTAGTATGTGTTTTGTGTGGATATAATGTGGACAGGTAGACAGGTGGACAGGAGGCAGGTGGACAGGTAGATAAGTGGACAGGGAGGCAGATAGTCAGATGGACAGGTAGACAATTTAACAAATAAGAAGATAGACAGATAGACTGGTATATAGATGTTGACAGGTTGACAGGTATACAAGTAGGCATGTACATTTTCAGGTAAAATTTAGGTAAAAAGATGAAAAGGTAGATAAGTTAAAAATTATGTCGGCATATGTGAGATATATAGTCATGTACAAAAGTGGACAGGTAGACAGGTAGGCAGGTAGACTGTTAGACAGATCATATACATTTCAAATATTTATTGCCAAAATCGATTATTTATACATATCGTTGTGGAAGTTTATGAAACATGCCTCATGGCAAAATACCACTTAAACCTAGTTTCATTAGTATTTTGTAAGATATATTTATATTTATTATATTAATAATAATTTATAAATAATGATAATGATTAAATATTTGTAAAAAGTGATCAATATTAATTTTTCATAATTGAGTAAAAATTTTTTAGTGTTAAAATAACTCATTTCTATTTTATGTGTTGCTTTTTGTTTTTTGCAACAATGACTCTTATTTAAATCTACAAGTTGTTTGTGATTTTTCATATTGTTTTAAAATTAATTTGGGTGTTTTATTCACTGAGAAGCGTCAAACTAGGACTTGAAACATATGTATGTCCTATTATAAAATTTTGAAAACAAGTCATTATTTTTTCCTAAAAACTATATGAATATCTGCTAAAAACCGTTTTTGTTTAAAACTATAAATTTCATCATCAGAAATATTACTACACACATTACATTTATACATATACGGTACACAGGATCATTTACAAACTAATGAAATTTAACTGACTTTAAATTATTTACATAGCTGTTCAAAAGATATAAACTAGCTAATTGGATATAAAATGTACGTAATATACCATTAAATAAATACTGAACCAGACACCATTAACAATTTACAGTTTCTAAAGCAATGTAAAAATTATTCTAGGCGCGATTGCAAACGTTGAACAGATTCACTTTTATTGTTTTGTGTTTTGGCTTCGGGAAATTATATTTCTGATTAAGATCACCGTTTATGCAATTTCTTGAATTTATTGTTCGATATAATAGTTTATAATTACTATAATTAATCTGACAATAGATTATGATTATGTCATGCCTTGTTTCAGTGAGTTTTTCTAGAACTTGCATGTCAGGGTTTATTACACTGAAACATGTTTTTTTGAAAAGCAGGAGTTAGTAAAATCTAGAATAAATTTCGTTTTTTTTTAAATATAAGTATTTAGCTCATAGCTTGTTTTTAGCATACTATTGAATGATCCTAAAATATTATAAAATTAAAAAAAATTTTTTTTAGTTTCGGTAAATTTACTGATTGAACTCTAAATCGACCAATAGTTATACTTTAGTTAGACAATATTAATTTTGTTGACAGTCGAAAGATAACCTTACTACTTCTTCACATTACTATTTTTTTCATTTTTTCTAAAAAATTATGTCATATTGTCATATTAAATATTAACACATGTTAAGTATGTAGGACAAAACTGAAATCTTTTTTTTTTGTTCATTCTCAAAATTTTAAATCGATTCGATATTGTCTATGTTTGTGCAAATTAGACATTGCCAATAATAAATTAGGCAAAATTGCATACGTTTTTTTGTACCTTTTATTTATTAACAAGTTTAGAACCCCGCACTAAAACAATTTTGTTTTTCAATTTATTATTACTTAGACCATTAGAAATGTGATTTTATCATTTCTATTACAAAGCAAAATAGAATATAAGTGAAATATATAAATGAAATCGAAATAATTATAGCATTATTAATGACCCGGAAATATACACGTTTATTTCAAAATGCTTGTACTTACGAATGAAATCTGATATTTGAAATGATACCAGAACAAATGTACTTATTGTTTTATCTGATTATGTATTATTGCCAGCTGCCTTAACAGATTGTGTTTCAACTATATCGAATATAATAAAGCAGTAGCTTTTGAACAATTTTCTCACATATAAGAATATAGTAATTCAAATTCTGAATATAATTGTCCAAAATATATATTAAAATATAATAGAGGGTAGTACTGCCTCAGGTCATGTCCGTGAGCTGATTGTGAGTTAAACTCGAACTCGAATCAGGAAAGAATAGTGTGAGAGATTTACCATTGCCATTTCACGCCGCAGTGCCCGAAATGAGCTATTTTCGATTGGAAACATATTTTTGATCAATATTTTCAATTGAAATTGAATATCGCTGTCGCACGATGTCATGTTGTTCAAAGCCGGGTTCGTACTCATATCCCCGCACGAGTTTGTGAGCTTGATTATTTTACCATGGAACACCCATGGTAAAATAATAAGTTGCTATTAACCAATAATAATTCTTCTTTACCATTATTATTATTATTTTTATTTCGTGATAATATCTATTTATGATTCCCCTTGCAATTCTTAATATAGTAATAATAATGTTATCCAAATATTCAATCATTTATCACTTACTTAGTAGACATTTGTGATGATTTTTATTGGAGTTAGGGCAAAATTTATTCGAAATTGTTTGAAATTTGTAAAAATACAATGATAACACTTATCAATTTGAAGTATTGTTAAGTAATGACGAATTTTAAAGAATAATATTAAATAACTATAATGAGCTTTTAGGCTTGCGATTTTAGGCGTTAATTGGTAATTGCTTAAACTAAAGATAAGAAAAGGGTAATTCCTGAATATTTAAATAACTTTTGGAGGAAATTATTATCTATAAAAATTTTCACGAGTTTATAATGAATAAACTAAGTCAAATATTAAGTTAAATTTATAGGAATGGATAATTTTCTATATAACATTGTTATTATTAAATATTTTCTGTTTTCCCAGCATCCGCTCTGATTTTACATAACGTCGACTACGTGTTTGACGCGCATTGTGTTCTCTCTAACGCTCTATATTGCTAGCAGTCGGTTATATTTTATACCATAAAATCGTGTTGGGTCGAAAAACATGGCAAAGAGAAATTTTCAATACTCGGACATTTGCATAGTTAATTAATTTATGAAGTGAACTAATAAACATGCGATGTAACGGCAGAGCCGCGCACTAGAAAAGCATCAGATGGAAAATGGATCCAACCTGGATCAACAATAAGTTGATCAATTTAGGTATTTTGCTGATAAATTTAGTTTTGCTTTAAATTTTTATTGGACCTCAACATGATTGGACCTCAACTGCATGTAAAAGCATTCAGTAATTTTGTGACAAATATGTAAGGTAATATTCTTAAATGCTACATAGTGGTAGGCGTTTTAGGTTTGAAAAATAGATGAGTAGAAGTTACAGATACAATGATAATAAAACATGTTAACTTTGTTAAATCTAACGGGTTTATTCTCCGTAAGTCTTCTGGGGATATTTGAGAAGAACAAGTTCTTAAAAAGATAATTTTGATGTTTTTTCTTGTAATTAGATGCAAGTCTTGGAAGAAATCAGAAAATTTCCTCTGTTATCGTATATATATTGGAGCATTCGTTTATCAACCAATTTGGGACAAACTTGGATGATTCAATTCATAGGCCTCTAATATTTTACCACAATCAGTTTAGACATACAAAATTAAAAATCTATGATTATGCAGGTCACATCAAAAACCGAACTGGTGCTCCCTATAAGATGACGTGAATACATACTTATTGAAATTTGCTGCTGAAACTTAACTAAAGATTTAATTTTCACGGTATTTTTGCATATGTATCTGTTTATTTTTATTATTATTTATTCATAATTAAAAGGAATTATTTATTCATTTTTCAAAATTGCTATCATTTTTATCATATATAACTATACTTCTGCTTGTATAAATATCATATTATTTTATCTGAAGAAGTTCTGTATGTAAAAAACGCATTTTTTTAATTTAGATGTAAAATTTTATTTTAATTATTAACATAATTTTTGAAGTTTACGTGAGTATTGTTTATACGTGGCTGTTATGTAGAAAGTTCAGCGGACAATCAGAGCAAAAACAACATAAAATTGTCAGAATTAGAGAAACGTTTCAAGGTCTCTATAGTACTTTATTATCATGGGATATGACCCAAGTTTATTATTAAAATAATAACACAGTTAACAAATACATAGGTTGTGTTTATATGATACACATTCTCATATACTCTTACTGTGCTAGGAGAGATTTACAAATAAATAGTCAGAAATGAAAATATGGAATTATGCATATGATCTATGGTTTCAGAATTAAATGGCATATGTGTAAATAAATTACCTCAATGTGTTAATAATTTTACTGTATTAATAATGTGTTATAATATGTGTAATTAAATTACCTCAAAATTTGTGTAGTAGCAGCTATTTTAACGCCATATTTTTTTCGTTAGATTTGAATCAAAATATTACAATTGTTTTTATAGATCGTGAATAAACATTGATGTTATTTTGATAGCGAATGAGAAAATTAATTTTTATAGCTAAACTTGACCATAAAAAAAATTTATAAATTTTTTATCTTGACAATCTTTTAATTGTATATCAATCTTAATATGGATATCCTCTAAATATATTGTATATACTAAATATATAGCTGAACAGTTTCTTCTAAAATTTTCTTTGTCCATATATTTGCTATATGTCTTAATAAGATTTTATACAAATTTCAACATCAAAGTTATCAATGATATTACAAATTTTATAAATTCTTATACATGCCATATAGTATATTGATTGAACTAGAGGTGCATGATATCGTGCCCTAAGGCAAATTGCTAGAACTTCCCGTACTAAAAGTTAACATTTTTGAAAGCTCAGAAATGAAAAATTTGATTTCTTTAAAAATTTTGAATGTTTATGTACAATTAAAAAAAATGCCTTATATGAAAATAATGAAATGTTTTTTTTTTTTGAAAATTTTGATTTGTTTTTTAAATCATTCATCTCGTTTGATAAATACTGTCCGAAACTGCTAGACCTGTCTTTGCAAAAATTCGATCAACTCTTTATTACGTCAATACAAATAGAATGGCTTTTGAATCATTTAAATCGGATGCTCCGTTCTCTCAAAAACTTAGTTGTATTTTCTGCACTCTTGGGTCTTATCTTCGAAACAGTTGGACCTGCCATGGATAAAAACTAATACGCATATCTAAAAATCGAATGTTTTTTGAATAATTCGAATCGGTTGAGCAGTACTTCCAAAAACGTCGATTGTATCCAGTGTTCAGAAACCTCTGAAATGCAAACTTATGCAAAGCTTTTCATTTTAGAATTTTGGATGATTACTTAACTTATCTTATGACCAGTTAAAAATATTTTTGTAATTCCTAAGATTTTATTTCTATTACGTAATGTTTGAAAATGCTAAACAGTTCTACATTTTTCTTCAAACTTTCATTTAAACAATTATTAACAAACTCACGTTGCTCTAATATTTCACGTCTGTCAAGGTCAACGATTCAACCAAAAATATGCTGAAATGTCGTATTACAAATGACGCAAAATTTTGAAATATTTTGCTGTATTTTTCGTATTCAGTACATCCATCACTCAATCGGCTGTTTTCTTGCCAAATCGCCGAATTTGTATGCAAGCGCACGTTTTTTTAGCTGCATATTTGATATCATTCGTGTTTGTGCATTTTAAAGCTCACACTTTGAATTTTAATTCTCTCGTGAATTCGGAATGATGATCTGGTCGGCGCATTTGCATTTGCATTTGCAATACCAACGGTTACCGCAACTGACCGCGGTCGGATATTTTGCGTTTTTGCGACACCCTGTGGGCACCGCAAAAATCGGCGGTTGATTTATAATTAGAAATACTACACGGATTTTGTTTTAATTGAAATGTATGTAAAAAGGATTTACTAGAAATATAGACTGGCGAATATAGTATTGTTTGCGATTTATCACGTTTTTCAATTTGAATTTGTGTTGTACTCGTAAAAAGTTGGTTTTGCAAAATATTTTAAGATTTCGTAATTATGTACCATTTATGATATTTGCCACTACAAATTGCCACTACGAAAATGTGATTGAATTAAAAAATAATTACACTAGCATTTTCAAAACATAGTTTAATTTAAGCAAAGTTGTATCAAGTTGGAATCAAGTAATAATCTTATTGAAATTAAGAATCTCTTTTATTAGAATTATAAGAAATAATAATTAGAAATATTTTACAAAGACTTTGGTTATAACCTAGTTGAATTATGTCCGATCAAGCAAAAGTGTAGTATGAATCAAGTTGAAATACAGCTTGAATGTTCCTAGAACACAGTTGGATTCAAAGCGCATTCAAGTTGGAATCAAGCTAGAATCTAGTTAGAATCCAATTCGAATTGGGCGGTTTTTAGTTAGATTTTAGTTTAATTAGATTAGAACTTAATTTTTAATTAGATGTTGAAGTGAAGTTTTATTTTATTTTAATTCCATGATAAATGCACAATATAAATTCATAAACTTAGAAAATTTTTAATAATATTTTAGCGAGACTTTTACTGAGATTTTTAATTTTTTATGTCTCGCAAACCTAAAACCTTAACCTCATTGAGTTTAATCCTATGGGTGTTAAATTTGTAAAATCGATTAGTTATTTTTAGAGAAAACGTTGGTCAAATTCAATTTTCGACTTATCCCATTGCACAACTTTGATTAAGTTTCACAATTAAACCACTTATCATAGGGCTAATCTTATCATAAGTGCATGATAAACTATACCTAAAGTCAGATTTTATGTGCAAAACGTGCTTGATGTCACAGCAGATATTTAGCATTTTGATAGTTTTTAGTACCATTTTATATGAAAAAACGCTAAAAAGCTACGTAGCATAGTCTTACCATAACATTGGTCTATTTTACAGCAGAATCGATCTCATAAATTGTATTAATAACATCACGATAGAGGAACAGTTAAATTTAAATTCTACTACTTATAAAACTATTTCACAAATAAAATAGTGTAATGAATAAAATTTATTCTACAGCGGAATACCATAATATGATTTAAAACAAATCGTTCGTTCAACTTGTATTAGTTTTGTTCCTGCATAAAATATTCAAGAGAATCCAGATGCAATAACGTATCGCCTAGAGTCTTATGGAAAGAAGATAGATTGATATCTGAGACTTTTGAAGTGAAAATTGTATAAGCCATGCAAGTTTTCTCATTCCGTTTGCAGAGGCGCGTCGCAGGTGATGTTCTACCGTCCGAGGCAATTCACAATGTTGCACAACATGGAAAATAGTTTTCTATTTTCCGAGAGAGACGACGACACACTTGTCAACGCGAAATGGGATTTTTCTATCGAATCACTGGTCATCTGCTATGGAAAGGTCATACGCGCGAGAATAATAAATACAATCTTGTCTCGGGAGACTGCTCTCATGCAATTTCAGCTCCGTGCACAGACGGACGACGTAATGCGAAAATGAACAATGTGGAAAATATGCTTCTCTTCTTGCTGATATATGGTAGTATTCAACTACATTTAATTATAAAAACTAGAAATTAATGCATAGTAAAAACTAATGCATGATCTAAATTAGGGAATGCAATACCAGTATACCGGTATACCGAATTACCCGTAAACCGCCCGAGTTTTCGACGGTATTTTCACCGGTATTTACTCCAAAAATATCGGTATTTTCGGTATTTCTAAATAAGCGCTATTTCATACATAATACCCTAAAGTTTAAATTTCTCGGAACAAATTTATCTTTAAATTCCATAATCGCATAAACAGCTATATCTTCAAGTGATTCTATAAGATAAACAAATGTCAAATATTATTTCAACTCGTCATTAACCTGAATATTAATATGAATATATTTATTGCATTCCAAAGGGTTTTATATCGTGTTACAATAAATAGAATTGGACTGCCAAAAATTGCGCCAAAATATTTTATATCATACAGTTTACCCCTGCGTTATCCTTTTTTTTAACTTTTTTTTCTAACTTCATACATAATAATTATGATAATTACTAAATATTTTTGCTTCAATTTTAAAATATTATTTTTTAAAAACGTTTCGAAGTTTGAAAATACTATAGAACCATCACATTGTTTTAAATAACAATACTCAACAATTATAGTAACTTATTATTTATCTCGACAAAGAATCCGATCTTAAATTAGTGTAGAAAAATTATTTTTTTTAAATATTGGAGATTATGCTAATTTAACACATCGGATACAGACAATACAGTTTATTATAATAATGTTATATGATCTTTTATGAGTTTTTGGTCTTCCTTCTCATAAGTCTGTTTTTGGTGAAAAGTACTCAATATACTCGATAGTGATAATGAATTATTTAAATTGCATATACTTTTGTTAAATTATTATTTAAAAAAATAAACTTATTGTTTTATTTTATTGTTTAGTTGAATATAGTTGTAGTTGTATATACATTTTTTTATATTTGTACTAGTAACTTTCAATTTTTTTGCGTTTGTTTAAGATAATAAAAATACCGGTAATTTACCGGTATTCCAGTTTTAAAATGAAAAATTACCGAAACACCGGTATTAAAATTTTCCATCGGTATTGCATTTTCTTGTCAAAATACTTAAATTTAACAAGATTTTTAGTAAAATAGATATTTTTAGTAAAATAGTCAATATTTTTGATAAAATAGATAAATGTAGCATGAAACATTAACTGAACAATTAATTTAAGAATAATTTTACAATATTTTTTTATTTATACATATTTCATGTATGGCAAACACGCCATGCCAAACTATAGCCTGATCAAACCATGGCTGTAATTGGAACTTTATTCGTTTTGCTAAATATTATTATTTCATTTTTTTAACAATTGCAAAAATTATTAACTTATTAATTTTTTTTCACATGTCCAACATGATACATTCTATTGTATATAAAATCAATTGTACAGGTAGTAGGTACTCTATGTAACACTCTTAAAGAGTAAATTCTACATAACAATTATTATCTTTATTATTATTCTATAATGAAATACATATTTTTTTAATTAAATTTGATTTCAATGGTTATTTTAAATCAAATACAGTCGTCAATATTTTGTAATATTTATTCCATCATTTGAATCGTGGTTAAATATATAAGTAGATAACCGATATGTTCAATACTTGTTGTAGGCATATTTTTAAATTTCCGAAGAAAAAAATTGTTTTTACCAAAAAATCGATTTGGTGATTGGATAGCTTCTGGATATATCAAGTCATTCTAAAGCGATTGAGACCAAACTTGGAAAAAGTATGTGAGTGGGAGTGGGAAAAGAAATTTAGGACTCCATATTAGATCATGGCCATACTAAAAACACTGAATTATTACAGCCCTACGATAAGATTACTTGTTGATAAAGATCGGCCAGTTTTGGGACTATGTACAAGATCATATGGTCCTACTAAATATACTAAATTTTTATGCAGTATTTTGTATAAGTTAATCATTCAATCTGAACTCGACTATCCAATTTTACTATATAAAATATTACTTTAATACTTTTAATTTCGCAAAAGAACTATTTAATAGACTAATAATAAAATTGTTATCCGACGTTTTATAGGTTAGGTTTTATGTGTATCGACGCTAATATACTTGTAACATAGTGTTACTATAACATTTCAATTTTTTTTGGAGAATTGACCCCTTGATTTTACTGGACTTCATTTACAATGAATAATAAGTCGTCTATTTTATTCAATAATTAATATTTTTCAATACATCTATTTTTTTAATGGATCTCTCATATTTTTTCAGTGAATATTTATTATATAATCATTTATTTCGTGGCATTTAGATTTACGCTAACAAGATTACTGTTTATAGGCCGATTACGGAGCAAAACCATGCCCCGTGTATTCGCTTGTAATTAATCAGAGATTAGTTCGGCGGTGCCTTTGTCTGTTTGGCAATTAGTGAATTTATCGAATCGGACAAATTACAAATTTGCGTTTGATAAAGGGCAGGGTATACCATTGCCTTTATTTATATAATGCTTTGTAGTCATATCAATGTCTATAAATTTTAGGCGCAAATTTGAGGTTGATTTTTGACCGGAATAATTCAAATGATTTTAGCTTTGATGAAATGTTAACGTGCTGTTACCTCTGATCAAACAAAGCTTTTGTTTAAACGTTTGGTGTAATAATAATTATGATAAAATTATATGTGTGATATAATAATAATATTTGCTATGCAAACATATTTCATATTTGGAAAACTCGTAAATATGGTTGAACTTCAATTTTCAAAATTTGTGAGAGTCTGATATTTTTTTATTATATTATAGCTTAATTTGGAAAATATTAACTTTTTATAGAGTGAGGTATAATAATGAGCCAAAAATCAAAAATTTTTTTTTTTTTTTTTTTGTTACAATTTATTTTTGTTAATCAAGACTTTAATGTAAAAATCAAAAATGAAAATTTTTGCATATCTTCACGTTTTAAAGGTTTCTGAACATTTTGGCATACTCTCTTCTATGGACTATACTGTATATAGTACATAGAATACAATTTCGACGTTTTCGAGAGCACGTTCAACTGAATATTCAAAAAACATTCGATTCCTATTGGTGAGGCGACGTGCTGATTAGTTTTTGGTAAAAAGTGTTCCAGGAGTTTTGGAGATAAAAAGCAAAGGAGGCAAAAAATAGAAATCCGATTTGAATGATTCAAAACAAAATTTAATTTGCAATGATGGAGAGAAGTGGTAATTATTTTTGGCAAAGGCAGGTCTGGCCATTTCGTAGATGTTGATCTAAGTGTGCAAAAAATTGCTGTTTTTGAGAGAACTAAACAATCGATTTGAATGATTCATAAAACTTCCTGCTTGTGTTGACAAAACGATTGCTTTTGAGATAATATTTTAGTTTTTCCTTTTTTTTATTTACATTTTTTTTTTGAATATCGAAAATAATTTCAATTTTAATTTTAGTTCTAGCTAAGGTTCTAAAGCTCACTTATATACTTCAAATAAATAATTTTAACTTTGCAATACTGTTTAAATAATTCTTATAAATATTAGACAATGTCCCTCATTTAAGAAATTTGATTGATTAAGTTTTGTTTATTTACTTTTTTGTAAACATATACAAGTTACACTATTTATAATAATCTATTTGAAAATATTTAACATTTCTCGAATATTTCATTACCGTATGGGAAATTCCAGCAATTTGCCTTAAGGCACGACGTCATACACCACTAGTTCGAAGATTAAAAAAAATGTGAACTTTAACTAAATTGTAATTTTATTACAATACTTACTACTTGAGGCATGTAATTTTTATGTATTTGGATAATATATCAGTAAGCATTAATATATTCAAAAAAAATAATTAAAAAACCATTGAATTTTTGAAAATCAAGAAGATATTTTTCTAGTGATGATTTAATATAGATGTAATCAATTTTGTTTTGACCATATTAAATAAAAAAGTACATTACTCTTATGAAATATAAAAACCAAAAAAAAGGTAAAGGTATTTGTTTTATTACTTTTACGAAAACCTTCATTCGGATATGTTTCACGTACTTTTACTATCACCTAATCAGAAGGTACTTCAACACATATTCTGTTATTGGAATGTTAATCAAGTTCAACTTTCATCTTTGATGTAATTGAAACTAACAATAGACCTTTCCATCTTTTTTTCAATTTGAAAGTCTGACCACAACCTAAGTACCTTCTATGGCCTCATGTAATATACTTATCCACGTAACATAATGTGATCATTTGCATTTCATTAAATTCAAATGATATGGTAATCTTGATAAATTTCTTTTGCATGAAAGAACTAAAGTAAATAAAGAAATGCATAATGCTTTCAACCTACTTAGAGTGCATTACGTATATTAGAGCTCAACATCTTCATTCCGGTTTGATAATCAGATTTGTTTTTGATGGTGAAATTTTAATGTGACTCTGATGGCATCATATTGTTGCGGTTTCAATTCAGGAAGTTATGTTGTGGGCATGATTTAAATAGCAAAATTATTTTTTGCTGAATTATTATTTATACAGAATTTTCCAATAGACTTTGAAAAGGTTAATATGTTGAAATAGAACATTTTATATGCCCATGAAAAAAATGTTGGAAAATACTTTTTCTACTATTAAAATTTGAAAATCTGTTAAGGGGCACAACTAGTATAACCGCCTAAAAAAAGGTGATTTTTGGGAATTTATATTAAAAAAAACTTTATCAATCATTTCACACACATGTTTTAAGAATTCATAGTAAATTTTTGAAGAAAAAAATTAAATATTTTTTAAGTTATCGTCGATCTCACACGGCGTGAAAAACAGGGCCTTCACTGCTGCACCGATTCCGGCCTTCTATGTGGATGAAGTCTGAAAAAAAAATTCTTGGTAAACTAGATAATTTTGTCTGTAAAATGACCTATGATAAAAAACAAAAATTGACAAAATGGCGGCGATTTTTAAAAAAAGTCGAATTTATCCAAAATTTTGGTCGTTTTTGGACAGCCAAAATTCGATTTTGGATCCGATCAAAAAATCGATAGTTCATTTTACGGAGAACTATATATAGAACATGTAAAAAAAATTGATAGTGATCATTTGCTTTTGAGTAATCACTGCAGCAAATTCGGAAAATGCTGTTTCGAGAAAAACGCGTTTAAAGATAAAATGATCGTTATACTTTATACTATATATACTCTTTAAATGGCTGTGACTCATTCAATTTAATTAGTTAATACACCAAAGAAAAAATGGTTGAATTATCTTATTAGTTTTTACAATCATATCCAGTAGAATTTCTTTATCTCCCAGTGTTCTTGCAGTTCTTTTATAATGTCGATGCAGAAGGAAGAGTATCTCCTTATACGAATCCAATACTGTTTTCTATGTTCATAATCATATCCAGTAGAATTTCTTCCTCTCCCATTGTCCTTGCAGTTCTTCTATAATGTCGATGCAGAAGGAAGAAAGTCTTCCTATATGGATTCAATACTATTTCCTGAATTCACAATCATATTCAGTAGAATTTCTTCCTCTCTCACTGTCTTTCAAGTTCTTTTGCAATGTCAATGCAGAAGCAAAATTGTTTTCTTATGTGGTTCCAATACTGCTCTCTGTTTTTACAACCATATTTAGTAGAATTTATTCCTCTCCCACTAGTTGCGCTATTTATCATAGGTTACCTTGTTGGTTTATTTCATCGCGTCCTTTATTTCTAGTAGGTGCAACATCTCGTATAAACTATCGATATTCCTTAGATCTCGAGTCTTTCACATCTGTCAGGAAATAAATAGAACAGCAAAATATAAACAAATAACATTTTTCAAATATATACAACTGCACCTTGTTTGCGATATGATTATATTCGTTGCATTATTCAAGTTCCGGCAATCAATTTGTTCCCTGCATCGTCCCAGGCTTAATTGCAACCGCGCGGTCGGTCTGTGTTGTAAACTGCGTCGAAACAATATCGTACCGGCTGATTATTAAATCGACAATTCCGAACGTTATGATATATGACACCTATGTTTAGTGCAATAGCTCATGGACATTCTAGGGAACATTGTCAGATATATGTTAGACCTTATATTGGATTTACATAATTTGTAATAAAAAAGATTTTTCTCACCCTACTAATTTCAATAAATACTTTTTTTTTGTATCTCACATTTAATAATATACTAGTATACAATCGTAAATAAACAAGTAAAATTAAAAGTAGTTGCACCTCTCATCCCTATATCATATCAATTGAATTTTTAGGTTAGCTGACGTATTCCAAATGTAAAATACCATTTATCCATTCTAATAATGGATAGTAGGTAATTTAGATTTCCATCAGTAAAAAAAATTTCTTTTGTTCGATTGCTTAGTTTTGTTTGGCGTTCGTTGATAAATGGAAAAACATGGAAAATTTTTGTCAAATATTACCAGTAAACACCGAGCAGCAGTAGCAATCTAAAATCCACATAGAGACCACATGGTTATCACAGTGCTAAAGGCACGCTTGTGGATTCAGATTGCTACTACTGCTCAAATCACACGGTATTTACTGGATTGATTGTTAATTTCTATGAAGATAAATAGATATCTTAAGTACACAAAGGGTTTTAAGTTGTTTATGGTAAAAGGCTTTAAAAAACGGCAGTGTCGAGATAGGTTTTGGCCTATCTTGACACTGCCCAAATTTTGTTTTGGAGATTTTTTACTCAAAGATAAAAACATCCAATTGCAATTAGTTACAAAGAATTATCTAGTTTTAGGAACGATTCATTCTGATGTATACTTTGAACTACTAACAAAATTAAAGAACGCAGTTAAAGAAAAGCATCCTGAACTGACCAATCTAATCGGAGATTAATTCCAATATTGGCTTCACATATTTTAGGTCACCTGACAATAATTATTGAAGCTTGGTTAGGATGTTTTGGCACATCCGCCATAAGTTGATACCTTTAAATTACTTTTTGTAAATAAAAACCATAAGCCTTATGAAGTGGGATGTTGATATTACATGAAAGATGTCTAAATGTTATTGATCAAAATGGACAGTGCATTACAGAAGTTATTTAGTTCCATTAGAAATGTCTTTGATTTTTTAACAAAAACCTGCAGTTGCCAATCTAATAATATTACAAATTTCCAAAAAAGATAGTTTGGTGTAAAGGACAAATTATCGGAGCTTGGATGAGTTATTTTGCTTCAACCATATATCACATATCATATAGTTTTGACCTTGCACCTTTTTGATTATTTTTGTTTCCATCTTTACAAAACTAGTGGAATAGTAAACAAATCAATGGTTGTGATGGTATCAAACTGTACTTGATTGATTTTATTAAAATCTAATTTTTCTAAATAGAAATTTTATTTTTAATTAAAGAGTGAAGCCTTATATAGTGGGGAAGTTGATGTTGCCTAAATATATCTAAAAGTCATTGACCAAAATCGATAATGCATTACAGAATAAAGAGATTTAGGGACCAACTTGCCGCATAACAGACCAATGTTATGGCAAGGCCATGTTATGTAGAACTTTCTATACAAAATCGTTCTAAATATTGTCACAAGCCATGTGGTTGCTGTGCAGTCAGGCGTTTTTCTCAGGTTGTCAGATAGAAAATCTGACATAGAAACCGCTGAAATATCAAAAATACGATCTTAGATAACAGGGTCTTTCTGACCCAGCTTCATAACATACAAGTGACGTTGCAGTTTATGTGTAAAACGCCTGAATACACAGCAAATACATGACATTTTGACAGTATTTAGTATGATTTATTAGGATAATGTATGCAAGTTGGAGCGTAACATGGTCGTGCCGTAACATTGGTCTGTTTTGCGACAGAATCGGTCCCTTATTCCCGAACAAAAAGTTGTTCGAACTGTTTTTCGAACAAAAATCTGCACTTATATAGTTGCCAACCCAATAGAATTACAAATATTTCAAATAGATAATTTGTTTGATATATCATTTACCATTGTCATCCTGTCTATTTCGCGAATAACAGCTCTCTCTGCTCTCGCCTTTGTCGAAGCTCGCCGCTTGATTAGTGCCGAATATCAATCAGTGCATCTGATATCGCAGACCAGTTTGGGTCTCGTTAGTTCAGGGTATTAATTGATAATAAACAACGGTTTAATATAATTGGCAGGTGAATCCTATTGTTTGCATCGTTCAGCACACTACGCACTGGAGATCTAGTGCAGCGATTTACACAATCTCTACCTAAACCTATTCAGAGGTTTGCGAAATGTAATATTGGCACATGAAAGCAATGTGAGCACTGAACGTATATTATTTCTAATAACTATGGGAATAATTTTCAATATGTAACTCTAATAACAATATTATGAGATTTAGAAGAAATTTTCTAACAATAAATAACAAGTGTTTGAAAAAATTAGCATAAATCACAGCCAAATTCATAAAAATACGAATATAGATGCAATTAGAAATGACATACTGCAAATTTTTCTTATTAACTTCCTGTAGGCAAAGTTGTAGTAATGCAAAAAATTGAAAATAAATCTTTTTATATATCTTTACGATTCAGGATCTTCTAAACATTTTGGCATAAATTAGAAAATATGGATGTATGTGTATGTGAGTATGTAGTATTTATGTAGTATGGATGTGTGTTAGTTTGTATACAATTTTTCGTCCACGATTTCAAAATATACTTGAAAAACTTAGCTTCCAAAAGATACAAAAATTAAATAACATTTTTAACATAAGTGTAATTTTCTGTTGTCACTTTGGTAATACATTTTGCTCATATTTATTTTTTGCTTATATTCAATTGTGTACTGTAATAATTGTGTAATACTTTGGTATTACATACGTGAAGTCTAACCAAAGTTAACATTGTAATTTTTGTGTTTTTGGAGGTTATATTTTATGTGCAAAACGCTTGGTATAATATGTATAATAATGCAATACATTTTTTTTTAATTTATTGTTTGAATAACTAGTATATACTTGTTCCTACGATATTTATTGTTTTAATTTTGATTTTTATTAAAAATTGACTTGTGAATTCAATCCAGTATCTTATGTAGATTTTAAATTTTTTTTGAACAGAAGTTATTTATTCAATAATAATTACAGTTTATAAAATAAGATTAACTTTCCAATTATGCCCACACTATGTACTTCTAATTTGGAATTATTTGTAATTCTAATTTGGAATTATTTGTATCATAATATTAGTCTATTTATAAACCTGGTCTTTAAATAAACTGAATGTTGGGTTGAAACCAAAGAGCAACCTGTTTATTGTATCAGAAGTGGAATTCTTTCACAATTATCAGTCATAAATTTCCGTAAACATTATATAAAACTGTATTTTCACATACTCAAAACCATTTATTTTTGTGGAAAAAAAATAATGGAAACTAATTTTTTTCTTATAAATTACAATCTGTGTAAATGGAAATACATTGAGTAATTAGTTTGACAAATAACATAGAATTTTAAAAGAAAAACCCAATGGTTCACCTTTTATTAATGTACTAAATTATATCTTAATTAAATTTTGGTATGATAAAAAACAAAAAGAAACTCAAATATATACATACAATTATAAACAAAATACATTACACATACTACATACTAATTCACACATAGATACTACATAGCATTTTACACAGCATTTTTTTATAATAATATTCACATTTAAACCACTAAATTTCTTAGATCAAATCTTTAAATAATGACAATCTAATTCTTTATTTGATTTATATATATATATATATATATATATATATGTATATACAAATATGAAATAATAATCAAATAATTTTTGTCAGCTTTTTCTTTAATATCAAATTTTTATTTTCTATGGATGTCCCTTCAATTGCGATTATTTTATCTTTATTTTACTATATAATTATTAATTCCATACAAATTATAAAATTTTTTCCTTAATATGAAAATTGTAAGGCTAGTACTTACAGAATAATAAAAAAAAACAAATATATAGTTAGTTATAAGTTAAGGCACTACTTCTAGATCTGAACTCATTTAATTTATTTTAGCAATCAGAAATGCATAAGGATTTATGCAAGTTGAATTTATAATAGTTATATTCTTAATATATATACTAATATTTTTGCACATATGTAAATATTCTATTCTAATCTATTATATCTGATTTCTTCATTCTTCTTTTCTACTAAATCTTAAATCCGAAAATTAATCTTGCTTCTTTAATTCAATTGACCTTTTCCAATCTTGCTCATGTTTTTTCTTCTAATTTTGTGCCACAATTAAAATTCTATTTTATTTCAAATTAACTTTTTCCAAATTTTACTTTTTACTTATATTTCTAAGCAATTTCAAATCAAAATTCAAATTCTATTTAATTTTAACTCAACATTTCGAATTCAATGTCATCGCCAAGGATCAATCCGAGGATCCTGGGTATGTAAGGTGGGCACACTACTGACTGGGCTATTCTCGCCACATATCTGATATAAACATTAAATATTTTAGTTATTTAAGTTACTTGACTACATTATAGGTTTGTAAGAAGTATTAGTTTTATCACCTGGTTAAAAAAGATTCATCACCTTAGTACGGTTCAAAACTGGCGCATATGGTTCCAACGTACTTTAGGTAAAATAGCATTTTGAAGATGGTAACAAAAACCACCTCCATTTATAACCACGTAATCGTGGAGGATTTTAACAATATTACTGCTAATACAGCAATTGTTCAGCATTCCAAATCATGGCTGTCAGAGTCGTTCTAACAAGTTTTGCCGCTTTTGTTACAACGATCTTGTTTGTTTTGTTTTGATGCGGCGGCAACGACGTATGGGTATTAGGTCGTATATAACATCAACGGACTTAGTTGTTACGGATTTGGCTTTGGCTATGTACGATTATTATTGAATGTACAATGCATTATTAAGCTCCTACTAGATCTGTTCAAACAGCCAACGCTTTGATAACGTATTCATATGAATAAATCAACAATCCTCAATTATATTTAGATACATGAACACCTTTGCCTTAATATGCTATTGTTGGCGCTGTGCGTGCACACCTGAAGTTGGGTAATAACATATTGTATTATTTGGTATTCGAAGTATTTTTCATAAATATATTATTATTTGAAAGTGAACTGAATCATGACAATGAGTGAATAAAGAGAATTTAGAAATTCAATTTAAGGTTAAATATATTGATAATGTCCAATCTTTGCTGTCAGGATTTTAATTTTATCATTTAATTTTATGTCAGACATTATCAAAAAATTTGCGACCAATGTGATTCCTAAAAATGCTATCTTGAATGATCACATAATTTAGAATTTTTTGCTTTTGGATAGGAAAGGTTAAACTCAACTTCATTTGTAATGATAAAAAGACAGTCAAATTTCCTTAAAAGCATGAGAAAGGCCACAGGTGTTGTTGTATTAAACTCTGAAATAAAATGTGCAACAAATATTGTATATTTTCAAAATCATTTAAAATCATATTAAATTCCGTGACAACGAAGTTAAAGTACATTTATTAATACTTTTATGGTATTTACATAATATTCACTCTTGCAAACATTGACAGATCATTTGCGCGCCGTTATTATTTGCTTACAACGTACTGTCAATTACCAAAATATTCTAGATAAGAACTAGAACAAAATAAACCAACAGAGGGCAATTCCATCTACAATATCAATATTTTGGTACATCTTCAAATGGTTTATCAAAGTTCCTATCTTTACAATGTGGCGCTGTTGGTGTATGTCTATGTTACCTTATAGCAATGATCGAGGTGCATCGTTCATTTCGTCTTTGCGTTTCGCAGAGACTAAAACAAAGACGCGGCGACCCAGGCGTCAAAACTTCTGGGTCGCCGTCGTCGAATGTTCGAGGTCTCGAAGAAACCGAGATGGCTTTGTGTTAGTGGAATTAACGATTTTACTTGGATATTTCATAACTGTGAGTGAAAAGTTAGTGTTGCAGTTTTTAATGTTGAGTTTAATTAGTACAGTGATTACTCCGATTTATTATCGAATTATTTTATATTTCACAATTAAGTACTAAATATTTCACAAGTAAGTATTAAATTATTTTGTTAATAAATATAGTTAACTCTCTGGGAATGCGGTTTCCGTCCTAACATACCACTTATTAAAAGCTAGAATTTTTTTCGTTAGAAAATAGTATTTTAGTTTAGGTTTTATTTTAATATTTTTGATTAATGTGTAAAATTCAATCCAATAATAATTCATAATATATGTTACAATGGTACGCACTCACCATATTACTGGAGAGTTGACTGTAGTTATTATGTAACAATCAGATAGTATTTATTTAATTTTATGATAATTATTTTTTTAATTAATAAACCGAATATGTTTTTGTGCAATTGTCTTTATGAGATTTGAATTTGGTCCGACTTTTTGTGTGGTATATGAATCTCAGCATCAATATCGTACACACTATCAGTAGCATTGTCGCAATGTTAATATGTAAGTTATTTTTATGAAATAACTAAATATCTTAATAAATATTTATGGGAAGTCCTTGAAAAAATCATCTGACGTTGGCCCTGCGTATATCCACAAGCAACTCCATTGTACAACCGGTATCCATTATACGTCGACGACTAATTCGTGATTGTTTAATTCCTGGGAACGGCTAAATCATACTATTCGATTCTCTTTAAATCAAATGCTATTGCAATTACTATGCACGGAGTAACATTACACGATTTCGAATTGTTGCGTCCTATCCGTCCCAGCATTCTCGATGTTTACCTCCATCGCCTCACGAACTACTTCGAAGAATAGTTGCTATTCAGACAACAATAGGTGACATCACATTCAAGTATCGGTTATATGCATTTCTTTTATATTGAAACCACTGACGAGTTCATTTATAGTGATGCCGTTGTGAATTGCAGATGCGTGCGTAAAAGTAGTAAAAGTCAGTTTTTAATTGTGACAAAAAGTGAGTAAATTTGGTAAAGTGTGTAAATTTGATTTTTGTGGACTTTGTGCAATGGATACTGGATATATTTAAAATTTAGCAAACAGGTATTTATTCATATAGTTATTCGGATTTTGTGATATTCGTCTAAAAAATTAGGTCGTTTTTATTAAAAAAAATCGATATCGAGTAGATATTTAAGGTGCATATATTAGTACGGCATTACGGCTTCTACGAGCATTAATTTCTTTTAAAAAACAATAGTACATCTTTAGTGTGAATCAAAATTGTTCAATATATAATGTAATCAGTTCACTTTGGTCCTCCGCATCCACTTATTCAAATTAATATATTGAAACAAATAATTGATCCTAGTATATACATATTTTGTGCCATATAAATAATTACAATATGCGATCTTTCAATAAAATGTTAGATTTTCTAATATTTATGAAATATATTTGTAAAATGTTAAATCTTCAATAAAGATTTGAAATCTATATCAAAAATCATATTCAAAAATCTAACAAATCTCAAAATTTTATATTGTTCGTATTGTATTCCCAATTACTGATTTATAATTCAATATACCATATTTCTAATATATATTTTTTTAATATAATTATTAATACTTAAAAGAGAGTTTAGCGTTATATTTTTAGAAACCTAGAAATATGTTAGGACTAAAAATTTGTCATAATTCTAATTTATTTAACGAGAATAAGAGTAAAGTAATTTTACGATGTTCATGTAATAAATTTGGTAAATAAATCTTAAGTTCAGCACTATACTAGTTTTTGGCGTTTTAACCTGATATCGAGCAGTATCTACTATTAACCATTTTTACTTGAAAATATGTAGTTGGAAATATATTTCTAACTTATTCTAATTCTACAATATTTTATAAAATAAATTTTGTGATTAAATCTTGAAATCAGCGCTATACGAGTTTTTGGCGTTTCAACCTGATATCGAGTACCCATTGATAACCATTTTTGCTTGAAAATATGTAGTTTGAAATATATTTTTAACTAATTATAATTCTACAATGTAATAAATTTGATGATTAAACCTTGAAATCAGCACTATCTAGTTTTTGGCGTTTCAACCTGATATCGAGCAGTACCTACTATTTATAATTTGGACATAAAAATATGTAGTTGGAAAAATATTTCTAACTCATTCTAATTCAACAATATTTTATGCAATAAATTTTATGATTAGATCTTGAAATCAACACTATACGAACTTTTGGCGTTTCAACCTGATATTGAGCAGTACCTACTATAACAGTTTGCACATGAAAATATGTAGTTGGAAATATATTTCTAACTAATTCTAATTCTACAATATTTCACGTGATAAATTCGTCACTTGATCTATATCAACATTGACTCCATATTCATATTAAATACACTTAATTGAAAAAAAAATTCACTTCCTATCATAAACAATAAAATATTGCTCAATTTATCAATCGAATAGAATATCTGTGATAAAAATACAACAAATTATTGATAAATTGACTTCTAATTTAGTGACCGCCTAGACCAGATACCACCAAAATTTCAAAGAACCTCTCATCATATTGAACTATATGTAGGTATTATTTCAGCAACAATGTTGTCTTATTAATGCAATACTATTAACTAAAACATATCTAAACACAAGAATAACTAGTTCTTAAATTATCATCAAACATTCTACGACAAAACCAAACACTTTCATATAACTTGTTTTAGCAACTCATTCAATATTTTTTTTACATTTCTCGTGCGGCTTGCTATTAAACATCACGAGCCATAAAAACGATCCAGTTTTTTTTTTCTAAAACTCATTCAAAACACAAGACTTGTCAGTAACTTTTTACAATGGACCTGTCATTATAGATAAACCTCAGATGAATAATTATTACTCATTTTTTAAAAGCCTTTATTAGGAGTTGGGAGTTACATTGAAATGTCTTGGAAGTGTTGATAGTAAAGAACAAAATGATACTTAACAATTTTTTTTATAAAGAACAACGTTATAAGTCAATTGTGTAACTTCTGTATTTCTTTAATTAATGAAATAAAACAAACTAGTGGGCGCATGGCATCGTGTCTTAAGGCAAATTGCTGGAACTTCCCGTTAAAATTATTATTGTTACAGAACAAAAAATTATTTTAGTTAATTTTTTATAAAGAACGATGTTAGAAGTCAGTTGTGTAACTTCTGTATTTCTTTAATTAGTGAAATAAAGCAAAAAATAAAGTTCGGCGATAAAATTGGTGCAATGAGACAAAGAATAAAGTTTGACTTTAATAATAAGGCGAAGGATAAAATTTGATCTTAAATTGATTACCAAATCCAAACCAATACGAAGAATAAAAAATATACTTAATTTTGTCAAACATAAGATTATTGTGTAAGAATATTTTTTTCTACAAAATTGACAAAAAACTAATTATCTATGTTCTACCACAATCCTTCACCAAAAGACTGAATTATTTCATTAATTAAAGACTGTGAAGCCTAATTTGAAAAAATGTATTGCAAAAATGATTTTTTATATAGTACGTATTATTTTGAGTGGTATAAGTGATAAAATGAAATATTTTAAAAAAAGCACGCAACAGCTTTGACTGAATTTGATCATTTACTACTGACAAGTTACTACCAGCTCTAATTTTAGAAACAATTAGTATTATTCCATCACAATCCAATCATAGACACGATCTAGACACGACGTCAATTATTGTCGATTTATAAATTAGTGACCCGAGTACGATATGCATATCTGGCAATCAAACAGTTTAGTATCACTAGGTCGTATTGCATCAGGAAGCCGAAAAAAATAACGGCTACAAGGTTAACTGTTATTAGATTCATATTTGGTCCTAGTCTGTTATGAAGACGATGGTGTATTGCGAATTAAATTTGGATGTACAATAAGGAATTTTAGAATGGTTTATATTTCAAGTTGTATGTTTTGAATTTTAATACAGGATAGAAATGTGAATGATTTTTAAATTTGTATCTCATGTTTATATACAGTTTTTATTCTATAATGTGCAGTAATAATAACATAATATTTAGTTATAATTATTTATAAAACATATTATTTTTGCGGCGCCTGAAATCTAACGCCAGATCAAACTAGTAGGAAGCAGGACAATTTTCATTTTTGGAATTGAAACTCCATTTTGATTTTCAGTTAAAAACGCATTGTTGTTTGTACGAAAAATTAAAATATAGAAACTGGTATAAAAGGTCAAATGAAAAAACCACATTATTCGCCATAATTAAATGCTTCAATCAAAGTCTAAACAAACTGGACTAAAACCTACGAAAAACTCTTTGCTTTGGATTCTAGTGTCCTATATTTATTTTAATCTATATATTATAACCTGAAGTTAATTGTCAATTTATATAACTTTGGAACTAATTTAACAATATCCGTTAAAGGTGTGAATTATACTTTTGTTTTTACAACTTCCTGATTTGATGCGAAAACACCAACTAAAACAATGCCATTTTAAGGAAGCTTAATTAAGTCGTATTTCACGTTGGAAAACAAAGGTATATTGTTGATTAATTGAAGAATCAAGTAGTGCACCAGTTTCTCTTGTTTCTTTATATGTAAATTTTAATTATGGGTAATAAATTTTTCTTAGTTAATGCAAACTAGATGAGATGATGATCTAGATCAAAATCTTTAATAGCAGGAAAATGATAGATGATGAAGTAGAATACTTAATACATTTATTTGTTGAACGTAAATTTTATCTCTTTTGGAAGAAACGTGTTCTAATTTTTTTATTTTATTTTCTTATAAATTACAATTTGTCTAAATAGAAAGACATTGAGTAATTAGTTTGACAAATAACATAGAATTTTTTAACAAAAACCCAGTGGTTCACCTTTTATTAATGTACTAAATTATATCTTAATTAACTTTTGGTATAGCTATTTGCTATCCTGATATTGTCGAAAAGTCTCTTGAAAAAAGCCGATAGTTGTTTGAAAACTGTTGTAGGAATTCAATAACCCAAACAAAATTTTACTTGAATTACAAAGCAGAACAAATATTTTGTATAAAAATTATCACACGCAATTAACACCACATGTTTAATAAATGTGCTAATCTTAATCTTGCAAATAATAAATTGCATACTAAAGTGAGTTTTAATCTTACGATTTGAAAAGTGATAGTAATTTTAATTGCAGCAAATATAATAAAAATAATAATATATCTGATAATACGATGTAAATTGCATAGAAACGTGAAATCATTAATTTTATTGCGGCGAGTAATCAATCTGATATTAGAACCAGCGATTTTATCATTAAAATAATCCATCATGTGCATATAGGCACTCAAACATCTTGATGTAATGCATTTTTATATAGTTTGTCTAAAAACAGTTATTTGCAGGATATGATTCATAGACTTTCCTAGATTGTAATTGCAAAACGCATTAAAGTAGTAGGACAGGTTGATTTTCTTGGAAAATTAATTGCAAGTATGATAATATTAAAAAATTAATTTGTACTATGTATTTACTTTCTTTTTCCTAAAAAGAGAATGCGTGTAAGGTTCACACGCGATTGAAGTAAAACTTATTTGCTACTGTACAAGATGGCATTTAAGTAAAAATAAATTGATCATATAACAACTTTGAATATTGTTTATTAGTAATATGGTAACACTCGTGATGCGCACATTTATTAGTGTCAGCCATTATAGACATTTATATAATAATAAATTATAAATTATATATTCATAATGGCATTAAAATTTACATGGTTCTTATAATGTTTATTTCATAAATTTATCAAAAAAAAACGTAACGAACAGACATAAAGACGAACATGTTGGTTGAGTTCTGGGACAACCCTGCACATGTATATTGGTAAATACTTTTATATTGGTAAAAAAATATAAATTGTATTTTTAAGCAAAATTTATTTTTGTTTTCTTAGTGCAATAATACCTATTTAGAATTTAAATTGTTTAATAAACTGCAAAATTTGTACTCGCAGCTGCAAAAATTAAATGTTGAGGTATGTCACGTACTTTGTCATGAATAAAATAATATTTAAAGAGTTGTTATAAGGATAAAAATGCATTTTATACAGTACCCGTATCAAAATTCTACTAACGATTATCATATAACATGTATTTCTTATAAGATGCTTGAATCATATTCACTAAACCTTATGCCTAAACCTTAAATTCTATGTTGTACGCCTTATAACTAACTATATAGTACGCCTAATACGCCTACGACCCTATTTACATAACACGCCCAATATTATTTCTTATCTTACACCTATAATGTTTCTAACGCTAATTTTTCCTAACCTTACCGAGAATCGAACCCGAGCCCTCTGCGTGACACGCAACGACCTTAACCACTACGCCACCGTGGCGCTGCGATTGGTCGCCTTTTTCCGCGTGTCGTTGCGTCGACTTAGTATTAATTAATTAATAGGTAAAGGTACCGCGGAAGAACAGTGCGTCTCTTAATATATTATTTGTGGGGGACCCAATAGAGTAGTGGTCAAGGCGCTCGACTGCCACGCGGTGGTCCGGGGTTCAATTCCCGGTGTGGGCGATAAACAATAGAGTATAGGGTAGAGACAATAGATAATAGATAAGAGTAAAAAAAAATATATATAGTGTAGGGTAGAGATAAAATAGATATATATAAAATATAGGGTGTAAATGGTAGTAAGTAAGGCTTGTAAGGGGTAAAAAGATATGTAGGTGGTATGTAATATATAATAGGTAGGTAGTAGGAAATAATGATGAAGCGATGACAATAGAGTATATACGGTAGAGACAATAGATAATAAATAGATAAGATTAAAATATAGCGTGTAAATGGTAGAATATAACGTATGTAAGAGGTAAAAAGATATGTAGGGTGTATGTTACATATAATAGGTTAATAGCAAATAATGATAAAGCGTAATAGATATTACATATAAATGTAGGAACTGATGGTCTTAGATAGATATTTATATTAAATTCGTTTAACGTATTGTAATAGATCTTGGATACTTTTATATCAACCATTGTATACCTTTATATAATGTGTATTTGTATGTGTGTATATTACCATTTATAATTAAATTCTACGCAAATCAAATGGTATGACTTCAAAGATTCAATGATTCATTCTATTTAAGGAATTCCTGATAAAAGGCTTGCAAAGAGTTGGGTTCACTCTTCGCTGAAAAATTAGCATACACTATGACTCTTTGAATAAAAAACCTGTATTTCCAGAAGTGTATAAAAACAAAGTCTGCACATCAAGTCAACTTAACAACTTAGTTCGTATTTGGTCTGGATTTTAACTTTCTTCACTTTTGAAATGAGAGCCTGTGTTTATGGTTCAAGATTTGCGGTTGTACTCGTTTACACTTGTGATTTTGGCCTGGTATGCAAATAACACTTTCGTTGTCTCTTGCGAGAGTTGGGATAAATGACTTATTCAAATATAAAATTATGTATTCATTCAATTCAAGTTACTTTAACACTCACTACACATGAGAATATAATGACCACCAAAATCTAATATTTATGATTCAGTATAAAAATTGAATTAAACTATTAATTTTCTTTGTTTAATTTTACAATTTTATACCCTAATTTTATTTTATATCCTAATAACTAATTTATCTTATATGCTTATAACAACATTACAAATTGAAAAAAAAATTTCATTATTATATTTCATAAAATTATATGAAAAAGTTTGATGGTTTGAAAAAATTTATTTAATCAATAATATTACATAAAGGAAATGTGAGTAATTAGGATTTTGTATATCTATTTTATGATAATAATACTATTCATTATTAAATAATAATTTAAAACACTATTGATAATACAAATTAAATTAAAAAAATTATATTGATAATTAAATTAAAAAGTTTGTTATTATAATAATTTGATTCAGTGCAAGAATGGCATGATCATTGTTATATAATATTTATGATTCATGTTATATAAAGTCTATCATTTTGGAACTTTTACCGTTATATTTTAATATTATTGTAATACAAAATATATTTGAACCTTCTTCATTGTTATGTTTTAAATATTTTTGGTAATACTAAATATTGAAATAAGTTATTTTTTATTTTATATAAAAGCAAAGTATAAATATATTAAAATAGTCAATGGAGTCAATTAGGAACTTGAATGAAGGAGTTAAAGAAATTGGGTCAATTATGAACATTAACTTTTTGAGGCATATAATTTTTATATCATTAATTAGTTAAGTATTAATAAATATTTATAATTTTTTTTTATTTCTAAAAATTTTCATTTATTTTTAAAATATTTATTATTTAAAATATTTAATATTTTCATATATATTTTTCATAATCTTTAGTAAATAAATATTATTTTAATATTATAGGTCTGTGAGAGCTAAAGTACGATTGATATTAGAAACACAAGAGTTTTAGGATATCTAATTTAAATTAACTTAATAATTCTCTAAATGTGAATTAAGTTTTTTTTAATATTAGTAATACAAATATGTTCAAGCTTCTTAATTTTTTACGTTTTAATATATTTTTTCCTAATATTTAGTAAACAAGTCTTCAAGGGTTTTAGGATATATAATTTAAATTAACTTAATACTTATATACATGTAAGTTTAAGTTTTTTTTTTCATATTAGTAATATAAATATGTTCAAACTTTTTATTTTTTACGTTTAAATTTTTTTTTAGTAATATTAAATAAAGCAAGTGTTCTTTTGCTATTATGGGTTGGCAAAAATTTGAATATTAATATAAAAATTGTATTTTTTTGCAATGTTTGTATATATGGCATATTATTTTTATTAAATTATTAGTTTTCAATATACGTCCCTTATTAGCATTTTGTTATTATTTTTTATTTTATACTATTTTATTATATACAATCTCAAAACATCTGGTAACTCGTACACTTTTATGCTCATGATTATCTTATTGATTTTCAATATATATGCTTCATAAAAATTTTGATTTTATTATTCTTAATGACACTATAAACTACTTTAAAAAATCTAGTAACTTATATACTACATCTATTTAATATTTTTACAATATTTTCAGAAATTGCATAAAATATCAGAATGAACAGCTTTTCTTTAAAAATAAATAAAGGCTCGTTTTTAATCATCACATTAACTTTTTGTACATGAGTGGCCTTTCTTCTTCTTTGAACTTATAGTTCTATTTTCTTTCAAATAAGCAATTCATATTTTCCTTAATTTCTATCCAACTTAAATGGCCATTTTGTGTTAGTGCCAAGGACTAGAACCGATTATCTCTGGGGTGTGAGTTGGGTATGCTACCGACTTAGCTATTCCCGCCATATTTTTGAAATAGTAACAAACATTGTATTTTTTATCATGGTTGTAATTTTTCAATATTTTCAATTTTTCAATGTTTCTGTTTTATAGCCATGACATTACTCTTGATGAAGAGAAATTGTCTAGCATAACTTTTTCCAATGTGCTTATTACTAAAATCTTATACCATCTTCGTAATTACATCAATATCATTTCATTATTCTGATTTGCAACGAAATCAAATAAGTTTCACTTTAAAATTTCTTTCCCACCACTCAACACCATAGTTGTTTGCAACAGTTGAACGAAGTCATCCATGAAGAAGAGTCGCTGCCACAACTCTCCATCTGGCCACTCAGTCAGTCTTAAAATAAACTCCGGTCCGGTCGTAATTAAAAATTTTGGAAATTGTATTATCAATTATCAATTATCACCTGTATTATTTTTCTTACCTTCGCTCGCTCTCTGCAAAAGTTGTCCGTAGTATGTGATCGGCAGTGAACATTTGATATTATAAGAACTACGCGCTTGGTTATACGTGCCGCAGAAAGCCAGCGGCCTCATATCGCATAAGTTGGGAAAATTAACACTCGAACGCGCCGAAGTTTATGACTGTTTGTTAAAATTGTAATTTTTTTATATTTGTGGTGGGTTTGTAAAAGTGCTAAAAGACTATTCTCAAAGGTGGTTTATTCAGAAATTAAGTTAAGGATTATAAGTTTGAGAAGTATTGATACTTGTTGTTGTTGAGGCTGCTGCTCGTGTGTTGTTTTACTGTTGGATTGAAGTTTAAAAGCCGGTAAGTCGATGATGAATTTGTATTTGATGTAATTTTTGTAGGACCTAGGACAAGATTTATGAAAATATATTTTTTGTATTATATAGAGTGATAAATTTGTGATGGTTGAGTGCTTAACGATAAAATTTTATTTAGATATAAAACTTTTCATGGAGTGGCCCACAGGGGTGATCTCCGTCATGTCATATATATAGAACTCCATTACTGTTATTGGAGTTCTAACAATCAACACAATAGCTTATAGATTTTTTTTTCGATTGTTATTCAATTATTGTAAAAAAAAACTTTTGCATTCCCTTCATAATTAGTTAGAAATTGCCAGTTTGTGGTTTATCGTAGTTTTAAAGTATAGGGAGGTTGCAAATAATAAATTCGGGATAAAACAATTTAGATAAATAGGTTTATAAAGAGATAAACTTTCTATTATGTAAAGTAATAGATTTTTGATTTTTGTGTGATTAACTATTTGCGATGATAAAATTCTATTTAAAAATACAAAATTTTTGCGGTTGCTTCATAATTAGTTAGAAATTGTCATTTATCGTAGTTGTAGTTGTAAAGGATTGTGAGTTTGCAAAAAAATAAATTTTGAATAAATAATTCAAACAAATAAGTTTATGAAGAGATAAACTTTCCATTATGTAGAGTGATAAATTTGTGATTTTTGTGCGTTTAACGATTTGCAATGGCAAAATTCTATTTGAAAATTTAAAATTATTGCGTTAGTTTCATAATTAGTTAAAAATTGTCAGTTTGTGGTTGTAGTCGTAGTTGTAAAGTACAGTGAGTTTGCAAAAATATAAATTTGGGATAAACAATTCGAAAAACATGATGCTAAGAATTAGAATTATTATCAATAACAAAAGTAAGAAAATAATAATAACAATAATAATAATTGAATAAATATAGTGAATGAATAAAATCACAAAAATATAAAACTTACAATATAAATTTAAATATAATGACTGTTAACTAAATTAAAGTTTTTTTTTACTTTTTAAATTCAGCACATTTATTTATTGAATCTATTTATTAAATAGATTTTATGTTAGCAAATAATTCGGTTATTGAAGAAGTTTACGATGAGCTCTTGAAGCCTAAAAAATCTTAAGTCACCCGTTATAAAAATATTAACGAGTATTAATGAATTATAATTAATTACTACTTGTGATTTTTGTGTGTCCAACTGTTTTTTTTAATTTCAATAATTAAATTATTTTTAAAGATATGAAATATTAAATTAGCATTATAAATAACTAGAAATTAAGTCAGCTTGTAAAAAGAAATTTCAAAAATATATTATTCACACAAAACAAGATTTTTTTTAGTCTCTTCTGTAGATACAATTTTATATCAACAATTAATTCTATTTATTGTCCAAGATGAACCTACATCGTGAATTTAAGTGTAATGTTATAAAAATCCTTTAGTTCACCTTTGCATAGTATTCAAAAAAATGTCTTTGTTTTATGATGAATTTATAAATATTAAAACATTGTTATAAAAATGTTATTTCGTATTGATAAATTATAACTAAATACTACTTGTGATTTTTATCTAATGGTTGATTAATTTCAATAAATAAATCATTCTTAAAAATTTAAAATTTTAAATTGGCTTGTTACTTAATTAAAAATTAAGTAGTAAAGTATTGAGAAATTGCAAAAATATATTTTTTTCAAATGAATTTTAAATATTTTATTTCTTTCTCTTCTTAATTACAATCTGTCTTATACAAAAAAAGACATTCATTAATTTTTGGGATTTGTGGGTAATTAACATCTATTCTAAAAGGTTACTCAATAGTAAGCCATTTAAACGTTGATAAATGAATGAAATAAAATTGCTGTTATATGAAAATTTTAAAATTTTCTCTAAACAAGAATTTTTTTAGTCTTCTCTGTGTATACAGTTTTATATTGGCTAATCATTTTATTTATTGTCCAAGAAAAATCTACATCGTAAATGTTATAAAAATCCTTTAGTTCGCGCCTTTGGTTTATGATGAATTTATAAAAATTTGTTATACTGTTATAAAAGTTTTAACTAGTGTTGATAAACTATATCTAAATACTAATTGATTTTTTTGTGTCTAATGGTTAATTAATTTCAATAATTAAATTATTCTTAAAATAATAAAATTTTAAATTGGCTTTGTAAATACTAAAAAATTAAATCATGTTGTAGTAAAGTTTTAAAAAATTGCGAAAATATAAATTTGCACCAAACAATCTTTTATGTATTTTCTGTGTATCTTTACAATTTTATAACAAATCATTTCATTTTTTGTTAGTGGCGAACCTGCATCATAAATTTAAGTGTTATATCTTTTATTATAAAAATCCTTTATTTCACCTTTGTATAACATTCAAAAAAATATGTCTTTGGCATATGATGTTCAGCCGAGCAAAAAAAATTAATTTAAGATTAGGACGCTTTGCAAAGTTATGACTTAAATTTATGCAAATAGTCTTGAGATTGTTTAGTCAGATGAAATCTGAAATCGTTGTTGAAAATCTTACAATAGTATACATTTTATTTTCTGACTCATTCAAAATTATTCCACAAAAATGCTATATTAGTGATTAATTTAATATTGCGAATAATCTTTGCTAGTTTGATATAATTGCAAATTAAAATTTAATGTTAAAATTTCACTCATTCGTGAACTGCTTTATGAGAATTTGAATTAAAATATGATTCGAATAAAAAAAACATCTATTATTATTTATTCTATGTTATATTAATATTTTTATGAAATTAAATTTCATCAAATAAAATTTTAACCTGATATATTTTATTATTGTGTATATCCTTGTAAGAAATGGATACAAATTAAATTGTGCATTTAATTAATAATGCATATGGTATTGCTCAAGCATAATACTCGCAGATTAAATTGATTATGAAACAAGGAAACGGATATGTTTATATGTTTTTATGAACACATTTAATGATTTCTGTTAAATATATAAAAACATAATTATTTATAGTTGTGATTCATATGGACATTATTTAAACGATACAAATCTTAGATAAATTCGTTTCAAATGTATTTCTGAAAATTATTAGTTCAAATATGATTTATTTTTGCCATTGTTTTTAAAACAAAAATTTTCTACTAATACAAGTAGTTCTAAATAAAATTGTGTCACTCTATAAATAAGATATTCAGCAATTACTTAGACAAAAGTAATATCCAGAATATCTAATTATTAATATTAATTTCTGCTTAATGAACTCAAATATTTTTTTACTCGATTAATTCCAACAGAAAAAAGATCTTATTTTAAACAGGAATTATTACAAAAGTAGTTCTAACAGTAATAATAAACAATAATGGTACACATAACTTGTTAAATTAATCCTATTATTATAATAATAGACATGATAATAAGTATGGTTAATATAAATAATAAAAGTAATTAAATAATCATGATAATAAATATAATTAAATTATTTGAAAATAATAACAACAATGTCTGAAAAAAAATCATCAAATAAAAAGCAAAATAAATATAAAAATTTTAACATAAATATAATTTAATAAATATTTAGTATTAACTAATAGAAGTTTTTCATCTTATATATTCAGCTCATGTTAATTTTATTTTCAATAAATAATATAAAAAATATCTGTTAATGTGAAATACTGAATTCGATATCAAAGTCAGATCTTTCGTACAATTTTGATTATTCCCCAATTTCAAAATATTGCGAAAATCATTCTCGGTAATATCAATTTCTTCATAATTTTAAATCATGTACAATGTAATAAAATTACGAATGCCTGAGAAAAATTCACGTCGCATTATTTTCGCCTTATTGCGTTTTATTTAAAATCATCCGCATTAATTAAAATTAATAATATCGCGGTCGCTTCTCGTAATTATGAGAAAGTTTTATAATACAGAGTCTGTTTCTGGAGCATTAGGTATATTGCTCTACCTATAATAATGTTCAGTACAAAAATGATTTTATAAGCGTGCAAAGTTTAATTTTTATAATCCTTATGTAACTCTAATTAAAAATTATGGTTATTGCACTGTAACAATGAGGAAGTTTCCTCGTTCTGCTTTATATTAAATCGTGTTTTTTCTTGCGGACCGCGTTTGAAAAGTTAATCGCTTAATACGCGTCTTTCAGATGAAGTAAATTTTAAATAAAAATTGAGAATTATATGTATTATGAATTCAATGAGTTTTATTAATTATATTTTAAATAAATTGATATTAATTACAGTCAACATGCTCTTGTAAAATCTCAACATATTATTATTGTTTCTTAATATATTTCACTTCAATTTGGCCAACCTGATTCAAGTTTTAATAAAAACTTTTCAACTTTATCTCAATACTGAAACTCTTCAAGTTGTCTATCTGCTGGAAAAACTGATTTTAGTCATATGTATAAGATTCTATTTATATATTTCTCTACTTTAGCCATCTGCAAAAGCCCTAAAATGTACATTTTTCCTGATAAATTAATTGAAACAACTTTCAAGCTATATCGTGTAAATATAAATTAGAATATCTCCAAGAAGTTGATGCTCAGGTCTTGTAACATATTTTTTTAATATCGAATCTATTTTTTAATATCGAATCTATTTTCTAATATGGGCAGTACTCCGATCACAATATTAATTTATCATATAAATTCATACATCAATCATTTAATTATATAAAGATACATATTATATCATAAATAATTTATTTTAAAAAACTGTTTCAAAGTTATGAATTTATTTTCATATTACAGTTTACACAAAACAAGGCATTAAAATATATGGTTTCTTCTGTGTTGTCATATTTGTTGCATGTTGATATATTCCTGCAATTATATATATATATATATATATATATATATATGTTGCATAAACTGACAATAACAACAAAATGACAACTTAAATTTTACGATTACGTTTATTATTCTAAACAATTTACATGTTGACTCAACACGTCGTTTATTTGGAATTGCCCTATTGTTATTCGCGAAATAACTTTTATGAGAGTTGATTTAATGCCACTGTTATTAGTTTAAATCTTCCATATATTGTCAAGACAATTTTGTTAGATATTTGTATTGTTCTATTGTCACAATACAAAAAAATACAATACTAAAATAACTATAATTTTATGTAGCATTTTTTAAGTAATTGAGATAGTTGTTGATGTCGAACATAAACATATACATTTTTTATAAAAATATGTTTTAAAAAAGATATTCTTTCCTAGACAATGTCCCTTTGCTGCCAACAATTGTAAATTCCACAAATTTATTAAGTGTCTTTAACTGGACAGTTAAAAATAAAACACAATAAAAAAATAAAAAAGATATTTTGATTTAATTTATTTATTAGCAAATATTTTTTATTACTCTAATATATAGTATACTATTTTACACATATTATAATTAAACAAAACAAAAATATTGTTATAATTTCAATTTCTACGTATTAAACCATAAAAAATGTATTTTTGTCAATAATATTGCTCCCAAATTAATTACTACACTTATATAATTACATTCTTATCACTTAAAAACTTACATATTTTATTATTTATTATTAACTTAAACTAATGAATATCTTACTTGTTATTTATATCTACATTGTTTGTATTACTTCGAACGCGATCAAAATATTTAGCTTTGAAAAAAACCATTTAGATAATAATAACTTCATTTTTTAATTATTTAACCAAACATACAGAAACATTCTTTTGAGGATAATAAAAATACATAAAACTAATAGTTGTGCAGGTACTCATTCAACTAATAGACGAAAACAAGATTAATTAGTTAATAAAATCATTAGATAATATTATTGAATTTGTGTGTCTATAATGATAAAAATGTAACAAATATGTTAAGTCCCATAATGAAAAATTTATAATATTAATGTAAAATATTATAAATAATGAAGTATTCATTGGATATAAATAATATTATAAATCTATTATGTAGAGCTAGAAAAATACCACAAAATAAACGTCGATGGTATGGGATGTCAAAATAAATTTATTAAGAAAATTTGTAGATCAAGAATATCTACATATACAAGAATATTTCATCTAGATTTTAAAATTAGTATGTCATTCAAATTTACTAAATTTAATTGCGTTTTTTAGGATTGTGTTTTTTGTTTGAATTAATTAAATGTATCACACTGAAGATATCTTTAAGTTAGATTGGATCGAACAGTAGGCTAGATTAATAAAGTAAATTCTTAATAAACCAATTTCTTACCGTAAATCAATGTTTTCTCAAAAACGGCTGGTTATCTAATTTTTGAAAAAATATCTGAATATTTATTATATTTATCAGATACGTTAATGAATGTGATAAATTTAATCATCTTGAAACAATGCATTAGTCGTTTAATTGAGAGTTTAGTCCGCAAAACGAGTTCTATTCATATACGTTAATGTGATAAATTTAATCATCTTGAAACAATGCATTAGTCGTTTAATTGAGAGTTTAGTCCGCAAAACGAGTTCTATTCAGCGCAGCCAAATGAACAAAAGTAGGTACATCATTCGCTCAACAAGAGAACAGGTTGCGCCGAAAGAAATTTCATTTCAACTCTCACATGCGATGTTCCCGTTGCGCCGCTTTTACTCTCACCTTCTCTTCTATAAATCAATTCAGCACCCGCTAGCGTATTTTAATTTAAAATGTCAATACCTGGAATAGTATAATATTTGGATTGTTATTGTTAAATGATTAATGATGTAGCTTAAATTTAACAATAATCCAAACAATCAAGAACAAATTTCTTCGACTCAGTTCTACGAGCACAACAAAAGTGTTCTATTTGTATTTATTGTATTTTGAGCCAAATTCAACCAATATTTAAGATTTTGGACTGTATTGACCAGATATGGAATAATCGGTCAATTCTAATCAATTATTGTAATTTTTTATTCTATTTGAAATTTATTCAAGCAACTCTCTATAATATATCTAAAAATTTAAGTCATTCAATAGTATTTCGAGTTTTGTTATTAATTTTAGGTTGTTAATTTTATTTTTTTTTATTGGCCTTGCTTACTCGAGCATTTAGCCACCTACAACATATTTCAATTTCAATAAATCTTCATGTTCATACTATTTTTCTTATATAAATTCTATTCTTTTTTCTATTTTATATTCTATCCTGTTCTATTTCTACTCTTCAAGGTAACTTTATTCTTCTTTCTTCTTCTTTACCATCTATCATTGTATCTTCTATCCTCTTCTTACGTCTTCATTACTTCTATTTTTACTTCCATTCATTTTAATTTTTATTTTCCAATCTTTTATACACGATTGAACTATTTTTAACATTATTTCAAACTAATTTTTACTTTATTTTATAAACAAGTATATTTCTATTTTTGCCGAGGAACGCTACTTACGAGCTAATCCCGCTACTAATTTTAGGTTGAGTTGCATTCCAAGTGATATAATTTTTTCTGAAAATTGATTTTGCTTCTAAAATAATATATACCAAATACTTCATTAGAACTAAAATTCTAATCAAGTATTTGGTTTTGCCTTGCTATTGACTTATTTTTAAATTTTATCTCAAATGACTTTTGTTTTTAGAAATATTTGTTTTACCGTTTGTAGACAATATTCATCCACGTTCAACCTACATGAATTTTCTGTAATACAAATACTTAATATTAAAAGTTAATTACAAATTATTTATAATGGTTGATTCTGGGTCAATTTGACACTTAAGACTTGGCTAGGTTTACTTCATATCCGTGATTGATTCTGAAGTTAGAATTTTCTCACACCCACTGGTTAGCTTTATATTTACATGTATTTTATACATATTTCTGCATTGATTTCTGTTTATGAAAGACTTGATTATATATATATATAATATATATATATATATCAGGGTGGTCCTTAATATGGATATTTTCGAGTTTTCTTGCTCACAAGAGCTCAAATGGTTCATTTGTCGCTAAGTTATACCTAAAACTTTTTTTTTTAATTTTTAAAGAAATTTCCATGCTATTTCCATGCTATTTCCATACGAAGTTTGATTGAATTGCGCGCTATCTAAATGTTAATATTAAGAGATAAAACTTTAGAGAATTGTTTTTTATCAATTTGGAACCATTTGAACACTTGGGAGCAAGAAAATTCGAAAATGTCCATATTAAGGACCGATATATATATATATATATATATATATATATATATATATTGCTTCGAATAATCTTTTTAATACACCCTACCGCTGAAGATACCTACAAAAATATTTAAAAAATTGAATTTTAAATAAAATTTAGAACATTGCTTAGATTTTTTGATTAAGGAAGACTTAAAAAATATATTAAAATGTATATATTATAAAACTTCTCATTCTTATTCTATAATTAAAATTAGAAATAAATTTGAACTCATAGTTACCAATATTAACAATATAATATTTCAATATATTTATAATAAATTCAGAATATTTTTAATGATAAATGCACTATTTTTCATTGTTTTCTACATTATTATTGTTCTAATTTGCTTTCATTCGAGAATCTTACAAGTATTACCAGAATCCATACATAAATTAGAGAGATATCAACAGTGCGTGACAAAACGAACCTGAAATCAAAATTCAAGGTTGCACTACTGCTTTAGCTATTGCGATAAGAAAAAAAAATTTGGCCAATATAAATTATTACAGAATTATACTAATTTGAAATGTCAATAATTTGAGTAGATAATTGCGTTAAAAAATTACTAAGAAACAACGAATCGGTAATGGAAAACTATCTAAGTTAAAGGATGTATGTGAAAGATATTTCAGTTGAAAAATGGTTTAAAATAACATATTCTCTTTATTTTTAAATATTTCTATTAACTATCAACTATTGTTTAAAAATCTATATAGACTATAATAATTTTAATAATGTTTTATAAATTACATATTCTTCAATAAAAATTGCAGTGTAATGAACATGTCCATAAGGTCAATATAGTCTAAATTTCTAAATGCCGATGTTAATGGTAAATAAAATCAAATAATTTTGATCATATGTTTATTATTATATTTGTCTGAAGACTATAGTCACACTATTGTACAATTTTTGTAAAATTTTTAGTTTATTCAAAATTACTGAGAAGTACTGCATTTCCTTGTGCAACTCCAATTCTCATTTAGCTTCTTATATAGATTTACCTTATTGCTGATACGTTTTGGGTTAATATTTGTTAAATATTTAAAAATTGAGTCATCTTATAAATTATAAATATCTGTGTGTATGTTTTCAGTATACAATATGTATATGTATATAAGCAAATTTAATTTCTCAATTTTGTATTAAAGAAAAACAACTTACCTGCAACGAATTGAGAACGCTCACGCATATTCTTTGCATCTTTTATGAAGAAACGTGATGAGTTTATTTAAATATGTACATGAATAATATATACACGTGCAAGTTTTTTTAATTCATAAAAGCAAACAAAACACTCGATTATCTAATTGCATATTCTTGTGATATAAATCTTTTACAACTAATAATATATAATAATAGTTTGTAATGATGGCAAGTAAATCGTTTATGTGTTGTATATCCTTTGTAAATTATTTTTATATTTGTTCTGGTACGGATGAAATAATATGGTTATATAAATTAAAACACATCACAAAATATATTTGTGTTTCAATCAATAAGAAAAATTAATTAGCAAATCTCAATTCGATCATCATGTTGTGCAATACCGAAGCGAATCGTAGAAAAGTGTGTTTATATGATGCCCTTTATTTTGCGTTTTATAACCGATGACAATGTCATTAAATATTTATGTAAATTGCTTTCTTAAAACTTTCTCTATTCAAAATTCAATGTAGTCCGTGGAGACGAACTTAAATATTGCATAATATGTTATCATCTAAAAATTCAGTGTTTATGAACTGCTGATGAACAAATTATATAATTATATACATAACGAAAATAGATAACATTTGACTTCAAATATAATGATAATTTAATTAAATATTTTTTTATATTTATTTAAACACTTTTTTGTTTTGTTGCCAACTTTGATTATTATCATCTTTGATTCCATCAAGTTAATTTCATGGATAAATTGAAGCGTCACTTGGATTCAATTTATTTATACTGCATGTAACTTTCTCCGAGAAATCAAATTATATTAAGAAAAAGTTTAAACTCTTCATCATTTTGATTTGAATTTCTTTGGACGTTTGATGTATCTGATAATTGTGTCGTGTGTAGTAAATAAAGATTGTTGTCTATGTTTTTTACATATAATGTTAGAAATAACTGAATTTATAGAAAGCAACAAGTATATTCATATAAACAGTAGCAAAAACGAAACAGATTCTGGAAAAGAAATGCTTTGCATATATAATTTTTTTGTTACAAAATTCTGAGAATTAAATTGATTATAAAATGTGATTTATTGCTGATACAATAAAGTAATATATATAATTAAAAAAAAATCATTTATTATAATTCAGATTTCTGAGAACCTCACATTCTCACATTTTCATATTTTCATCACACATTTCATGATAATATATTTAATTATTATTATTGCTATGATTTAAAAATCCACGTAACAAAAAATAGGATTTAGGATATCCCGAGTTAGAATTTAAGAACATTAATTAAATTTATAATTATTGAAATTTAATTGAGATTGATTCTTTCATACTTTCATTACAATTCTTCTTTTATAGATTCTTTCATTTAAATATGATTCTACAATTTATTCAATGTATAATTATTATATAGGGCATTCAAGGTGTTAATATAAACTAAAGAGAAAGTAGTACTTTATATGAGAAATATTATTTCTATACATTCTATACCTTCAATACTCTCAATATCTGATATTCTTTATCAAAAAGAACCAAACAACTTTTTTATAAAATACTATTAGAATGATTATATGTAATTATGTTGATTGTCGGAATATATAATAGATTTCTGATGCATTAGCTCGATGAAATGAAAGTATGTTTATTTTCTATACTAATTACATGATTAAAGCCGTAAATATAAATGGAATTAATAATGCTTAATATTATTATTTTGCAAAGCTAATTATTTATGCTATTTATTGCCTTATTTCAGTAAATGACTATTTCTGAAGACTTTCTCTAATAATACTCAATCAAAACATACTCTGACTTCATTTATCACGAGACATTTTTATTTTATTCCCTGCTTATATTTCTTTTTGCAATTGTTGGATTGTTCAACATTTATTCAGTTTCTTGGCATGGCTATAAAACTATCTTTGTCATTTTTCAACATTCGTAATGAGGAAACGTTGTACTGTCAATGAAGTTACAAATGAACATTATTCTGGCTCGTCTGACATGGGACTATTAATAAAAGTGACAGACGACACCCTCGCATGGGGTTTAGAGGCGCTCTTCCAAATAAATGGAGCTTTTTAGGAATATATAGAGAGAAACTCGATTATTTATGTTATTGTTACTATTTACTAAATAGAATAGATAGAACACATTTTTGTCATATTGCCTACATATATTTCAAGTGGCTAATTTAACTTTTGGTTCATTTTTACAGTTGTTGTTTTTTATATGTAGTCAATATAAAAATAGTTCAGACTTTAAATTGAAGTTTAAAAAGAAAGTTGAATTTTTTCTAGAAAATTTTCTCAGTCCCCACTTTTGAAATTGAAATTAAAATTCACTCTTGGAAGTTTCTTAAACAATGTAAAATTAAATATAAAAGGTTAGAGGTGTCTGAAAACCCAAAACTAACTCTTTGGTAATGGAAATTTTAGCAATTCATTTCGAATAGGTAATAATACAATATCATTCTTAAGGTTATAAATGTCGAATAAAGTTATAGGTAGTACAGTTGACGTGTTGATAGTCTGATGATAACTTGGAATTTGAGATTTTATAATCTGATCCTTTAGAGATTAAATTCTTGACATTTACTTTATCGGAATTTATAATTGGATAAAAAGAAAATTGACTTGCATGGTGTCATATTATATTTGTGCACAATCATTCTAAAGGACAGACCTTACATTCTAGATTTCATATCAGATAGAAAAATAATTTTGATATTAGTTCCAATGATTTATCAATATTTTGTGAAAGCAAGTATTTGTTACCAGTGTAATTTGTCTAGTGCATAAACTGCATCATAATTTGAATGCAATTTATATAAATCCTGGTGATCTAAATAGCAGTTTACTTACATTAATTGAAACTGATTAATTTCATTTAGTCATAACCTGATATCGATACTGACATAACACTCATGATTTATTAAGAAATGATAAATGAGAGATGGACATGCAATGCGAGAAGTGCATATAAATTTTCTTGCATTTAAGTAACTGCATCTTAGCCATTTAAATTTATAAATTATAGTTGCGTAATGGAATAAATATATTTAACGATTTAGTTCAAATCCTAATTTAATGACTGTGTATATTTATGTAATAGTAAAATTTCTAGTAAATCATACGTATATTATAAATGATATCATGAAGTTGATTCCTAATATCATGTATTAAATATAATTAATACGTACTTCATTGAAATACTTGATTAATTGGATTATCTGATATAGATAATATCTTTTATGTCTTTTATATATATACATATATATATATATATATATATATATATAAAATGAAAAAAACGAATTATTATATATTGATGACTTTAAATAGGGTTTTTTTTTTTTTTTTTTATATGAACTTGATTCAATAACTTTCTTTGACTAGTAGTTATCCAGTGTTATAATGCGTTCCTCATTTCTGGTGAAATTTTTTACCAAATAAATTTTATCCCAATTTATTATTTACCTAAAAACTTATACAATCGCTGAGTATATTTCTGATAGTAAACTTTTATACGATACTGTAAAAAACTTATCTGCTGTCAAAGCGATTCACATAGATTCTCATAATAAGCAGTCTCTTTGTATATGTACACCTTTCTCTCGAAGCATCGCGATCTTTTAAACAGATTTGTGATGCTGAACACATCTTCCTTATAGATCGAGGAAAGGTGAAAATACCTTAACAAAATACTAAACTCTAAAATTTTTATACAATAATAAATTTCTTCGATAATATAAAAGTACGCTTAATGATAATAATAATATTTATTGTCACTAGTGTTATTTTATTTATCATTATAAAAATACTTATATTAATAATATACAAGTCATTTTAATTTGTTTTAATTATTTAAGTTTTAGTATTTTTACAAAAAGAGCCCAACATTCTAAATAAAGCATATTAGCAGTGGATTATAAATTTTCACACAAAATTTTTCTTGTTGAATCGTATTGGAACGTCAACAACAACGTAACATGCAAGGTACTATAACATTTGATTACATTTTGATCTTAAAAATGATTTTATTTTGTTTTAATATTATATTATATAGTTTACAACTTGTAGTCATGTATACATAGAATTCAAATATATAATTCACAATTTATACTTAATTCCCCATAAATTTTGACATTACATTACATACATAGATACAACTTTTTTTATAATATTATATTTTATACTAGCTTTATCACATCAAATATCTTTTTTATGCATCATACACTATCTTTTTGTATTATTTTCTATCTTTTATATATCATGTGCCTCATAAATCTTATACTGACCAATTTTCCTTATAACTGACTTCTTCATTCTTCCTTTCTTCTCTAACCTCTTTTTCATTTTTCTCTCTCTCCCTATCTCTTCTTTTCTTCTAATATTCTTAATTTCTAATTCTATTCAACTTCTATCTTTCTTTACTTTTTCATTCTTCTTTTTATATTTGCATGTTCTAATCTCTTTCTTCTCACTCCTAATTCAACTAAACTATTAGAATTCTGTAATTTTAATTTTAACAATACACATTATTATGCCAATGGCTAGGACTCGAACTGAGTATCCCCGTATATATTTAGAAAGTATCGTATCTATATTTATTTTTACATACATTATGTAAATGTCAAAATTTTTGTCTTTTCGCACAGTTTCACTAAATTTTGTTTTTCGTACCAATTAACGATTTTCAATTTGTTTATGATTTACGTTGAAGACTTCGAAGTACGTATAAAATTAATTAAACAAAAAATACTTGCAAAAAAATTCATAAATTTATATTAAAAATATTGACGTTGGTATTGAATATTTTTGTAAAATTTGATTTTTCTGAATATCAATTGCTATTATGTAACTTTTATGAGTTAGTTAATGATTTTTGTGAGTTATTTTCGAAAAAAAAAATTCTGTATATCAATTGTTATTATGTGACTTTTATTGTTAGTCAATTTAATATTGGTAGAACTTTAGTATTAATCCTGTAGGTACTTAGTTATAAAGAAAGCTGATATATAAATATATATGTTTGAATAAAAATACCCACTTGCTCTCTTTCTATTACTGCAAAACAAGCTTTCTACGATATTATGACTTTCTATGGACCACGCCGCCACATATTCGCAAAGACGCGACGTACAGGAAGCCGTTGATAACGGATCGCAAATTCACTTGACCCCGTGTCGTAAATGTTTTATGAGGTTATTTGATGGCTGAAATTTTACGTAGGAATTGATTTACGAGAATCGATGTGCTGCTTCCTTATAATTGAACACCATTGCTGACAATTAGTGGTGATATATCATCATGTAACGTGTATTCGATTGGTTTGAGGCTCATTTGCTTAAACTTCTTCTTTTCAGTATTGGATTGCTTAAAAATTGTTTTTTTTTTATTTTGAGGTTTTTAAAATTTCGGTTTTCTGCAATAAAATCTTTTTCTGTAAGGCTTATTCTGACGAATTTATAAATTTTAGACGTTAATTCAATACTGGCTTTAGTGCCAAAATTATAATACAAATGCAATCGTAAATTGGTTTACAAAAATTGATTTCCAAGAATCGATGTGATGCTTCCTTATCAAGGAACATTACTGCTAATAAAAGCTTTTTCCTGGCGCAAAATATAATTTTTGTTTTTTGATTACTAAATGTCTGAAAATCTGATTTGATCTGATTTTTCTTCCATAATAAGTCTGTTATTGATGAAGTTATAGGTTTTAAAAGTTTCCGTAATACTTGATTTGGTAAATGATTGATCAAGTACGAAAATAATAAGCCTTACGAGCAATCGTAAATGTTTTATGAGGTTATTTGATTTGGTTTAGATTTTATGTAGGGATTGATTTAAAATAATCGACGTGATATTGCCTCTATAAAACATTTGATATTTTCCTATATAGAACATGTAACGTGTGTTCGTTTGGTTTGAAATTAATTTTTTTTGGAGCTTCTTTTTTGTGTATTTTTGTTATTATTGTTAATAATCGTTTTTAGGTTAGGAGATTTCTGAACACTTTGTTTTTTTAAAAAAAAATCCATATTTTTTTTATTGATGTAATCATAGGTTCGTGAGTTTGATCTAATGCACTTTTGACATAGGATTTTGGTTAAGTACCCCAAAAATATAAAACAAGCAAACAATCGTAAATGTTCTATGAAGTTATTTGATGGTATGAATTTTATTAATACAATAATTTATTCATTAATTAATTAATAGATGTGTTGCTTTCTTATTATACGTGCATTTGATTGGGTTAAAACTCAATTTTTGAAAAAGTTTCTGATTTATGTTGAAGATGCCGTGATTTTCAAAATTCTGTTAATTTTCAAAAATAATTTCTCCATTATTCGTTTCGGGGTGAATTTTTATTTACGTGTTATCATCTAGTAATTTCATATTCTTAGATTTTTATAAACAGTTATTTAATTTATAGTATTTTATAAAGCTTCTCAATGATGATCTCAATGGCTGTGTGATGGGAGCTTTGTTTGCAATTTGAAGTTACATGTTCGATATCAACCTCATACAGTCTGATATCATCTTCCTTAGTTTGATAACATCAGTATTAGAGAAATTTTAATACTCAAAATATATAAGCCAATTATTGGTATCTCTTCCAAAATGCTATGTAATTAAGAGTAATAATCACAAAGCTCATAGAGCTTTTAGATTCTGATTTATAAAACAAGCAAAAAATTGATTTATATCTCATTCTAAACTATGCTTTATTATATCTTTACAATTTCCCTTTCAGAATAAACTTGATTTTTTTTTAAATAATATATATATATATATATATATATATATATATGTATATAAAATGTGTTTTGATCTCATGCAAATACTAATGAGCAATCATAATGTTTTGTAAGTTTACGTACTCAGTTTGCTGCTTGATATTGAAAATTAGTAAATTTAGTTTTTTTTTATAATTATGGAATTATTACCTTCATTCGATTTCATTTCAATGCAATCAATTTCATAATTCTAATCATAAAAATGTTATTAGCAATGCAAAATTTCTGGAACATATTTGCAATTCTTGTTTTCGGGTGTGTATTTTATTTTATTTCTCACGATTATTCACATCGTAATAGTTCATTATTATTGTACAACTATTACAAAGCCTATGTCTTAATCGTCTCCGTTCAACTCTAGTCACGCAGAAGTTTGCGAACTAATATTTCGTACAATTGTGTAATCTATTTCGAGTCAATTGTGCAGAATCATTTCTTGTCTTTTCGTCTTGTGTTTTTTTTCGACTTTTTTCTTTTCTGTGCAGACCTTTTTATTCGTTTATATAGAACTGAATAATTGCTGGGCCGTGTTATTATCTGAAGCGGTGGTGGTAAAACTTTGGAGAACTGGAGCAATAAGTTACAAATAAGTTACTATTTTGATTTTGAGAACTACATTGAAATATTAGGTACTTGATTATTGTTATATTACTAGATAAGGTGTTCAATTTTCTAATTTATAATACTATAATTTTATGAATTTTTAAAAAAGAGTCACCAATTTAATATAATAATAGTGAGGGATGATTTTTTAATTTGGGGTTACAGCCTTCACAATTTGCTTTAATATGCGATTAATTCAATTACTTATATTCTTTAATTTGATTTCTAATACCTAAATTCGCTCATACTTTTCTAAAAGTCCAAAATACATTGTTTACAAGATAACTGAAAAGAAATGATAACAATATTAGAATGTTAATAGAGAAGTAAACTTGTATATAAAATTTATATGTGGCATTGCTTTGCAGTGGGTAAACCATCCCTATAATTCATGTTTGCTGTTTTTTATTAATTGTTAGATAGTCTGTTATACTTATTATGCAGAAATATGCATAATATTCTAATATTGTATTGTTGAATATCGGCAATTATTTTAAAAATTATTTACAATCACATCATATTTGATACTATTAAAAAAATTGTCTACAAATTTTAAATGAATGAAAAAAAACTAATATTTAGATTGTAATAGTAAACTTTATGCATAATTAACGTTCAAAAGAATTTCGTGCAAAATTTGATTAAATCAAAAACTTTAAATTAAAATATGAAGGAAGAAATTATAAATGTTGATCTATATTGTTATATTTTTTACAATGCTAAATATTTAATAATTATACACTCAAATTATACAATGCACAAATGCATAGGATTTAGAAATTGTCTTATTGAATTGAACATCTTTAATAAATGAAATTACTTTAAAAATACCTCATCTCACAATTGCAAATAGTGCATTATTTAAAAATGTAATTGTAATTGTAGTTTCTTCGCAGAATCAATTTTTAACGAATTTTAAAAAATGTTAAAATAAAGTAGAAATCTTTAGACTAAAACATCAATTAAATAAATATTTTAAATCCAAATTTTAAAATAATTATTTACGCAGGTTTTTTAAACATTGTTCACATAAATGGTGGTAGATTATTAAATATTTCCCGAATGAATGATAGTAAAATAATTTGTATTTATAATCCATGTGAATTATATATAAATTAATTTGACCTCTTATTACTAAACTAAATAGTTTTATATTAAAATTCTAATTTCACAAGTATCTAAAAAACTGAACATCAGTCTATAATATTCAATTTTTGCAATAAAATCAAATAAATTAAATGGTTTAACTAAATTTTTCTCTTTCTATAATTCATATAGTAAATGATCTCTCTTTTTTCGAAATCTGTAACATGATAGTTCTATGTTCCAAGGGCTCCACATCCATTCCACATTAATTCCACATTCGCACCTTTTTTATTCTATTTTAAACAAGTGTTCCGGTATATAACAATAGTTATATCCTATCATATGTATGATATTATATTATTGCAAATTGTTTATTCGTAATAGTAAAATACTGATGTGTATCGTTTTTTCTAAAATGATTATTTTTTCCGAACCATCTTTTTTAGAACTACTGTTATCCAAAGTTTAACTCGGGTCAGATATTCGCCAAGTCATCCAAAACGCATTACGCGAAACACGTTCAAAGAAATCGAAAATCTCTTGTAAAAGTTTTAATCTCCACGGATAAGAGTTCTGTAATAGTAATGATAATAGACGGTACGATGATTATAACCCGGTACAGGCCGATTGCAATAAAAACTCTGTAAAACGAACGTTTAGATCATTTCGATTGCGAAAAACTGACAATTATTCGGAAGTTGTTTGTAATATTTCGTGCCTTTCTGAGATTGCGTTCATGTGCTGTGATTTACTGTATTATTATCGTTGTTAGAAGGAAGTTTACGAAAAGTTTATTGAGTAATTATCTGAGAAATAATAAGTTTTTTCTGTAATTGCTTTGATTACCGAATTTATAGATTAGGGATATTTATTGTTTTCTCACGGCATATTTCTGTACTATATTATTGCTAACTTTTGAGCGAGCAAATTACGAATGATGTTTTGGCAGTTTCATAACAAAAATTAGAAATCATTTAATGAACGCATTGAGAGATAAAATCAATCGTACTTTTTCCAAAAAAAAATAGTTGAAATTTATATAGGGTAGAGCGAAGTAAAAATGTTTACCACCGATCTCTCAAAATCAAGTAAAGTTAGGAATTTTTTCACAACAATATTTGGAAGTAGACAAAAAATATATGAGCACCCATCACATTGATTTCTATAACGTAGCAGTCAGTAGATAAACGCCTATGTGTGAATTTTCATTACAAAAGTATTTGCTCTCGATGTTAGTTTGGTTAGCACTGTTGTTTAGTTTACGAGACCTTAATATAATTTTAAAGTATACATTATTCATTTGTTTCATAAGATGTATTGGTAATTCTAAGTTAGATTGAATAGTCTTTTTTACATAACTTGTTTAAAAGCTTACATGTGGGTGGGTAAAACAGATCAACTGAATCTTTGCCTTCGCTAAGGTGTAAACTATAAAAAATAATAAATATAAAAGTAAATTAAATTAAAAGTTACAATTTTACAAGAGATAAATCATAAATAGTTATTACAACTCTGTTGATAAATGTTACCTGTACTTCTACCTCCACTTTTTCCAGGTGCTTTACCTTTACCTCTACCTCTACCACAACCTCTACCTTTTCCTGGTTCCTTACCCCTCCCTCTATCTTTACCTTTACTGGTCCTTTGCCTAAGAAGAAGAAGAAAAACAAGTAGAAACATTTAGAAACTATTGACCATTTAGATCATAGATTCCCAAACTTGTTGGACCCCTTGCGTTGTTTTTTGTTTTGTTATAGACCCCCTATATTAAGGTGACCACACGTCCCAGTTTCGCCAGAATAGTCGTGGATTTCCATCTAGTGATCCTGGTTTTTATAAAATAAATTTTTGGCCAGGATTGTGCCGCGTTCTCAAAAAGTATAAGTTTAAATCGAATCTTTGATACTAAAATTACAACTACCCATCAAATTTCTGGAAACGATATATTTCACATCTAACATTTTCACGTGCTCAATACTAACATTTAAATAGATGGTATGTTCTCAAAAATGCGATTTGCGATTTTGATGAAAATTGACACACATTGTGACTATACTTTTTACTAAGATTGTGACTAAAATTTAAAGTTGGATCGTTCAATAGTTCCTGAGATATGCGAGGTTGATGGGTGGCTGGCTCCGCTCTCAATACTAGTATTGAAACAGATTGTAGGTTTTCAAAAATGCATAATTCGATTTTGATGAAACATGACATACATTGTTACTACACCTTACTGAATATTTGACAAAAATTTAAAGTTGAATCATTCAATAGTTTTTAAGATATGGGAGGTTGATGGGTGGCTGGCTCCGCTCTCAATACTAGTATTGAAACACATTGTAAGTTTTCAAAAATGCATAATCCGATTTTAATGAAACATGACATACATTGTTGCTACACTTTACTAAATATTTGACCAAAATTTAAAGTTGGATCGCTCAATAGATTCTGAGATAGGCGAGGTTGATGGGTGGCTGGCTCCGCTCTCAATACTAACATTTAAATAGATAGTATGTTCTCAAAAATGCGATTTGCGAATTTGATGAAACTTGACACACAATGTTACTATACTTTACCAAGTTGGTGACCAAAATCTAAAGTTGGAAAATAAAACAGTTTCTGAGATATGCGAGGTTGATGGGTGGCTGACTCTGTGCTCAATACCAACATTTAAAGAGATGGTATATGTTTCAAAAATGCGATTTGCGATTTTGATGAAACTTGACACACATTATTACTATACTTGCAAGATTGTGACCAAAATTTAAAGTTGAACTAATATGAGTTTTTTTTTTATTTTTATATTATAGCATTTTTTTACTAAAATTGACCACCTGCATATTTTTCAATCGTTTTATTTATAAATATAAAATATATCTGTTTTCTCTGATAACTCAGTGAAAAGCACTAAATCCAAGATTGCACGAATGAAGAAATTGCTCGTATATTTATAGGAGCAAGTAAGATGCGATACAGGTCGATTGCAATTGGTCCTATAAATCTCCACTCCATATCCTCCATGACTGGTAATAAATTTCTCAAGCGTAATACTGCTGTTCAAGAATAGATGAGAGCATCACGTTTAACAGTAAAAAGCTGTTTTATTTTATTTCTTATTTGGATTCGATTTTTCTTCAGTAAAAACAAAGCAAAACAATACGGTTTTATGTAACTTGTAAATTAAAATTCATTTCATCAAAAAATATTTTCAATATATTTGTTATGCAACTTTTCCTTTCTATATTGATGATAGAGAAATTAATAAATGTATCTCAGAACTAATAATCTTGTATGGTCATTTCGATTGTGTAACAATTGTAGAATTAATAGAAACGAAATTATGGTGATACTAGTGTAATTAATTATAAACTGGGAGCGAGAGTCTTGTTAATGATATTGATGGATTTGGTTTGTCTTGATGAGGAAAGTTCTGCTATTGAATTGGATCTTTGTTGATTATATTATTGTTTGTTAATTGTTACTAATTGTATAGGTTGAATATCTGAATTTGATAAACTCGAGAGTCAATGAACATATTTTATATTCTTGTCAAAAGTTACGTTTCTAATAAACTAAAAATTAAAAGTAATCTATTTCATTCGCTTTTTCGTGATTTATATGAATTTTGCCGGCGCCATCCGAGTAAAAAGGGTTAAACAGGTTAACTCAAATGAATAAAAATCGAAGTAAAGACCGACACAGAACACGTCATTTATAGACGACACTCATATACACACATATCCGAGTGGATGTCGTCCATGGACGACATTCGTAGCAAAAGGGTTAATGTACATTGATAAACTTTGCATTTCTTCAATATTGTGCTAGGATAAATGTTTTTATGATTAGTTCCGATTGTATTATGTGTTTGATTTTTATTTCACGTCTTCAATAAACACTTGTGCAATAAATACATATTTTATTAACCTCCTTAGTTATTATCGTTGGCTTGTAAAGGTAAACACTTGACGATAATCTTTGCTCGCGGATGCGGCTGTTTCACTTTCTATGGTTTCGTAGGGAAAGCTTATAAAACCGCAAGTCATAATTGACTTCGTACTATTTAATAGCACTGCAAATAAAATAAGGAAACATTGCAAATCAATAAGCAATATTTGCTTATCTTTGCGATGGGATAAGCCATGCTAAAATATGTAGAAAGTTTTGATGGAGCTTAGTTTTGCATTATTTGATTAATATATTACATGCGAATAACGTAAGATGGTTTCTGGTTGAATTTATGTAATAGAGAAGTGAAGTCAGGAATTTTAAATATTTACATAAAAAGATGTTTACTCGAATACAATTTGTATATTTTTTTATTATTTGCTATATTATATCAGATGCAGCATATAAGTATCTTTATGCCGTGTAAGATGTGTAATGGAGAACTAAATTAAAAAGATAAAACTTATTTTAATTTTTTTTGAAGTTGTTTAAAATATTAAACTTCTACATATTTTCAACAATATGAATTAATTACATAATGATGCTGTATTAAATGAAAAATAATTTATATCATATAGCTATAGAAATCACAATAATAGAAATGTTTGTGCAGTGTTGCAAATATTTTTTCTCGCAATTATTTCAATAATTTTAATAAGAATTTTGTCAATCTAAAGGATATCTTTAGTAAATAATCGTGCTTTCTATGAATGATTGAATAATTGATATTCAATGAATGAATGAATGAAGAATGAAGAATTCTGTGAATGAATGGAGAATTGATATAGAGTATTTTGACGTTTTACTAGTACAATTTTTAATATATCTTTGCTGATGCCTTGCACCAGTAATTATAATATGTAGGGTAAAGTGGGGCTTAAAGATCTGCTCGTGAATTTTGAAAAAAAAATGTTTTCTTTATTTTGACATATTTTGAAAGATCTAAACTTTTTTTCAAAGCAATCGTACTGCTTTAACTGCATAAAGACGAAATATCAAACCGCGTAAGCTCCGCGTCGACGTCTAACGCGTAAACATTTGTACGGAACCCATAGGAATGTAAACCAAAATTATACTTATTGTTAAAATCTCTATAAAATATCTGATAATTTGATGTGCATATGTCTAATGATCATTTTTGACCGCCAAATGGCATTTTTTTTTACTTTTTTCATTAGATCTCCGAAACCGCTAGACCTGCCTTTATGAAAATTTGATCGGTATTTCACCTTGTCAATACAAGTAAAACGTTTTTTGAATTATTAAAATCGGACGCTCCGTTCTCTTAAAAACTGAGTTACCGTTTTCGGCACTTTTTGCCCCGTATCTTTGGAACGGCTAGACCTGACTTCGCCAAAAACTAATCAGCACGTCTCCTTATCAATACGAATCGAATGTTTTTTGAATTAATCAAATCGGTTGATCGGTGTTCCCGAAATCGTCGACGAAAATTTGTATCCGCACATACATACACACACGCACACACACACACACACACACACACACACACACACACACACACATACACACACACACACACACACATACATCCATTTTTTCTAAGGTATGCCAAAATATTCAGAAACCTTTGAAACGTCGAGAAATGCAAAAATTTTCATTTTCGATTTTTTTGCGATTACTATAACTTACCCTACGGGAAGTTAAAAATAATATATAAAAATTTTAAATCGATATCTCAAATATTTTGAGTTACAGCCATTTAAAAAGTATATATATAGTATATAGTACAACGATCATTTTATCTTTAAACGCGTTTTTCTCGAAACAGCATTTTCCGAATTTGCTGCAGTGATTACTCAAAAACTAATGATCCAATCACTATCAATTTTTTTTACATTTTCTTTATATAGTTCTCCGCAAAATGAACTATCGATTTTTTGATCGGATCAAAAATCGAATTTTGGCAGCCGAAAAACGACCAAAATTTTGGGTAAAATTCGAGTTTTTTTTAAAAACGCCGCCATTTTGTCAATTTTTGATTTATTTTTTTTCATCGTAGTTCATTTTACAGACAATATTATCTAGTGTAATGAGATTTTTTTTTTTTGATTTCATCCACGTAGAAGGCCGGAATCACTGCAGCAGTTAAGGGCCTTTTTTTGTCGCGCCGTTGGAGATCGACGATAACTTAAAATATATTTAATTTTTTTCTTCAAAAATTTTGCTATGTATTCTTAAAACATGTATAAATATACTCCTAAATTTTGAAATGATTGATAAAGTAGTTTTTTTAATATAAATTCCCAAATATCACCTTTTTTAGGCGGTTACACTAGTTGTGCCCCTTAATGTTAAAAAGTTGTCACGTTCATAATAAATTTTTGAAAAAAAATCCTAAGAGATTTTGACATACTTATTTTCTTTATTTGCTTATGATTAATATTATTTGTATTTATTTATAACGTTTTGTATCTTTTGTTTGTATCTTATTTTATTTTATTTTTATTTTTTCATATTGACGTCACACATCAGCTCATAGAATTTATAAAATCTGATTGCTTTTTATTAATAAAGAAAAAAATTTTGTAAGTTATATTTTGTTGGTTGTATAATGTAACTATTATTTTGTAAAACTGATAATTAAAAAACGAAATCATTCATAAATTACACTAATCCTTTACCTGTGTCAATTTTCCCCCCGACCCCCCATCTATAACGCGGCAGTGCGTACGTGTGGGTGCATGTGACAACGTAGTCGCGAATATTGGCGGAGAAACCAGTTGGCGAACGGAAGAAAGGTCGTTTCGTGTGCGGCCCGCGAGAAAACGATAGTGAGAGAGGGCCTTGACCGTCAAATGGATTTATTTCGCCTTTGTGTTTGTATTTCGATGATAATTGGTATGTGGACGTTGCAAAACACATTGATTGAATTAAATTACACGATGAGATAAATGATATATTGCTAGACTGATTAGTGGGTAATGGATATGTGAAATTTGTGTAATTGATATAAATTGTCTTTTGAAAAGAGGGAATAGATTTTTTCGAATATTTTATAGTTTAGTAAATGTGCTACAGTTTAGACAGAACTTTCTGATAAAATATTTATAACAGAATATTGTAATTTTTTTTTATTTATTCATTTATTATTATACAGCAATCAAAACAGTAATTACATTCTATGAGCTGCTATGCTAAAATATATAAACTGACAACAGAACTAGTTGGGCGCATGACATCGTGCCTTAAGGCATACTGCTGAAACTTACCGTACCAAAAATTATTTTTTTTAAAAAGATTAACATTTTTGAAAAAAAATACTCTGAAAAAATTAGATTTTTAGAGAAACTATAAATTTTTGACAAAAATTTACTTTTTTTAAAAAAAAAACTCTTTGAAGATAAATTTATTTTGAAATATGTATTTGCACACACATACACATACACATACATCCATTTTTTCTAAGGTATGCCAAAATATTCAGAAACCTTTAAAACGTAAAAATATATATTTTCATTTTCGATTTTTTTGCGATTACTATAACTTGCCCTACGGGAAGTTAATAAATATACATCCTATAGATTAATTAAATAAGGTTTACTTAAATGTTATATGAAGTTAAAGGTAGTGCACCTTTTCACCAGCAGATCTTTAAACCCCACTTTACCCTACATATTATAATTTGCATTGTTTTCATTTGTTTACTCGTTTTTTAGGGTTACGATTCCAAAGTTCAATTACTCAAAAGCTCAAAAGCTTGGAGTAAGAAAAATAGTAGAAATCAAACTAGAACTTTCGTAATTTTGAATTGAAAATTGTTAAAAGGTTTGAAATTTTTTGAAAACTTCGGAGAATATTCGATTTTTGAGAATTTTGAATTCTGAAAAAATTGATTTATTTTTGTATTTTAATTTTTCCTGAAAACCCAGATGTTTTTCGAAGCATAAGCGATGCGTAGCTGTTTTAGATTCTTTCTAACGTTTAAATATTATAGATCTTGGTACGAACCCATAATAGGAAGAACAAATATTGCATTTATTATTAAATTCTCTAAAATATCTGATAGTTTGATATGCATATGTCTAATGATCATTTTTGACCGCCAAATGGCTTTTTTTAAATTTCCCGTATAAGTTATTGTAATTGCAAAAAATCGAAAATGAAACATCTTACATATCCTCACGTTTTAGAAGTTTCTGAAAATTCTGATATACGGTAAAAAAATGTATGTATGTGTGTGCGGATACAATTTTTTGTCGATGATTTTGAGAACACGTATTAACCGATCTTAATAATTCAAAAACATTTGATTCCGATTGATTTCTGACTAGTTTTTGGCCAGGGCAGGTCCAGCCGTTCTGAAGATACGGGGCAAAAAGTCCCAAAAATGATAATTTAGTTTTTGAGATAACGGAGCGTCCTTTTATTCAATAATTATTTTACGCGTGTTGACAAAATTAAGAACTAAATAGATTTTTCGAAAAGCAGTTCCAACTTTACTCAACCAGACCTATAGTAATAAATTAGTTTATTCGTCTTTAGTTTTACTTTAATATTGATGTATCTTATTTTTCTGCAGTTTTATTTTTGTATTTTTAAAAATTTTAATATTTTAAAAAATCAATATAAAACAAGACAAATATCTTGAATAATCATCGATAAATTAAATTAATATGGTTTACTAGCCCTTCCATTATTTAATAAAACATCATCAGACGATCATGCACCACACATGATAAATTCTTGGCCGGTGACCCGCAATTTACCTGAAAGCGATTTGCATTCCCGACAACTTACTTGCATATTGGCATTGGCCTATCTTAATCATATTTTATTAGACAAGTAATATATTTTGAAGGATATGGTAAACAGGTTTAATTACTGACTTAATCTGGTAAAATATTGCACTCGTTTACCATTTTGCTAATTTAAATATATTCATTTAATCTGCTCAATTTGATCTGGGGGAAACAACAATCGCAGATAAAAAAAAACATTTTAATAATATTGCTATCTTTATATACATTCAAGTTATGTGAATGAATATATGAATGATATATGAATATAAAGTATGAATGCAATTCAATTGTATGTTTATTCCAAATGCATTGAATTTAAGTATTGTTTGATGAAAGAGTAAATAATATGTTTGGAGAACCAAAACTCATTAATAATAAAGTAAAAAAATATCTCTTTTATCTGGACAAGCAATTCGGCAAATACTGCATTAACATACGAGTGAATTTAAGTACTTTTTTACATAATTGAAAATTTATGTATATATCAGTAATCAAAAGTAGTTTATAATAATGCATTTTAAATCAAAAATATTTGAATCATGGTTAATAGTTGTTTTGAGTATTTATTTGCAAACACTTAGACGTCTGTCTGTAAACTACTTGATCATCCAGAATATGAAATAATCAATTACTTATCATACTATTAATCAGCGCAATTTATCCATTTTATTTATTGCTACTTCAAAGACTTATCTAGATGCATAATAATATAATATACATCGATTTATTAGACATTATATAAAATATGACTTCATGTTGACATCAAGTTCAATTGCTTTTGCATTATGTTATTTGTAGATAAACCTGTTATTAGACATATACACCATGTTTTACTTATTATAATAATGTATTACATTGAATATGGAAATTAATTCTAACAAAGTTAACCTTGAAATTATCAATGTAAAGGATATTATTTATAGGCGTATTATATAATTGTTAAATAATAGATATAAATCTGTATATATATATATATATATATAATAGGGTGGTCCTTAATATGGACATTTTCGAATGTCCTTGCTCCCAAGGACTCAAATGGTTCCAAATTGATGAAAAACAATTCTCTCAAAGTTCTGGCTCTTAATATTGTCTTTTAGATAGAGCAGAATATTTCCATACCAAGTTTGATTCAATTGCGCTCTATCTAAAAGACAATATTAAGAGCTAAAGCTTTCAGAGAATTGCTTTTTATCAATTTGGAACCATTTGAGCCCTTGGAAGCAAGGAAATTCAAAAATGTCCATAATAAGGACCACCCTAATGTATATATAAATATATATATATATATATATATATATATATATTATTTGGTTACTTTTCATTACGGTTTTTCATAAAAACTGCCAAAGATATCATATATTCATTTTAATTCTTCTCGAAGTCCTCAAATGGTTACTCAAATATTTTAATTTAAATAAACAAAAAAACTATTTACTTTTTTTAACTTAAATATTAAATCAATCTAAATTGAATTGAATTGATGCTGAATATTATTAATAATAAAATATTAAACAGTAGAGAAAAAATAACGAATTTGGCCTAAGCAATAACTTCTATATGCCAATATACTCCTGGGCAAAATTTTGAGAAACTATCATGGGTTTTATATTAAAAAGTGTATTAAAATTGTACTTACGCGATAAAATATGTAAAACATTTAAATTACGTTTTATCCATTGGCAAATTATCCCTGAAAAATCCAGATTTCATTCAAGATAAACTATCCATTTAAATTAATAAATATGATTGTTCTATGATTGTTCTTAACACGCAAATCGCTCACAGCATTATTTTTTGGGAAGGTTACGCAAACGTTAATAATAAAACAGCATAAATATGGGAAAAAGTATATTTAGATACATATTTAGAATAATTAACATGAATGGTTATGCATTAAAAATGAGGTTGTGTAAACTGTGCCACCAAACACAATTTAAATTATTGTTTTTTCGAAAGTAAAATTCTTGAGTTATTGCTTGAGTTAATTGTTGTTCTCCCACTGGAGTAAAAACAGCGGGATAAGTTTAGTCAGTCTTCATTTGTTTTATTATAGTTCTATTTTCTCTGCAATTGTTGAAATAAACCGACTGCATTAATCAATATGGTCTAACAGGATTACTCTCTTTGACAGTGACAAATCAAGATAAATTATTTTCCTTATATAAGTTCTACTTCAATACAATACTCTGTTTTCCTTCAGACGTTAAGCTTTTCCAACTATATTGCAGTGGTGCCTTGTTTATTAGAAACATTCGATGATTTTCGATTAGCAAACTTAATTTTAATATTAATTTAATTTGATTGAATCATATATTTCAACTTGTAATGAAAAATATATGTAATAAAAATATTGTGCAATATTTAAAATGATACTTTTATCAAAAAAAAAAAAGTACATTTTTGGATAAGAGTATCATATAATTGAAATGTGTGACACTTTGGAGTTTTCTTAATTTTCGCTGCTTATACTGAGCATATTTTATTTATTACCAATAGTTCAGAATATTACCACTTACATTTATTCAAATTTCATAACTTTTTTGATTCTATTAACTCTATTTACTATTATTAAAAAATTATTGAATGAAATGATTGACAATTATGTTTATTACCACATTCAATCAGATTTGTGTTATAATAATGTGCATTAAATTATGTAATAAAATTTTATTTATCGCAACGAAATATTCTTAAATCTAGAGCGATTACAATATCTTCGGCTAATAAAATGCAATCATTTAATTTAATATTGGGAAAGGTTTTTGAAGAGATTATATTGCTACTGAATTCAATTTAAATGGAATCATAGTGTGAAATATTTTAATAACGTGTAGAGTAATTTAATTGCTCAAATTTGTCTCAACTCTTCACTTTCTCTATCAATCGTAAGCCAAGCTAAAATTTTTGTATTTGAAATATACTTGAATGTAATAACACTGTACTAAAATTAATAAACAATAGATATCAAATATCAAGTAGTAATGATCAATTGATAAAAAACACATCAACCAATCATAATATTTCATGAGCATCAATATGAGTACAAATTTTAAAATTGTTACAAAATTCAATTTGTTTTTATCGCAAAAAAATTGTCAACTTATATGATATAGTACCAAAGTGAAACCAACAAAATCAATAAAATCAAATATTTCATTGTGTAACCGATCCCTGACCACAGCCAAATATTTATCAATTTGGATCAATTACCATACCTTTTGTCAATAATTTGCAACAGTACAGCTTGCGATTGCAAAAAATATTTCAGATGATTATAGAGATAGTATGTGAGAGTTTCTATGCGGTTTAGTAATCTGCATAATTTTTACGAAGCCGAAATGTCTATTTCGAAATTGGTTCGCGGTGCGCCTCGACAATTAGCTGCCTTTTGCACAACTCTTATTTACATCTCACGCTTTACTTTAGTAAAGAGATGCTCAACCTTTGAAAAATTAGGTATTTTAGTTTGCATCACACTTAAAATAATTAAACACAATTTTTACTTAATTTTAAATTAGTTTTTGGAACGGCAAAAATACGCACCAATTCAATTTTTGTAAAATTATAACATAATCAGGGTTACAAGCACCATAAAATCTAAAATGGCAATAATTACATTTATTTTTTATTATTAAATTAAATATTATCTGAATTCATAGTATTTTTGCCATCATTTTGAAATATAATCGAGGTAAAAATAATTCAGTTAGATTATACTAACAGGTTATTTATCTAAAAATATATGAGTATATTTCAAAAGTATAAGTTTTGAATATTATAATATTTAAAAACAATAATGTAATTAGTCATACTTCAAATATGTCATGATCGGTTTGTCATTGTAATTGCCATTTAGAAATGAACCTTCATTAGAGAAATTAAGTAATTGCTGATTTTATTAATCAGCATTCTATAATATTCGTTCACACAGTGGATTATTTTAAACAACACCTAAACAAATATTGTTTTCGCTACTTTACTCATCATGTAATAGTGGTTGAAGAACTTCATGTAATTAAGATTAACATACATTCATTGACTGCTTTTATTTTTTTTCACTTTTTGGCGACTGATCACAATCGACCCATATAGAAATGATTTCATCAAGAGCGAATGACGAACAGTTCGGGCGTAACAGACTTCCATTGCATTTGTACGGATTCACACCCTAGTCGCGCCTAAAGACGTTATACTTCAAAAATTGAATAAATTATGGTATCGTATCGACAATTGATAAATTAGTATCGTATCGAATTAATCAACTTTAAAACTACTCAGATTTCGAATAATTGTTTGTGAGAGCAACTAGATTTTGCTCTTTTACAATCTTGAATCTTAAAATACATAATATAAATATATATATATATATATATATATATATATATATATATTTTTTTATTAACAGATTAATGAATATAAAATCATATGATAAAAATTGCCATTAATTATTAGGTAGAAATTCTTTAGCATTGTTAGCAGTTTGTCAGGCTTTCTGATATCCTATTTTTGGACATATATTTTTAGTGAATTTGGGCTGATCAATTATAATCATGATCATTTCTTGACCAAATTTTAAAATTTAATATTTATTTTACAAACATTTAAATATTTATGTTTTAATTCCCATCAACAAATTAATCACAAACTAATTTGGTATAAACTTCAACTAATTAATAGTTCGAAATTCTTTAGCATTATTTGTAATTCTTCAAGTTTCCTGGTACCGTACATTCTGATATACATTTTGTAATAAATTTCATACATTGAATATTGTCCAGAACTACTCAGTTATTGATTTTAAATGTAATAATTATTTTCTCTCATTCAACTGGTTATAAACCCCTGAAACCCACTACGTTTCTCCGACATTTGAAATTTACCTATATATAAAGTATATATCTCTTTCTTCACACTTGACAAATAAGTACCTCGCTGTGCTACAGTGGTACGATTCTTTTTGCTTTTGTGTTTTCTTTTCAGTCACTTTTAATTAATGATATACCGAGACTCGTAGGGAGCTATTCTGCATTTGAATGCTTTGCAATTAATATAAATGAAGAAAGGAAACCGAGATTTCGTGCGCACTTCTTCTATTTCGAAACTCGAAGAAGAAGAACGATTTTAGAAGTCTGGGTGAAAACTTTCAGTAGTAATGGATAGTTGTTTGTATTGTTGTAAAATTCAAAATATAAGATTGTTGGATGTTTGCCTTAAGATTTTTCTGCGTGCTGATAGTACTACTGTCGCGGTGACACGAGGTCTTGGCGTACTGGATAGGTAGGCCGGTGGAAGACCAGTGGTCGAGGTTACTAAGTGTGCCCAGACCAGCAAAAAGTGCTAGTGATGACATCAATTATGTCGGAACTTCAATGACCCCATCGAATTTGAATTTTTTCTCTTTTATTTAGAGGATACAATGAGAATAAATAGACTTGGAGTAATATGGTAGAGATTCAAATAATTTTTTATAGATTTATATTTATGATGTAGTAATACGGAGTAATTAACATAGGAATGAAATAGTAATAAGCCGAAATTTAAATTTTTATCAACTACTAATATTGTTTCAAATTTCACCAGAGTTTTATGCCAATTATATTTTCAGGAGCTTTTTAATTTATGCTCCAACTTTAATTAATTAAAGCTCTGCCGGTGACATATGACGAATAATAATTGATCCCGACATAACAGAATTTAACATAAGTTGTGTAACATCATACGAAATAATTATCTGTATGTTCAGCGAGCACGGCGAGTATAATCCGACGTCATTTGCACTTTTGTTAGTTCCATGTCATACGAACCTCCGCGCTAAGTTCGCTCAGAGCAATTTGGCGTTGTAAGGAAGTAATAAGATATACAGAATTCATATCACGAATATAACTGTGCATGACATTTGAAGCACTAAATATGTAAGTTTAAATAGATAGTCAAAATAACTTTGATATGGGAACTAATGATGTTGCAAAACACAGAGCTTTACACTTTGCAACTATTTGTCATTGAATACATGTAGACGTAATTCTATTTTCTTAGGATTAAATATTTCACTATAAATAGTTTATAGGGCCTTCTCATTAATTAGTGGTTAGAGCTATAGCCTTTCGATCAGAAGTCGATTATAAGCGTTTACAATCAGTCTTTATTCCATGGATGCTAATTATTTTGAAATTTTATTCTTTCTGGCATCTTGCACAATGAAAGACAATATCTGACAAAGAAACCTTTTAGTTTGGTTGCGTCGTTTTGACACCTCTATGTTGCATTTGCGAATGAAAATAAATCGCAATATAAATAGAAAATTGATTGCGTTTATTTTGTATATTGCATATAAAAACCGCATATTTATATTTTCAATGCTGTCGGATGTGTTAGAAATAGAAATCTGTTGTGATAAAACAACTTTGATAGTTGCAAATAAATTAGTTAGGTATTGTAAGATTTTGCCAATATTCAATTTATGGATCCTTTTTCAATTGTAAAAAGACAAGTAGCTTTAACTGAGGTTATATACGTTATTTGTTACAAACATGTTTAATATAACTTACATTCTTAAATACATTTTACATCTTCATTTTCATCATCGATTCAAAAAATGTATTTGTCTCTATAACTTGATCCTATATTGATTATCACGTGCTCTTCTTTTCATTTACTTACATTTACAATTTTGAAATTAAAATTATTATGAACAAATAATTGCTTTTTTGTAAAAATTTGTTTAAATGACACCTGAATATTAGTTTTTTATTAGGCGTATCACAAAAATAATTTTAACAAATATATTTTTTATATTAATTATATTATAATATAAACATCGTACGATAGTAATGAAAATAGTGAATAGCACAAAAGGAATATTATATCTACAAAGAACAATCTCAATTCATCTTAGCACATTTGCATAAAATTAGTATGAATATTAAGAAAGTGCGCTACTCATTCATAATAATTCTTTGCACAATAATTATACTTGATGATTCAACATCTCATTTCAAATTGCACAAAAGAAAAACAAGTAATTGCAAGAAATTTGCATATATAGAACAATCTCTCTTTATTCTTCAGAGCTTTGTCGTATATTTCAACATTTTATGGTGTTCTGTCACACTGAGATGAGAACAAATTAACAATGCTGGCAAATAAAAAACCTGAGCATAAAAATATATTTATCAACCCATAGAAACATGTCGGCAGAGATTGAAAACTCTTAACACGATAAAATATACTTAGTGCAAATCATTATAAGAACAAAAGTTTCAAAAATTGGGCTGGTGAAGTTCCTTACACCAAATTTAAAATAATTTCGTAAACATTAAATATTAATTTCTATCGCGTTCAATATTAATTTAAATATGTAAATTTTGATCATTCAAAAAATTTTTGAAATGTATATGAGTAAGTGATTTTGTACAAAACATGAGTACTATTCAATGAAATTATTTTTCAAAGGTACATAGTAATTTTACGACTCCGTATATAATTTTTTGTATATTAAATATCGATTATAAATGTAATCCAATCTTTGTTTTATGCTTAGTTATCTAGTATAATAATTGATTGATGATGAAACATCTACTTTATACTTTTGTGGAGTACAAAATTATTTGAATGTTGTAATTGTGGCTGAATGATTTTTTAGGCATTCTACACTAGTACACTTAGCCACTTATAAATGGCTAATCGATAGATATTATCAAATTTGAAATTTTGCTATAAAATTAATAAATAGGATAGTGCGAATTTTCATATTTTCTTGCACAGATTGAGATATTTATTATTTTTAAAAGGTTACCAACCTCTGTCAATTTGCAAGGCCGTGAATTAATTAATTACAAGAAGTACTAGAGAAGACGAGCAGAGTAATTTGCTCATGAAGAATGATGCACAACTCGCCATTGTTATATATGCCATTAGATAGTTCTTTTTTACCTGCCCAACCTCCGTTGCGTAAGAGGAAACACATCTCCTCTCCTCTCCGACAGACGCAAAACACGGAATATATTTTCTTAGAGTTATGTAAATATGGCGTTTCTTTCCTGGCGCGTTTTATTACGACAGAAAATCAGGTCGCGAGATGAAATGCTCGAGATGTTGCCCTTTGCTGAATTAGTGGAATACTGATAAGATTTTTATACTTGAATTCTACAGATAAAAAGAATCGTTATGCACACTTGCACTAGGGTATTTTATTTATTTTATATACATAGAAATAAGTGTTTTTGAAATAGTTTGTATAATATTATGCAAATAATTCTGAATAATTCCAAAGTCAGAAGTATCCATACAAATGTCTTTACTTATAAACTGAGAACGTGCACATTATGCTATTGAAACAATCACGTATAAATATACTTAGGAATAAGACATAAACAAAATATACATAATAATAAGACATAAACGAGTCAGAATAAGAACAAATGTTTCATCAAAGCAAATCAAAAAGAACAAAAAAGTAGATTATATACATCTGAGGAAACCTCTTACAATCATATTCATATAAAATAACATACATCTAGAACGTAGTATGGCTCATACTGTCAAAAATCTAAATATTTTAAAATGTTCTTGATGTCGACTCTATGGACATACAAAATTATACTGCAAAAATAAGACTTATTGTTCAAATTTTACAGCTGAGCGTCCCATCAAAGATTGCAAGTCAGTAATGAAAAAATGCTTAAATTGTCGTTACTCCAATTTCCAACATAAAATAAGCTAAAATATTATTAATAAGGCAAATAATATTAAATGACCATGTTATCATCACAACACTGAGTAAATTAGCTTATAAGTCGGTTTTGATTGGTTGCTTTCGTTAAATGAAATATCATTTACTTGCACAATATCAATATTAGAACTGAATTGTTTTATTTTTGACTTGCTGACTGACTATGTATGAGTTATCTCTCTTTTTACAACAAGAAATTCTAACTAGATGTAATTTTTATTTTTTTATTATAAAATGTGGTACCGCTAATTAAGCTTAATTGATATTAAACAATTTAAAAATATTGCACTGATTATACGCATCTTATGCTAACTGATTATTTTACTGCTAAGATTCTAGATTCTACCATTAATACGTAGAAATGTCAATACAAACGCAAATGTCATTATAATGGTAGTAGCCCAACCTCTGTTTCCTCAGAAAATTATACGGCAGAATAAGTATCATTGACATAATATAAGAAAATTATCTGAATCATTTCTAAAATGTCAGATTCTCAGAATAGATACAGACTTTACTTCCTGCTTTCATCAATTGTCTTGTGTAAAATGATATTTTAAATAAAAACAATATCAGCTATTTCACAGTATAAGTATATATTTAAGTACAGTATCATATATAAATATCATTTGAAATGATAAATATTGAAATGCAGAATCTAGTACAAAAATACAGAAATCAAATTAAATCAAATTATCATGTTTTGTAATAAATAAACTATGATGTCTAAAGTAACATACATTTCTGAAAAGGTACTCTATTTTGATTTTTGGCAAAATAAAAGTATTAATTGCTACCTGTGGGCTATCTTAATTAAAGAATAAGGCTGGTGTAGTAATAAGTTTGTTAGTCAAATTAAAAGACAAATAAAAATGACGATAGCAAACATTTTGTTGGAGTTGTTTTAAAAATATAAAAATCGAGAGCAAAATCAATTTTAACATATCTTGTATAAAAGATACGATATATATATACATATTGTATAATTAGCTCTTAAATTGTGAAGGTTTCGGCTTCGGGTAATATTTTAATAGCTGTATAATAATATAGATAGATATGATAATCATATAAGCAACTATCTAATATATTCGTTGTAAAATATTAAATTAATAACTACTGCAAATAATTTAGCTCATTAAGTAGGTACTTTGTGTAGCAAATCGCTCATCTGAGTTTTCTATCGCGTAAGTAAATAATAATTTACCATACCTGAACGATCAAATATATTTAAAACACAAATATAGAGTATATTAACATAGATTTCGCTATAGAGTAATTCAAACTTTTATATAAGAAACATACATTCAGTTCGGGTCATTTGCAACATTCCTTCCCATAAATCGATGGACTGACTATGTCAGCGGCAAGTGGGTCACAAAAAAGTCCTTCTGAGCATTTCAACTGGTTTCTGCCAACGGACGCCATGAATATGTAAAATAATTTGTGTTATATAATAGTGCAGAATATAGCTCTAAATTACTTACTAGTTCAGGCTGTTGATGTTGTTTAATTGAATTGCATAATAATGAACAAGACTCCGAACTTCTCCTGGGTTTGGTTGGGGAAATCGTATCACGATGAGGTATACTGTAGGAATTGATATTTTAATGGATTTATACAGAAAAAATATAATTGAAATTCTGAAGTACATATATGGTAATAATAATATCCAATATTTACTAAAAGTTAAGAATAAAATTACTTTTAATTTTAATTTACCATATTCTAGGTCCAGAACTTAATAATATCCAGTAGGCAAGAATTCGGAAACAATTCAACTTCTATGAATTTTTTTAATTAAATACATAACTTTAAAATATTTGAAATCAATTACACTCATTATTACAATGGCATGTCATTCAATTTATTTTATAAATGTAAAAACTCTAGTATGAATTAATCTATAATTTCTGAAATTGTTGGAATACTACATTTTGAAATACGAATGTTCAATTTATGAATTCTAAGAACTAAATTACTAGCTATCATCGGAGCTGAACACCTTAATAAATTTCTGGAAATCTTTTATATAACAATTTTAATTAAATATTTTAATGTCTATAATTAAATAATAATCATTAAGTTTAATCGGATGTATATACATGTAATAATTCAGAGGGTAAATAATATAATCATAAATACAAAAATATTTTTAAACAAATATACATCCATTTATCAAAAATTATACCTAGATTATTTGTTTAAAAAAAAATTAAGTCTCTTATTTATTTCGAGTTCCTGTTTTATTGTATTTCAATGAATAAAACACACAACTTATTAAATGAAAAACACAATAATCTAACACTTCTAATTATGTAAAAAAAATTAGTTTGAAAAATTAAACTAAAATTAACTCTATAGACGACATCCACTCGTCTGCCCATGTATACGAGTGTCGTCCATGGACGACAGATTTTGTGTGAATTTTTGCTTCAATATTTTTAACTATAAGTCATGCAATAGATGAATTTGATTTTTATTGTAATTTTTAGTTTAGGGTTAAATCATACATATTGAGTTCTGTGAAGCATAGGTTTTAGTTTAAGCCTGAACAACATTGAAAAGAAAATCATATGTGTAAATGTTAAGAACTTTAAGATAATTTAGAGAATATGTCAATATACAAAATTCCTAATAGTACCACTTATTTTTTTTAATTTTTGCTAAACTTTTTAAAAAGTCATATGTTACCGAAAGGGTTAAATCATACATGTTGAGTTCTATGATGCATTTAGGTGTCTAGATTTTTGTTTAAGCCTGCACTACATTGAGAAGAAAATCACGTATGTTAATTTTAATACCTTTAGATAATTCAGAGTATATGTCGATACACAAAATTCTCAATATCAGCACTTAATTTTTTAATTTTTGCTAAACCTTTCACAAATTTACCAGTTACCACGTTATCATTAAGATACCCATTACGATAAATAACATGTTCAGAAAATATAAAATTTTTAAACCATACCTCAGGCCACATTTGCCTCATATACAACCATTTCCATTCATTACACATTTTCGTAACTCGAAAATCTTATATTACATATACCGGACTCTCCACGATTTTTCTCGGACTTTCGCCACAAGCTCGCAGCTATTCATCTATTCCTTTATGCAAATATTACAAGTTTTGGATTTCATAAGAAATAACCGATATATAGAGGAAAGAGTATTACAAAATTTTGATACTATACGGCCGCTGTAATCCGTAATGGTTGTTCGTATTTATCGTCGATCTGCGCCTGTCAATTACAATGTTCCGTGCAATCTGCGAGCCGAACGTCTCCACAATCGGGGCTTATGTTTCTTAATACAATTCTAGATCGCTCTGTTCATATTTGAACTTTCATCGTTTCAGAAAAGGGGAGGAAGATAAGGAAAATATTGACGTTTAAACAGTGTTTCCAAAACTTTTTCAATACTTCCTCATTCAAATGCTCTCGTAAATCGTTGTATGTTGAAGCATCATAGATTAGAACAGTATTCGGTAATTTATTGAGAGAAAACATACGGTTATCAAAATTAACATCTAAATAACGTTACTTGACTAAATAAACATACTTGATGATCACCCAATCTCATTTGCCACAGATCAGAGAACCTCGATATAAAACTGCCAGGATCAGTTTAACGTTCATTCTACGTTAATCTCTGTCAATCTCAAAAACAATGTAAACGATTTTGTATTTTTGAATCCTTCATTTTAATTCTTATTCCTAAAGTTCTAGTTGTTGTTTTGGGATGGTTGTAAACGTTTTCTAATTTAGTTATTATTTCAGTCATTTATTTATATTCATACAACACAATCGTACAATTATAGATATTATATGGTACATAACTTAAATTAATAAATAATAATACATACAATATAAAAATAAAATATAATTTAAAAAAACAAATGTTCACTTAAAATCTTATTCTAATTTTCACAAAATAATTTACTGAAAGTTATAACTCAAATACTCATCAATAGAGTAAAACACTTGCTCTTTAAAAAATGTGTTGAGTAGTTCATAAAATTTCCTATTTCCAACTTCTCTAATACCTAGTGGCAGCTTATTGTAAAGCATTATGCCCAGACCATCTAAGGTATTAAATGAGGAGGCCAGTTTCAATGTGGAACCTTTTACAAGTTTATGTCTTGTGTCATAATAAATACATTCGGGATTTGGGCTTAAATTAAACAGGTTACCATTATTTTTTATAAAACAGAGGGTGATTAGGAGAAAAATGCATGAAACGGGTAGAATCTTGTGCTCGTGGAAAAAAGGTCGACAAGATGTAGTGGGCGAAAGTGAAAACATAACTCTGATTGCTTTTTTCTGTAATTGAAAAACTGATGTTAGTAACGGTGAAAACCCCCAAAATTGTCTATTGTCCAAAGTGTAAGATAATATTTGCATAAAACTCCGTTTAAAGAATGAAAAAGATAAAACTGAAGGGTTTGACAGAGACAATTATCATTGCAATATTGTTGACACTTTTATAAAACAAATATTGGCCGACCTATCTAAAAACGAGCTACAGTTAATATGGGCGCAATATTGGTAATAAAGGCCCAAGATTCGAATATTGCGCCTCAATTTGGTCACGTTTTTGACCACGATTTATTTTTGCTGGGATTTATGTAGTATTTTAAATTTTAATTATATATATGTATATATATATATATATATATATAATTTTGAACAAAGTACCCGTTACCTTGTTAGAGCTCTAAATTCGTCCCTATAACGTTATTTTTAATTTTAATTCATCTATATATTCTATTTGTTTTTAAAAGTTGAAATATTAATATTTTAAAAATTATACCGATATGTATAAATCCACATTTATTTTTCATATCTTACTATTACTATTATATTTCGAAAATTTTATTTTGGATATTATTTTTCCAAGAAAAAAAAGTTGCTGTAAACATATATTTTGTATCTTAGTGCTCGTTGTAATAAGTTGTATTAAATTCAGTACACATAATAATATTGGCAAATTAATGAGTTTGAATAATATTTAGTAGTTTACAAGTTTTTGATAGAATTCATAGCGGGTATTGGGAAAGCGACATAAAATTACTTTTACATTATATAACATGTAGATACTTCATTAAAGTACAAATTTTATGTAATGTTAGACGCTTTTGCTAAAATTGTGACGTAAGTTTGTGTAGGAATATATAAATTTGTTATATTGAGATAGCGTTTTGTAGGTATCGTAAATATTTTAACTGCGTAAAATGCACCCCATGAATTTATGATTTGATGTCGTAATTGAGAAAGGAAAATTATTGAGAGCTTGATATTTTAAAAATTCATTATATATTCTTACGTAATTCAGAAATACTTATGATGCTACTAATTATTTAGATACTTAAGTTTACTTGACAAATTTTTAATTATATTTGGTTATATTTTAGCTATATTACTAACTCATACGGTCTGTGAACTCTGATTGTTATATAATATGAATGAATAAAAAAAAAAAAAAAATGATATCTGATCTGATCTGATTTCTTTTTAATATTATCGTGGCGATTAATGTGTTAAACCTAAGTATAATCACTATTCAGTTACTTTAGGGAGTTTTATTATTTTTATTTGTAAAGCTACATTTGGTAGTTGTTACTAGTAATAGGACAAAGTTATTTTCTGTATGAAGCGCTTGGTCAGTACAAATTAGTTTATAAAATTTTTTTATCGTTAGAAATATTTAAGAAACTTCCTAATACATTCAGTTTTGCTGATAACACATTTAATGTCATAATGAAATATCCACGTAATCTAGTGTTCGTATCTATCTAACCCGCGGGTGTTTGGCAAAAGGCGTTTCGGTGCGTTTCTTCTCCCTGGCGCTTCGGAGTCACGTTCTTGATTGCGTTATAATTTTATCGGCCTAATACAATGTTAGAATGGATCAGATTCGTTCCAGATTTCCACTAGAAAGGCTATTATATGTACCATTTTCTCGTTCTGAAAGTTGCCAATCAAAAGTTGAATGCAAATGGAATTGACTGGGCTGGTTAATTTTTCTATAGTCCCATTTAATTCACTCAACTTTTATACATTATTACTGAATATAACAACTTAATTTTTTTCTCTGATCTCGTAAGTTTTTGTAGAGGGTATGAAAATTATATGCATGTGTCGTAATAAAAAATATGGAAACTAGATATCCTTTGTGCACTATTATTGTATATAAGATCAACTATAAAATTATACATTAGGTTCATACACGATTGAAGTAAAACTTATTTGCTTCTGTACAAGATGACATTCAAGTAAAAATAAATACATCATATAACAATTTTGAATAATGTTTATTAGTAATATGGTAACACTCGTGATGCACACATTTATTAGTGTCAACCATTATACACATTTATATAATGATAAATTATAAATTGTATAAAAATATTTGATAATAGCATTAAAATATGTATAATATTTAAAAATAATAATGCAATTAAAATCATACTTCAAGTACGATATGAACGGTTTGTCATTTTAATTTGCATTTAGGACTTGAACATTCATTAGAGATAATGAATTCTATAATGTTCGTTCGCACAGTGGATTATGTTAACCAACGCCTAAAGAATTATTATTTTCATAATTTCACTCATCATGTAATTGTGTTTGAAAAACTTCATGTAATTAAAATTAACATACATTCATTGACTGCTTGTATTTTTTTTACTTTTTCGCTGGCGATATAATTTCATTCTTTGAATACCTGTTTCGCCTAAAAAATATTTTCTATTTTAATAACTTCAAAGATTTATAGAAATTACGAATAATATAGAAATTGTTTCTAATCAATGAACTTACGTTTAGCACACGGCACAAAAGCTTAATTTGTTTTATTATTTTCAAGGAAGGGAGTAAAATATTCTTCTGATTTAGGCATTTTTTTATTTAATCAAAATTTGTACTACGATGTAACTTTAAAATGTTTATATATATACCGATTTCCTTGTTACCGGTACGCATACAACGACAGATCTCGATCCCATACACGACGACTAATCACAATCTGTATATAAATGATTTCATCGAAAGCGAATGACGTACAGTACTGGCGTCACGCATTTCCGTTGCATTTGTACGGATTTACACCCTAGTCGCGCTTAAAGAAGTTTACTTGTGGATATGGATACTACAAATATATTTGCTTACACTCTTGCAAATATCTTACAAAAGTTCATATTTTCTTCATTATCAGAATATAACCATTACATTATCATACGATCTATAATACAATTTATTGGTTTTATTACAAATTAATAAACGTACGTAGAAATTAATTACATTTCGAGTGCAATTTGTGAAATTTTTATGTGCTACTCGCGAACGTAAAGTTCATAATTGAATTCGCAATATTGTTAAATATTCGTTACATGGCTATAAAGTTTCGCGGTGTGATGGGCAAATTTGACAGAACTACACTTCAATTAAGCAGTGATTTAAAACGCAGCTATCACAATTGATATGAATACAAAATTCGGCATTACGAATTCATCACGACATAATATTATTTGATTGGAAATGAACATGATTTGAAATATAATTGCGTTGTTGCAGTTCCGTCAGCATATATATTTTTTACGATTGTTACAGTTGGGGCGCCATCAGCAGTAATAAATTTTAACAGTTTGGCGATTGATATTTGACATTTCGTATCATAGAGATATTCTATTTGTTATAATATTTGCTAACTAGACATGTTTAATACATGAATAAATATATATCCACATGTCGGTAAGAAGTTCTACACGAGTCACAACGTAGTCACCTGATTTACATTGATAGAACAGAGTGTACTTAATGTATTTCGAAAAGTTAATACTTACTATATACATATAATATTGATCATCTTATAATAAAGTTATAAATTAAATTCTTTTCCTCTTGTTACAGAATTTCTCCAACCCAGAGACCTCTTCAGAAGCCTCTCAGCAGCAATTCGGTGAGTAAATTTATATTTCTTTTTCCCATCGCCCTAAATATCAATTGCCAGGGCTTTCCTTGGTAACATATGCTTATAATTTTTATCGTCAACCCAAGTATCACCCTCGACGTTATTTTACGCCAACATTTCATATCAGAATATACACATGATGTAGATATAATTTCGCCGATGCTATTATGATGGCCCGTTTTGCTTTATGCTGATGTTAGTGACATTAGCGGTGGCGTTCACGCAGAAATTGGTTTAATATTGCGAAACGCATTACACATTCGAGGACCCCCTACCCTCGTATTATGGTCTGATGTGTCAAGAGATGATTCTGTATCGTGTGTGGTTTCGATGTAACTATTAACAAAATTTTAGGAATATAATACTAATACGATTTAAATGGTCACATAAGTTTGTTTATTACTGTACAACATGAGTCTGACACATATTGGTTTATTAACAATAGCCTACATTTGACGCTGTTTTTATTCAGACGCCTCAAATTATGATTTACGACGGCATAATTAACTTGTATTAAGTTTTGTATAAAGTTTTAAGGCATAGGACAAAACATTTTGGAATAGCTACATCAATTTAATTACAAAAATTTTAACCGATAACTCCTATCCCTTAAAACTTATAATATCCATAACTAGCAACAGACGTGCGTACCTTTTGAATAAAATTGACAATCCTACAGTACATAACAATTCACCTAACTCAGAGACTCACTCTGGTGTAATTTGTCTGCTATACATTCAAGAACTGTATGTTTCTTGGACAAAAAACTTTTTCATAAATCTGGACTCCTCGTTAACAACTTTAGTACAAAAACTATTTTTACCATAACCAAAACCTCTTTTAACATCGAACGACTTAGTAATTTCGTCTATCAAATGAATTGTCTCAATTGTAATTTAATTTACGTAGGAGAAACGAGCCAGAGCTTGACTAAACAACCCTTTCCTTCCCTCAATATATAATTACCTTAAAAAAATCCTAAACAATTCAAAACTATGCTTGCGGACCACATTAATACATTAAAACACAATATAAACATTTTTAACCCGACTATGTTACAATTTGAATAAAAGTTATTTAAACGAAGAATTATAGCAGGATTTTTTTTTGACTATTTATAACAATAAATTTTTGAAAGAAATTTGTTTTTTATTTATGTTCTGTCCGATTATTAGTCATTGTACTTATATGTTGTGTATGTGTGTATGTGTGTGTGTGTTTTAATTAAAAACAAGCGTTTTATTCAGGTTATTATATTCATCACAAAACTTATTATCATTAGATGCTGCGCTCTCTCAAATATGGCAATTTAGATTCTCGAACCGCAATAGATTGCCTCTATTATTTTATTCAGGACAAATTCCTCAATTCGAATAATGTCGATATCATTTCACTTTTCCGATGAGTAAAAATCGAAACGCTCTCGGTGGCATGAAATCATCTTTGCATATTCATAGAATAGATAATAAATTAAATGAAAATGAGAACGTGTAATTTATAGTCGATCGTCATCGCTTGTTTAGTTTTTGCATCGGCGAACAGGTATATCGATTCGACCGCTTATGGATAATAAACGCGCAGTTAAGATCATCCTCGTCAATGTTTGTTGTTTTTATAAAGAGAGAGCTGAGTAGAAGTTTTTGAAATATTCATAATTTAGCATGTAAAACTGTTTTTTTTCTTCTCCTCCTCCAAGTTGTTTTTTTATTCTCCTTGTTAACTGCAATCAGAACTTTGGTTCTATGAGCTGTTGTGCTCAAACTTCTCCTTATTTCCTGGTATTCAGATGGTAACACAATGACCAACCTGTCATGGTTTAATAGATTACACTGCGTGACAGAAATGGCACTTTGATTTGATGCTCGACTTTTTTTAAAACCTGCTCAGAATTGTAAGATTATTTCAAATATACCTTCCGTTTTTCCATAACAACTGTTGGTTTTAGGGAACTACCCACATTACACTTATTGCAGTTTAAAAAATAACTAAGGGCTTTATTTGCTGTTCTTGGTATTACTTTGACTCACAGACGCTGTAAGCATACAGATAGTCTTGTTCACATGTGTCGAATATTTTTACGACAAATACCAAAAACCTATATCTAACTTGCTAAAGACAGTGTTTTTCAACTACTTTAAATTGAAATTGCGCATTTAAGATGAATCATGGGTTTTTATACCCGGTGTCAACGAAAAATCCTCTAATTTTTTTAGCCATCGTTTGGAAAAGACCTCAGATTCACCAAGACAACTTGTAATTCTGTTTATGAAATACTAGTCATATAAATTCTGAAAATAGAAGTAAATGGTTATACTTCACGATTCCAATGATCTTAGGGTTTACTTGGGATCAGCTACCCGATTTCAATGATTCCAATGATCTTAGGGTTTACTTAGGATCAGCTACCCGATTTCTACCCATGCTAATGATGAACAACCAGGAACATCAACAACTGCTGTCTACCTTGTAGTGGTTTAAGAGACCAATGTTAGGAGAGAACGGAGGAACAGTTAAAACATGATATATTCAATTTTCTACAATCTAGGCAACTTATAATCCATGGTTCGTAAATTCTGTGAATCACCAAGACAACTTTTAAATGTGTAGTAAATATTAGTCGAATAAATTTAGGCAATAGAATTAAATGGTCATACTTCACGACCCCCAATGGCCTTGGAATCTACGTAGAATCAGCCACATGGCTCCTATCCATACTAATGATAAACACCAGGTACATCAAAAAACTTCTATCTGTAGTGGTTAATGAGGACCAAAGTTGAAAATAAAAAAACAGGAAGAGTTAAAACCTCATAAATTCGATGATACTCAAATTAGGCAATTGATAAAAAATCGAATATTTGTATACTATTTTCACAAATCCAGGGAGTCATTTGTTCTGCTCTTAACACATTTTCTGTGTAACAAAAATTTAGTAACTTTAGTGAGGTTGTCATATGAATGCTACTTAGTTCAAAAGATCTAGGATGCAACATGAGTATAAAAATTTATGACCAGCATTTCACCATTTTATTACCATTTTTTGACATCATATCGTTAACAATAACAATAGAATCATTTTTAAACTCATCGAGTCTATGTGACTTCGGACAATAGATTTTAATAATCAAGTTCTTACTTAATGTGTTGTAAAATAATTTGTCTATTCATTTGGTAATTACTAAGGCACCTAGATCTCTGTCTATGTATCATCGTAAGCTGCATCTCATCGAGGTGGAATATGATACCGGTGATCGCGGTCAAGTGGGCTTGAATTCCGGCCAAGGCGCATACTTGCATATGGTATTAACAACGCCTTGTATTTTAGTATCATAGTAATTGCATCTTGTTACACAGTAACTTGATATTATATTAAAGGGCTTTCATCGACTGACAATTATCTGCACTAAATCCACAAATAATTACTGTAATTTACGAAGCAAGTGAGAGATGGTTAATGACTATCCAATTTTTGGATCCATGGACTTAAATGGTTATTGTGGACGGGAACGAATTTTTACACATTGAGCATGTTCAAAGGCAAAATTTTTATTGTCTGATTTTATAATTTGGCTTTGAATAAAAATTCATCTTTGTCAAATTATATTATACTATTTATTAGCATAGCAAATTGTTAGGTAATTTATAACTATTACACCAAGAACTGTTAATAATTACCATGTATCTTTGCTAAATTGATTGTATAAAACACCGCCTAATAATTTAATCCACTCGATTGATATCCTATAAAAATTTATTACCATAATTAAATAGACTTGTACACTATCATGGCACTAGTTATTTATTTACAGTAATTACTCGCCTGGGCGTGTTCGCCTGGACACTAAGTGATATTGTGTATGCAATTAATTAATTTGTTTGGCTGTTAGTGAAAATGATATAATTATAGAAAATGTCTTATTTGTTTATTGCTATTTATTTTGATTAATAGTTTCATAAACTAGCGACATGCTTCGTATAGTTTTAACAGATATTTGGCGTGAAATACACCGAAA
>NW_020537646.1:15963283-16115891 GCF_003426905.1 Ctenocephalides felis | reverse complement strand
TTTATACGATACTGTAAAAAACTTATCTGCTGTCAAAGCGATTCACATAGATTCTCATAATAAGCAGTCTCTTTGTATATGTACACAACCTTTCTCTCGAAGCATCGCGATCTTTTAAACAGATTTGTGATGCTGAACCACACATCTTCCTTATAGATCGAGGAAAGGTGAAAATACCTTAACAAAATACTAAACTCTAAAATTTTTATACAATAATAAATTTCTTCGATAATATAAAGTACGCTTAAAATGATAATATAAATTCATTGTCACTAGTGTTATTTTATTTCATTATAAAAATACTTATATTAATAATATACAAGTCATTTTAATTTGTTTTAATTATTTAAGTTTTAGTATTTTTACAAAGAGAGCCCAAAATTCTAAATATGCTTTATATTAGCAGTGGTTTATGAATTTTCACACAAAATTTTTCTTGTTGAATCGTATTGGAACGTCAACAACAAAGTAACATGCAAGGTACTATAACATTTGATTACATTTTGATCTTAAAAATGATTTTATTTTGTTTTAATATTGTTTACAACTTGTAGTCATATATACACAGAATTCAAATATATAATTCACAATTTATACTTGATTCCCCATAAATTTTGACATTATATTCTTACACAAATATACTTATACAAATATCTTTTTTATACATCATACACTATCCTTTTCTATTATTTTCTATCTTTTATATATCATGTGCCTTACTTAAATCTTATACTGACCAATTTTCCTTATAACTGACTTCTTCATCATCTTCCTCTCTTCTAACCTCTTTTCATTTTCTCTCTCTCTCCCCTATCTCTTCTTTTCTTCTAATATTCTTAACTTCTAATTCTCTTCAACTTCTATCTTTCTTTACTTTTTCCATTCTTCTTTTTATATTTGCATGTTCTAACTCTCTTTCTCTCACCTCCTAATCAACTAAACTATTCGAATTCTGTAATTTTACTTTTAAACAATACACATTATTATGCCAATGGCTAGACTCGAACTGAGTATCCCGTATATATTTAGAAAGTATCGTATCTATATTTATTTTTACTTACATTATGTAATGTCAAAATTTTTGTCTTTTTGCACAGTTTTCACTAAATTTTGGTTTCGTAACCAATTAAACGATTTTCAATTTTTTTATGATCTACTTTAAGACTTCGAAGTACGTATAAAATTAATTAAACAAAAAATACTTGCAAAAAAATTCATAAATTTATATTAAAAATATTGACGTTGGTATTGAATATTTTTGTAAAATTTGATTTTTCTGAATATCAATTGCTATTATGTAACTTTTATGAGTTAGTTAATGATTTTTGTGAGTTATTTTCGAAAAAAAAAATTTTCTGTATCTCAATTGTTATTATGTGACTTTTATTGTTAGTCAATTTAATATTGGTAGAACTTTAGTATTAATCCTGTAGGTACTTAGTTATAAAGAAAGCTGATATATAATTATATATGTTTGAGTAAAATACCCCACTTGCTCTCTTTCTATTACTGCAAAACAAGCTTTCTACTATATTAACGACTTTCTATGGACCCACGCCGCCACGTTCGCAAAGACGCGACGTACAGGAAGCCGTTGATAACCGGATTCGCAAATTCACTTGACCCCGTGTCGTAAATGTTTTATGAGGTTATTTGATGGCTGAAATTTTACGTAGGAATTGATTTACGAGAATCGATGTGTTGCTTCCTTATAATTGAACACCACTGCTGACAATTAGTGGTGATATATCACCATGTAACGTGTACTCGATTGGTTTGAGACTCATTTGCTTAAAGCTTCTTTTTGGTGCTGGATATAATTTTTGTTTATTTTGCTTATGAAATTTTTGAAAACCTGGTGTTTTTTTCCATAAGTTCTTTTATTGACGAAGTTATAAGTTTTAAAAGTTACTGTAATACTTGTATTGGTGAATGATTTATCAAGTATCAAAATATAAGACATACGAGCAATCGTAAATGTTTTATGAGGTTATTTGATTTGGCTGAGATTTTATGTAGGGATTGATTTACAAGAATCGATGCGATGCTTCCTTATAATTAAACATTACTGCAGACAATAAGTGGGGATATACGTATCACCATGTGACGTGTATTCGATTGATTTGAAGTTCATTTTCTTGGAGCTTCTTTTTTGTGTAGGTTATTATTGTTAATAATTGTCTTTGGGTTACGAGATTTCTATACACTTTGTTTTTCAAAAAAAAAATTCCATAATTTTTTTTATTGATGTAATCATAAGTTCTGCAGTTTGATCTGATTCGTAAATGTTATATGAGGTTATTTGATGGTATACATTTCATTAATAGAATAATTTATTCATTAATTAATTAATATATAATACCTGTTGGTTGCTTATTATACGTGCATTTGATTGGGTTAAAACTCAATTTTTGGAAGAGCTTCTGATATCTGATATTTATGTTGGATATGATGAGGCGCGTTTAATTGATTGAAAATTTAATTTTTGAAAAAGTTTCTGATTTATGTTGGACATGTCGAGATTGCATATATATCACGTGTATATCAGATGCATTTGATTGGCTGAAAACTCAATTTTTGAAAGCTTCAGATTGTTCTTGGACGTGTCGAAATTTGCAAAATTCTACTATTTTCAAAAATAATTACTCTATTATTTGCTTCTTGACAGTGCATTTTCAATTACTTTTAATATATGGTAATTTCATAAATTTTTCGAAATAATTTTGGAAGAGGTTTTGTTTTAGTATTATATAAAGCTTCTCTAAAGCTCTGTGATGGCAGTTTTGTGTTTGCAATTTGAAGTTACAGGTTCGATACCCACCTCAAGCAGTCTCATATCATCTACCTTGGTTTAAAAACATCAGTATTAGAGAAATTTTAATACTGAAAATATATTAAATATAAAAAGTCAATCATTGGGATTTATTCTAAAAAGCCAAGTAATTCTGAATAATCAGCATATAGCTAATAGAGCTTTTAAGTCGTGATTTATGAAATAAGTAAAAAAATAGAAGTGTCTGATACTAAACTATGCTTTATCATAGATTCTGATGCTACAGATAATTTCTCCTTCACTCTAAAAATGTTTAGAGTGCATATAATGTGTTTTGATCTCATGCGAATACTAATGAGCAATAATAATGTTTTGTAAGTTTACGTACTCGGTTTGCTTCTTGATATTGAAAATTAGTAAGTTGTGTTGAATAAATTTACTTCTTTTATAATTATGGAATTATTACCTTCATTCGGTAAATGCAATCGATTTCACAATTCTAATCATAAAAATGTTATTAGCAATGTAAAATTTCTGAAACAAATTTGCAATTCTTGTTTTCGGGTGTGTATTTTATTTTATTTCTCACGATTATTCACATCGTAATAGTTCATTATTATTGTACAACTATTACAAAGCCTATGTCTTAATCGTCTCCGTTCAACTCTAGTCACGCAGAAGTTTGCGAACTAATATTTCGTACAATTGTGTAATCTATTTCGAGTCAATTGTGCAGAATCATTTCTTGCCTTTTCGTCTTGTGTTTTTTTCGACTTTTTTCTTTTCTGCAGACCTTTTTATTCGTTTATATAGAACTGAATAATTGCTGGGCCGTGTTATTATCTGAAGCGGTGGTGGTAAAACTTTGGAGAACTTGCAATAATTTACAGATAGTTACCGGTTTTGACAATTGTAGATACAATAAAATATTAGGTACTTGATTATTTTTATATTACTAGATAAAATTTTTAAGTGCTAAATTGTCTAAATTATAATAATAATTATAATAATTTTATAAACTTTTGAGAACGAATCGCAGATTTAATATTATAATAGTACGGGACAATTTCTAAAAGAAATAAAAAGCAAAGACTGCCGACAATAGAAATCGAGTTTTTGAGAAAACGCAGCATCCGATTTGAATGATCTAAAAAACATTCAATTAGTAAGGATTGGGAGAAGTATTCATTAGTTTTTGGTAAAGGCAGGCCCAGCCATTTGGAAGATACGAGGCTAAATGTGCAAAAAATGGCAGTTTTTGAGAGAACTAAGTGTTCGATTTTAATTTTTTTTTTTTTTTTTTTGTTACAATTTATTTTTGTTAATCAAGACTTTAATGTCTTATTTACAAAATTGATATGAGCAAAAAAAAAATACAAAAAAACAAAAAATGCAATACATTGAATATAAAATGAAAAAAGTTAAAATAAAAATTAAATTAAAACAGTAATACAAAAATAATAACATAAATGAACGATGACGTGATGATGTATGCCGCGTACTACGTCAGGACGCGTGCAGACATTGGGCTAGGAGTTTGGTAGATCGGAAGGCCATTTCTTGCTCAATCTTCTTATCGGTCTCTGAATCGCTTGAATTGTAGGATTTGTATGCTGGATTAATTTATTGTTGAAAGATGAACTTCTAATCTTGATCATTTCGTTGACTGTTGAGATTTTCAAATCCTTATGTAGGCAAAAATTCGAAATATACCAAGGCGCATTAGTAAGGATACGCAGAATTTTATTCTGGCACCTTTGAATGATATTTATGTTAGATTTGCATGAGCAACCCCATAGTTCGATTCCATAAGTCCAAATGGGCACTATCATAGTTTTATACAAAAGTACCTTGTTATCGAGAGAGATTTCAGATTTCCTCCCAAAAAGCCAGTAAAAATCTTTTATTTTCAGTTGGATTTGTTTCTTTTTATATTCAATGTGCGTTCTCCATGTCAATTTCGAATCAATGTGCATGCCTAAATATTTAACAGAATTGCATAGTGGAATTATTGAATTATTCATGATGATAGGTGGACTGTTGTGATGTTTTAGAGAAACAATTATGTGCTGAGATTTTTCGATATTGATTTTGATATTCCAATCTAAAAACCATTTTTCGAGACTAGATAAATAATTTTGTAACTGACAAGTTGCTGTTCTAATATCGGAATTGCATGAAATAATTGCTATGTCATCGGCGTAAGTGCATATGGTTAGAAGATCATCTGTGGGCATATCGTTTGTGAAAAGAAGATAAAGTACAGGGCTTAGCACACTGCCCTGTGGTACCCCGCATTCTATATTTCTGATGCTCGAAGTCACATCTTTAATTTTGATTCTAAATTTTCTATTAAGCAAATATGAGCTTAAGATATTGAAGTAGTTTGGAAAAGTTGTTTTGATTTTATATAGGAGTCCTGAGTGCCAAACCTTATCGAAAGCCTGACTGACATCTAAGAGTACGGCTACGCTGTGTTCCTTTCTATTCATGGCTTCAAGAATACGAGACACCGTTCTGTTGCATTGTTGAATTGTAGAGTGATTTTTTCTGAAGCCAAACTGATGGTGAGGAATCCAACTATCATTCGGATGATCTTCTGACAATCTCTGCAACAAAAGTCTCTCTAAAATTTTCGATAATATCGATAAAGGACTGATAGGACGGTATGAACTAGCAGTGTAATGGATTTTGTTTGGTTTAGCGATCATAATAATTTCTGCAGTCTTCCACGCTGTGGGCCAATAATTGTATTGAAGTATGGCGTTGAAAATATTTGTTATATATAAAATACCTTTTGTAGGCAATTCTTTTAACATCTTTGGAGTAATTTTATCCATACCCGGCGAAGATCTATTTTTTATCCTTTTTATTTCACATAAGACATCATTTGGTGAAAAATGTCCTAACGGTGTAGAATGTATGGGTTGATTTACGAAATTGTTAATTAAATTATTCTGGGAAATATTTCGAGCGCTAAAAATGCTACTTAGATGATCAGCAAATGCCTCCGCTTTTTCTTCGTTGCTTTTTGCCCAAATGAATCCGTTTTGATTGGTTATTTTCAGAGGAGGGTTTTGTTGTAGGGGTTTACTTTTGTTTCTGATTGGTTTCCATATGGAATTATCGTACCTATTTAGCTGCAATATATACGACCTGAATGTACAATTCTTCCATTCTTTCATTTTTTCCTCAGCGTGTTATTGAGATGATTGAGCGATGTCTTATCCGTTGGTAGATGAGAATGTTGCCAGGTACGTCTTGCTCTTCGTTTCTGTGCAATTAGCTTCTTAATCTCTTGCGGAATTATTAGATTATCATTTCTTGGAATAATGTTCGGGGTGATCTGCTTTGTTGTTTCACGTACAATCTCAGAAAAATAATCTATATTATTTTCTATATCAATAACGCTTGTAGGCCTAGATTTTGGAAATAATTTTGAATCAAGTATGGATTTGTATTGAATCCAGTTAGAAAGATTGTTGTGTAGAATATGATTGTTGATAACTGGAGTAGGAAATGTGCTAAACGTCACAAGTATTGGAGAATGATCTGAAGAGAGATCGTAACTAGATTCAATATTGAGATTTGAAAGATCAATACCTTTCACGATAAAAAAATCTAAAAGGTCTGGAACTTTAGTAGGGTCGGAAGGCCAATAAGTTGGACTGCAAGTTGAAATAAAGGAGAGGTTATTTTGCCCTATGGCTGCATGAAGAATCTTTCCTTTGGCTGTAGTCAGTCTAGAACCCCAGGCAATATGTTTACAATTAAAGTCACCACCAATGATAAATTTATTACCTAATTGAGAGAAAAATGAAGAAAACTGAGCACAAGAAATTTTGAATCTTGGTGGACAATAAACAGCAGAAACACAAAAATTATATAAATTTGTTTCAACAGAAATTTGAGTTGCTTGTAGAAAATCATCAGAAATATTTGGTAGAACAAAATGCTTTATATTATTTTTGATTAATATAGCCGAACCGCCGCGAGCCCTGCCACTTGGGTGATTTGAATTATAAGTAGTGTAGTTATAAATTTTAAAGTAGTTTTTTTCAGTGAAGTGAGTTTCTGAGATTAATAAGATATCTATTAAGTTTAACTTTAAAAAACATTCTACTTCATTTTTGTGAGGTATTAAACCGTTGGCATTCCATTCAGCAATTTTAATTATTTTTGCCATTGCTTTTGTTGTTGACTAACGTGGATAACATATTTATTATTATGGTGTTCTGTTGCAAAAGCTGATTGAAGATATTTTTAAATTCTAAAATAAGTGTTCGATTTTAATGATTCAAAAAACTTTCTGCTTGTCTTAACAAAATAATTGATTTTGGATAAAATTTTTTTTGTTTCGACTGTTTTTTTCAATTTTTTTTTTCGGTTTTTTTTTTTGTATATCGAAAATAATTCAGATTTTTTTTTTAATTTTGACTATAGTTCTAATATATTTTAAACAAATAATTCCAACTTTGCAATTCAGTTTATATAATTTTTATAAATATTATCCAATGTTACAATATTCATTATAATCTATTTGAAAACATTGAGTATTTCTCAAACATTTCGTTACGGTACGGGAAGTTCCAGCAGTTTACCTTAAGGCACGATGCCATACACCCCACTAGTTTAATTTGATTTCAAATACATAAATTTATTTATTTCTTTTCTAAAAGTACAAAACAGATTGTTGAACTGAAAATGAAGAATGATAACAATATTAGAATGCAAATAGAGAAGTAAACTTGTAGTACGTCTAGTATATACAATTAATATGTGGCATACTTTGCGGTGGGTAAACCATCCCTATAGTTAGTGTTGGCTGTTTTTTTAATAATATAATGCATTCTTTTATATTCACAAATTGTTTGATAGTCTTTTATACTAAAAAATATATCGTGTATATATCAATTAAAATTAACTAAAAATTTCATCAAGTATTTTGCATAAGTTGTAATATACACAATATTTTGATGTTGCATTGTTGAATATCAGCAATTAATTTGAAAATTTCTTACAAATTCATTACATTGATACTAATAAAAAATATTTTTTATACAAATTTAAAATGTAAATAGTAATATAAAATGTAATATTTAGATTGTAATTGAAAATTTTATCAAAAAGTTCTTAAAAAAAACAGTGCAAAATTTGATGAAATCATAAAATTCAAATTAAAATATAAAAGAAGACATAAGTGTAATTTTTTTTTAATTACAATATTTATTACAACTGTTAAATAATATAACATCTAGCAATAATGATAAATAATAACATAAATTTAAATAAACAAGAGTACAAAGTATAGAATTCACATTAAAATGATATCCGTAGTATGATGATTGAATAAAAAATAAAAGCAAATAATAATAAAAATAAAATTAATAAATGTAAATATGAGTGATGATATAAAACACTTAATTAGTTTTCCTAAAAATTACACAATATTCAGCATTTAATCACTTTTATAGCCTAATCTTAATTAAATGCATATGATTTTAAAATAGTGTTGATGTATTGATAATGAGTAATAAATGCAAATCACTAAGAAGTACGTCATCTCAGATATTGAAAGAAATTTTTTATAAAAATATCAATTGCTATTTGAAATTTGAATTGTGATTGTAAATTAGTAACAAAAGTAAAATAAGAAACTTTGAGCAAAAAATTTAGAAAAAAAATGAAATATAAAAGATCTTTTATACATTATATGCATATATGAATACATATTGTGACCATATGAATGATATTAGAATATTGTGTATGGGTTTAATAAATAATAGTAGAAAATTGTGATCATTCAGGGTCACCTTTAGTAAATTCATTTACTAAAATTAAATTATTATATAAATTTGTGCTATAAGATAAAACTATGATTTATTTCAAATAGCGAGAAAAAATCAATTGTATTTTATTCCTTTCAAAACTAATTTGAACATGATGATAAAATATTTAAAATTTCTATCTTTTTCCGAACCATCATTTTAGAACTACTGTTATCCAAAGTTTAACTCGGGTCAGATATTCGCCAAGTCATCCAAAACGCATTACGCGAAACACGTTCAAAGAAATCGAAAATCTCTTGTAAAAGTTTTAATCTCCGCGGATAAGAGTTCTGTAATAGTAATGATAATAGACCGTACGATGATTATAACCCGGTACAGGCCGATTGCGATAAAAACTCTGTAAAACGAACGTTTAGATCATTTCGATTGCGAAAAACTGACAATTATTCGGAAGTTGTGTGTAATATTTCGTGCCTTTCTGAGATTGCGTTTATGTGGTGTGATTTACTGTATTATTATCGTTGTTAGAAGGAAGTTTACGAAAAGTTTATTGAGTAATTATCTGAGAAATAATAAGTTTTTTTAGTAATTACTTTGCTTACCAAATTTATAGATTAGGAATATTTATTGTTTTCTCACGGTGTATTTCTGTACTCTATTATTGCTACTTTTTGAGCGAGCAAATTACGAATAATGTTTTGGTAGTTTTGTAACAAAAAATTAGAACTAATTTAATGAACGTATTGAAAAATAAAATCAATAACTTTTTACATTGGTTAACTATTAAAAAAAAATGTCAAGATTCATATAGAGTATGGTTAACTATTAAAAAAAATAGTCAAGAATCATATAGAGTAGAGCGAGGTAAAAAGTTTCTCCATTGATCTCTCAAAATCAATGTAATCTATTTCGAGTCAATTGTGCAGAATCATTTCTTCTGTTTTCGACTTGTGTTTTTTTGAAAATCAAGTAAAGTTAGGATTTTTTTTACAATATTTTAAAATAGAGAATAAAAAAAATGTATAAGAGAATATATATAAAAGAATGAAAATAAATAAATATATATATATATATATATATATATATATAAGAGAATAAAAATAAAAAAATGTATTGATTTCTTCGAGGTTGCAATCAGTAGATAAACGCCTATGTGTGAATTTCCATTACAAAAGTATTTTCTTTCATGTTACTTTTTTGGTTGTGAGCAATGTTGTTTAGTTTACGAGACCTTAATATAATTTTAAAGTATACATTATTTATTTGTTTTATAGGATGCATTTTCAATTCTAAGTTACATTCCACAGTTTTTTTTATATATACTTTTTAAAAGCTTACATGTGAAAAAAGATTAACTGAACTTTTACCCTAGCATAGGTGTAAAGTATAAAAAATAATAAATATAAAAATAAATAAAAACTTTAAAAAAATTACAAGAGATAAATCATAAATAGTTATTTCAATTCTGCTTTTAAATGTTACCTTTACTTCTACCTCTACTTCTTCCAGGTCCTTTACCTTCACCTTTACCCTTACCTCTACCTCTACTTCTTTCAGGTCCTTTACCTTTACCTTTACCCTTACCTCTACCTCTATCTTTACCACTACTTCTACCTCTACCACAACCTCTTCCTTTTCCTGGTTCTTTACCCCTCCTTCTGCCTCAATATTCACTGGTCCTTTACCTAAGAAAAAGAAGAAAAAGATAAAGTAGAAACATTTGAAAATTATTGATCATTTAGATCATAGGTTCTCAAACTTGTTGGACCCCTTGCGATGTTTTTTTGTTTTGTTATGGATCCCCTATCCTATATTAAGGTGACCATACGTCAGATGGTATGTTCTTCTCACAAATGCAATTTGCGATTTTGATGAAACTTGACATACATTGTTACTATACTTTACTAAATATTTGACAAAAATTTAAAGTTGAATCGTTCAATAGTTTTTAAGATATGCGAGGTTGATGGGTGGCTGGATCCGCTCTCAATACTAGTATTGAAACAGACTGTACGTTTTCAAAAATGCATAATTCGATTTCGATGAAACATGACATACATTGTTACTACACCTTACTAAATATTTGACAAAAATTTAAAGTTGAATCGTTCAATAGTATCTGAGATATGCGAGGTTGATGGGTGGCTGGCTCCGCTCTCAATACTAGTATTGAAACCGACTGTACGTTTTCAAAAATGCATAATTCGATTTCGATGAAACATGACATACATTGTAACTACACTTTACTAAATATTTGACACAAATTTAAAGTTGAATCGTTCAATAGTTTTTAAGATATGCGAGGTTGATGGGTGGCTGGCTCCGCTCTCAATACTAGTATTGAAACAGACTGTACGTTTTCAAAAATGCATAATTCGATTTTGATGAAACTTGACACACATTGTGACTATACTTTGCCAAGTTTGTGACCAAAATTTAAAGTTGGAACATCCAATAGTTTCTGAGATATGTAAGGCTGATGGGTGGCTGGCTCCGCGCTCAATACTAATATTTAAACAGATGGTATGTTCTCAAAAATGCGTTTTGAGATTTTGATGAAACTTGACGCACATTGGGACTATATTTTGCCAAGATTGTGACCAAAATTTAAAGTTGGAACATTCAATAGTTTCTGAAATATTCGAGGTTGATGTGTGGCTGGCTCCGCGCTCAATACTAACATTAAGATGAAAATCGCGAAATATTCATTTTTTGTCCTTTGACCTTGTACCAATCTTTTAGCTCGCATCGGAACGATGAGGACTTTTATTATTTCTTCTATAATTGTATTTTAATCAATTATACCAAATTATAGAGCATTATGAATTTTTATAACCTTTGAATGCATAAATTGACCGGACTAATATATGAGTTTTTCTATTTTTATATTATAGCAGTTTTTTTTCTCTAAAATTGATCATCTGCATATTTATTAAACATTCTATTTATAAATATAAAATATATCTTTCTCTTTGATAACTCAGTGAAAAGCACTAAATCCAAGATTGCACGAATGAAGAAATTGCTCGTATATTTATAGGAGCAAGTAAGATGCGATACAGGTCGATTGCAATTGGTCCTATAAATCTCCACTCCATATCCTCCATGACTGGTAATAAATTTCTCAAGCGTAATACTGCTGTTCAAGAATAGATGAGAGCATCACGTTTAACAGTATAAAGCTGTTTTGTTTTATTTCTTATTTGGATTCGATTTTTCTTTAGCAAAAACAAAGCAAAACAAAACGGTTTTATGTAACTTGTAAATTAAAATTCACTTCATCAAAAAATATTTTTAATGTATCCGTTATGCAACTTTTCCTTTCTATATTGATGATAGAGAAATTAATAAATGTATCTCAGAACTAATAATCTGGTATGGTCATTTCGATTGTGTAACAATTGTAGAATTAATACAAACGAAATTATGGTGATACTAGTGTAATTAATTACAAACTGGGAGCGAGAGTCTTGTTAATGATATTGATGGATTTGGTTTGTCTTGATGAGGAAAGTTCTGCTATTGAATTGGATCTTTGTTGATTATATTATTGTTTGTTAATTGTTACTAATTGTATAGGTTCGATATCTGAATTTGATAAACTCGAGAGTCAATGAACATATTTTATATTCTTGTCAAAAGTTACATTTCTAATAAACTAAAAATTAAAAGTAATCTATTTTATTCGCTTTTTCGTGATTTATATGAATTTTGCCGGCGCCATCCGAGTGAAAAGGGTTAAACAGGTTAACTCAAATGAATAAAAATCGAAGTAAAGACCGACACAGAACACGTCATTTATAGACGACACTCATATACACACATATCCGAGTGGATGTCGTCCATGGATGACATTCGTAGCAAAAGGGTTAATGTACATTGATAAACTTTGCATTTCTTCAATATTGTGCTAGGATAAATGTTTTTATGATTAGTTCCGATTGTATTATGTGTTTGATTTATATTTCACGTCTTCAATAAACACTTGTGCAATAAATACATATTTTATTAACCTTCTTATTCATTATCGTTGGCTTGTAAAGGTAAACACTTGATGATAATCTTTGCTCGCGGATGCGGCTGTTTCACTTTCTATGGTTTCGTAGGGAAAGCTTATAAAACCGCAAGTCATAATTGACTTCGTACTATTTAATAGCACTGCAAATAAAATAAGGAAACATTGCAAATCAATAAGCAATATTTGCTTATCTTTGCGATGGGATAAGCCATGCTAAAATATGTAGAAAGTTTTGATGGAGCTTGGTTTTGCATTATTTGATTAATATATTACATGCGAATAACGTAAGATGGTTTCTGGTTAAATTTTATGTAATAGAGAAGTGAAGTCAGGAATTTTAAATATTTACATAAACAGATGCTTACTCGAGTACAATTTGTATATTTTATTTATTATTTGCTATATTATATCAGATGCAGCAAATAGGTATCTTTATTTCGGCAATTTTGCATTCGTTGGAAAGGTCTCGGGCTTCGCAAGGTTTATAGCTAAGAAAATTAGTGTTGCATGGCATCATGCCCTAATGCAATTTGCTGGAACTTCATGCACCGTAATTAAAAATTCGAGTAATAAAAATAATCAACAATTGTTTTAAATAATTTCACATAGATTATCTTCTTCTTCTATATATATATGTGGGGAGATCAAGCAGGCTGGTTTTGATTTGTAAAAAAACCATGTCATGTATATTTTTGATATCGAAATATTTTTATAGTCAATAAATTTGATATATTTTTTATGTTGGGAGTTTCTAATTTAATATATTATCATAATCATAACAACTCCCACATTGGTGACTCACGACGATGGAGATGAAGACAAAAAAAAGGAGTTTCATTTTTCGAGGATTTAAGAAAAATTGATTTTGACGCAGCACCATAATCACTGGTCTTCAGAGACGACCTATAAGGTACGTCCAGTCCAATCCATCATAGTTAACGCACTTACTATCTGGATCAGACTTCCGAGGTTACTCATTTTGGTATACCCAGACCTCAGTATTTATTGCTGACAAAAAAAAATTATTTGGAGCCTGAACTTTTTATTGGAATGCAATTCAACCTCTCTTTCTCTGTTAACTCAACAAATCGTCTTATAATGCTACCTCCCATTATCGGTGACAACGACGAGTCAAAACAAAATTTGACATAATTTATTGGATTCTGTAATTCTGGACTCTTATGTCAAAGAAACCAATGATCCTGATTTGGATAAAGAGTCACCTTCTTTCTCTTATCGGAAATCATCAGATACGAATGCAACGCTTGCAGAAATGGAAACTGTACCCATAAATTATGCATTTTAAACATTAAGTAATTCTGATATAACTAATACCAATTAGATCGAGGCTGAATCTTAGAAGTTCACCGACATTGAGGTACAGGAAATTTTCCACATGTTTTTTTTAGTCAGAACCTTATGCAGAATATGGAGTTGATGGCAGGTCGAATCACCATATACGGTGGATCTGCTGACGAAACATGGAAATTTGTAATTGACCAGTATTACAACACTGGTCTGCTATAATCTGCTTTCCCACCACATTTTTATAACGTGTTTCCCTGTATTTTCTTTTTAAACTGTGAAATCAACACTGGGCAGGGAGTGTGTGGGGATATCACTGCTGGTTTTGATTTGTAAAAAACAATGGGACATGTCATGTATATTTTTGATATCGTAATATTTTTATAGTCAATAAATTTGATATATTTTTATGTTGGGAGTTTCTAATTTAATATATTATCATAATCATAACAACTATATAAAAATAAGTCGGGTTTTCCTTCCTGACGAAATAACTCCAGAACGCACGAACCGATTTCGACAATTTTGCATTCGTTGGAAAGGTCTCGGGCTCCGCAAGGTTTATAGCTAAGAAAATTAGTTGTGCATGGCATCGTGCCTTAATGCAAGCTGCTGGAATTTCACGCCCCGCAATTAAAAACTCGAGTAATGACATTAGTGAGAATTATCAGAATTATGCTTGGTTAAGTCAACGAGTAACTCTGGCCGCAAAGAATAATGATGTACACGCACTGAATTTCACAATTCAATCAAAAATTGCTGGCGATTTGGTGATATACCAATGATTCCAACTGGTCTTCCGTTTGACTTCAAACGATGGCAATTTCCAGTTCGCCTTGCGTTCGCAATAACAAGTCTCAAGGCCAATCGCTTAGTGTTTGCGGGATAAATTTCAAATAGATTATTTAGAAAATCATTGTTTATCACATGGGCAGTTATACGTTGCCTGTTCACAAGTTGGAAAACCATCCGCTTTGTTTGTGTTAACGTCAGACCAAAAAATAAAAAATGTGGTTTACCAGAAAGCACTTCAATGAAACGGATAATTTGCGGATTCACTTCCATTTACTTAGAGAAGTTCAACTAAAAAACACTTCATTTTTGTAATCCGAAATAAATTCATTACTGTTGTATAATAAAATCAAATTTTTCCTTTTCAAATATAAAACGAACAAAAAAATTTTTCATCTTTCTCACGAAACCATCTGGTGGCGAAACGGAGTTCGTCGGGTTTGCTAGTTTGCTTATAATTATTATTATTTGCATTTATTTGTAACGTTTTGTATCCTTTGTTTGTATCTTATTGATTGATTGCTAATTTAAAAGAAAAAAATCTAAAGTTATATTTTGTTGGTTGAATAATGTAACTATTATTTTGTAAAAATGATAATTAAAAAACGGAATCATTTATAAATTATACTGATCTTTTATCTGTGTTAATTTACCTCCCCGATCCCCATCTATTACGCGGCAGTGCGTACGTGTGGGTGCATGTGACAGCGTAGTCGCGAATATTGGCGGAGAAACCAGTTGGCGAACGAAAGAAAGGTCGTTTCGTGTGCGGCCCGCGAGAAAACGATAGTGAGAGAGGGCCTTGACCGTCAAATGGATTTATTTCGCCTTTGTGTTTGTATTTCGATGATAATTGGTATGTGGCCGTTGCAAAACACGTACGACGGATTGAATTAAATTACACGATGAGATAAATGATATATTGCTAGACTGATTAGTGGGTAATGGATATGGGAAGTTTGGGTAATTGATATAAATTGTCTTTTGAAAAGAGGGAATAGATTCTTTCAAACATTTTATGGATTTGTAAATGTGCTACAGTTTAGAGAGAACTTTCTGATAAAATATTTATAACAGAATATTGTAATTTTTTTTATTTATTCATTTATTATTATACAGCAATCAAAACAGTAATTACATTCTATGAGCTGCTATGCTAAAATATATGAACTAAAAAAAGAATTAGTGGGGCGCATGGCATCATGCCATAAGGAAAATTGCTGGTACTTTCCGTACCATTTTTTTTTTTAAAAGTAACATTTTTGAAAAAAATTTACTCTGAAAAAATTGATTTTTGAGAAACTATAAATTTTTGACAAAAATTTACTTTAAAAAAAAAAAAAACTTTTTGAAGAAAAATTTATACTTATTTATTACACACACACACACACATACGTCCATTTTTTCTAAAGTATGCCAAAATATTCAGAAGCCTTTAAAACGTAAAAAATATATATTATCATTTTCGATTTTTTTGCGATTACTATAACTTGCCCTACGGGAAGTTAATAAATATACATCTTATAGATTAATTAAATAAGGTTTACTTAAATGTTATATAAAGTTAAAGGTAGTTTTTCACCAGCAGATCTATAAGCCCCACTCTACCCTACATATTATAATTTGCATTGTTTTCATTTGTTTACTCGTTTTTTAGGGTTACGGTTCCAAAGTTCAATTACTCAAAAGCTCAAAAGCTTGGAGTAAGAAAAATAGTAGTAATTAAACGTGGCACTGTGCTTTAAGGCAAATTGCTGGAACTTTCGTAATTTTGAATTTAAAATTGCTTTGAAATTATTTGAAAACTTCGGAGAAAATTCGATTCTTGAGAATTTTCAATTCTTCGAAAAAATTGGTCTTTTTTGAAAAAATTGATTTATTTTTGTGTTTTAAATTTTTCTGAAAACCCAGATATTTTTCGAAGCGATGCGTAGCTGTTTTAGATTCTTTCTAATGTTTAAATATTATAAATCTTGGTACGGAACCCATAATAGGGTAAACAAATAATGCATTTATTATTAAATTGTCTAAAATATCTGATAGTTTGATATGTATATGACTAATAATCATTTTTGACCGCGAAATGGCTTTTTTCTACCTTCTAGTAGAATAAGTTATAGTAATCGCAAAAAATCGAAAATGAATCATTTTATACATCTTTACGTTTCAGAGATTTCTGAACATTCTAGCATATGGAAAAAAATTATGTATGTGCATGTATGTGTATGTGTGGGTGTATATGTATATGCGGATACAATTTTTTGGCGAGGATTTTGAGATCGCGGACCAACCGATACGAATGATTCAAAAAACATTCGATTTCTATTGGTGATTCGATAATGAGGTAAAAATGGTAATTCAGTTTATGAGAAAACAGAGCGTCTTATATGTTATTCGATAATTATTTTACTCGTATTGACAAAAAGAACCAAATAAATTTTTCGGAAGGCAGGTTTAGCAGTTTTAACTTCTCTGAATCAGACTTATAGTATTATTTATAAATCAATAAATTTGCTTTATTATTGATGTATTTTATTTTTTACAGATGTATTTTTCTATTTGTACAATAGTATTTTAATATTTTTAATACTTCGAGAAATCGTATTTAATATTTAAAAAATTCAAGATAAATTTAAATTAATATCTTGAATAATCATTGATAAATTATCAATATGGTTTACTAGCCCTTTCATTATTTAATAAAACATCATCAGACGATCATACACCACACATGATAAATTCTTGGCCGGTGACCCGCAATTTACCTGAAAGCGATTTGCATTCCCGACAACTTACTTGCATATTGGCATTGGCCTATCTTAATCATATTTTATTAGACATGTAATACATTTTGAAGGATATGGTAAACAAGTTTAATTACTGACTTAATCTGGTAAAATATTGCACTCGGTTACCATTTCGTTAATTTAAATATATTCATTTAATCTGCTCAATTTGAAATAGGGGATACAACAATCGCTGGAAAAATAAATTTATTACAAATAATATTGCTATCTTTACACATTTATGTTTTATAAAATAATATAAATGAAATTCCAAAATATTTCCTTTCAAATGTATTAAGTTCAAGTATTGTTTAATGAAAGGTAAAAAATGTTTGGAGAACCAAAACTCATGAATAATATAGTAAAACAAATAAATCATTTATCTGGATAAGTAATTTGGCAAATACTTCATTAAAATACGAGTGAATTTAAGTACTTTTTTGCATAATTGAAAATTTTTGTATGTACCAGTAATCAAAAGTAGTTGATAAGAATGCCTTTTAAATCAAACATATTTGAATTATGATTAATAGTTGTTTTGATTATTTATTTTTAATCTCTTCGACGTAGTCATACATCTGTCTTCAAACAACTTGATCATCCAGTATAATAATCAATTACTTATCATACTATTAATCAGCGCAATTTATCCATTTTATTTATTGCTACTCCAAAGTCTTATCTAGATGCATAATAATATAATATACATCGATTTATTAGACATTATCTAAAATATGCCTTCATGTTGACATCAAGTTCAATTGCTTTTGCATTATGTTATTTGTAGATAAACCTGTTATTAGACATATACACCATGTTTTACTTATTATAATAATGTATTACATTGAATATGGAAATTAATTCTAACAAAGTTAACCTTGAAATTATCAATGTAAAAGATATTATTTATAGGCGTATTATATAATTGTTAAATAATAGATATAAATCTGTATATATATATATATATATATATATATATATATATATATATATATATAGGGTGGTTCTTAATATGGACATTTTCGAATGTCCTTGCTCCCAAGGACTCAAATGGTTCCAAATTGATGAAAAACAATTCTCTCAAAGTTCTGGCTCTTAATATTGTCTTTTAGATAGAGCAGAATATTTCCAAGTTTGATTCAATTGCGCTCTATCTAAAAGACAATATTAAGAGCTAAAGCTTTCAGAGAATTGCTTTTTATCAATTTGGAACCATTTGAGCCCTTGGAAGCAAGGAAATTCGAAAATGTCCATAATAAGGACCACCCTAATGTATATATAAATATATATATATATATATATATATTATTTGGTTACTTTTCATTACGGTTTTTCATAAAAACTGCCAAAGATATCCCATATTCATTTTAATTCTTCTCGAAGTCCTCATTGCGGTTACTCAAATATTTTAATTTAAATAAACAAAAAAACTATTTACTTTTTTTAACTCAAATATTAAATAATTCAAAATTGAATTAAATTGATCCTAAATATTATCAATAATAAAAAATTGAACAGTATTGAAATAATAACGATTTCGGCCTAAGCAATAAATTTTATATACTAATATAGTCCTGGACAAAATTTTAAGGTTATCATGGGTTTTGTATAAAAGAGTGTAGTAAAATTGTACTTACGTGGTAAAATATGTAAAAAATATGAATTACGTATTATCCATTGACAAATCCCTGAAAAATCCAGATTTCATTCAAGATAAACTATCCATTTAAATTAATAAATATGATTGTTCTATTATTGTTTTTAACACGCGAATCGCTCACAGCATTATTTTTTGGGAAGGTTATGCAAACGTAAATAATAAAACAGCATAAATATGGGAAAAAGTATATTTAGATACATATTTAGAATAATTAACATGAATGGTTATGCATTAAAAATGAGGTTGTGTAAACTGTGCCACCAAACACAATTTAAATTATTGTTTTTTCGAAAGTAAAATTCTTGAGTTATTGCTTTAGTTAATTGTTATTCTGCCACTGGACTAAAAACAGCGGGATAAGTTTAGTCAGTCTCCTTTTGTTTTATTATAGTTCTATTTTCTCTGCAATTGTTGAAATAAACCGACTGCATTAATCAATATGGTCTAACAGGATTACTCTCTTTGACAGTGACAAATCAAGATAAATTATTTTCCTTATATAAGTTCTACTTCAATACAATACTCTGTTTTCCTTCAGACGTTAAGCTTTTCCAACTATATTGCAGTGGTGCCTTATTTATTAGAAACATTCGATGATTTTCGATTAATCCTAGTAAATTTAATTTTTATAATAATTTAATTCGATTGAATCACATATTTTCAACTCGTATCAAAAATATTGGGCAATTTTTTAAATATTTATATAAATAAATAATTAGGTGATTCCCCCATTGTGGCTGCTTATATCAAACAAATTTAATTTATTGCCAATAATTCAAAATATTACTACTTACATATATTCAAATTTCATAACTTTTTTGATTCTATTAACTCTATTGACTATTATTAAAAAATTATTGAATGAAATGATTGACAATTACGTTTATTACTACATTCAATCAGATTTGTGTTACAATAATGTGCATTAAATTACGTAATTTAATTTTGTTTATCGCAACGAAATATTCTTAAATCTAGAGCGATTACAATATCTTCGGCTAATAAAATGCAATCATTTAATTTAATATTGGGAAAGGTTTTTGAAGAGATTATATTGCTACTGAATTCAATTTAAATGGAATCATAGTGTGAAATAATTTAATAACATGTCGAGTAATTTAATTGCTTAAATTTTTCTCAACTCTTCACTTTCTCCATCAATCATAAGCAAAGTTAAATTTTTTTCCTAAAATTTAGTGATTTTTGAAACATACTTGAATATAATAACATAGTACGAAAATAAATAAACAATAGGTATCAAATCTTGATATTTGTGAAGATAAATTGACAAAAAACACATCAACCAATCATAATATTTGATGAACAGCAGTATGAGCACAAATATTGAAAACGTTACAAATCTCAATTTGTTTTCATCACAAAAAAATGTCTATTTATGTGATAAAATACCAAAGTGAAACCAACAAAATCAATAAAATTAAAAATATGATATTATGAAACCAATCCCTGACCACAGCCAAATATTTATCAATTTGGATCAATTACCATACCTTTTGTCAATAATTTGCAACAGCTTGCGATTGCAAAAAAATATTTCAGATGATTATAGAGATAGTATGTGATGATAGAGATAGTTTCTATGCGGTTTAGTAATCTGCATAATTTTTACGAAGCCGAAATGTCTATTTCGAAATTGGTTCGCGATGCGCCTCGACAATTAGCTGCCTTTTGCACAACTCTTATTTACATCTCACGCTTTACTTTAGTGAAGAGATGCTCAACCTTTAAAAAATAAGTATTTTAGGTTAAATTAGACTTGAAATAATTAAATTCGTATTTTATTTTATTTTAAACTAGATTTCACAATTACAATTTTCACAGTTCACAATTCAAAAGTTCAATTTTTTTTAATAACCTATATTGATATTTAACAATTAGTTAGAAATTATTATGTTTTTTTACACTGCAGTCTATACCGAAATGTATATACATCCACCCAAATGGATCTTAAATGTACAACTGCTTTAAATAAAATGATGAGCATTTGCTTTTTTGAAAAACATCATAAAACATTTTTTTCTTATAATCAGTTCTTTCATCGATATCCTACGTTATTTTGAAAAAAAAAATAGAATTACACCACTTTGAGAGATGTCATCCCCTCGGGGAATGACAAAGGAGTCTAAATTATTTGCAGTTTTGAACTGGAGAGTAAGATAAACCTAAATTCAAAATTTCATACGAATTGGAGCACAGTAAAAAAAAATCAGACCAAAAACGCTCCATTGACTTGAGTAAATATTCCGTATCCGATGGCAAAATTATGAAAATACTAACGTTTGTAAGTGAAAAAGAAAAGGGCTGTTTTTAGGGTTCTCCCTGCAATTATTCGATTTTTTCTCGTCGTAAGAACCATCTGGTGTCAAGAGTCAAAAGATATTTGGATTTTTAGCTAAGCACCAATCTCATCTTATCTCATAAACAAAAATCAAAATAATTTAAAAATATTGTACATAATGGTATTGGCAATGCATAATTTAGTGACAACTTTAGTGTCATATAGAGTTTATCCTGATAATCTGATTTCGAGAAATTGTATATGAGAGCCTCTAGATTTTACTCTTCTGCAATCTGGAATTTTAAAGCACATAATGTTTTTTATATTTTCATTAGCAGATTAATATAATAATTATAGACCAATTTGATGAAAACTGGAATTTATTATTAGGTACAAATTCTTTACCAATGTTTGCAATTCTTTTATCAGGCTTTTTGATACCCTATTTTTCGATATATATATTTTTAGTGAATTTGGGCTGATCAATTTTAATAATGATCATATTTCGAGTAATTTTTAATAATTAGCATTTATTTTACAAGCATTTTAAAATTGATTTATTAATTCTCTTGTAAAAAAAATAATTCAAATCTAATTTGGTATATACTTCCACTAATTAGTAGTTTAAAAGTCTTTAGCATTGTTTGTAATTCGCCAAGTTTTGTGGTATTTTGATATATATTTTGTAGTTAATTTTAATCATAGTCCACAACTACACAGTTAATGATTTTTAATGTATTAATTATTTTCTATATAATTCAAAACTAATTTGGTACAAAATTCCATTAGTTAGTAAAAGTGATTAGTAGTTTAAAAGTCTTTAGCGTTATTTGTAATAAGCCAAGTTTTCTGGTATTTTGATATATATTTTGTAATGAATTTTATTCATGGTCCAAAACTACCCAATCACTGATTTTTGATGCAATTATTATTTTCTCTCATTCAACTGGTTATAAACCCCTGAAACCCACTACGTTTCTCCGACATTTGAAATTTACCTATATATAAAGTATATATCTCTTTCTTCACACTTGACAAATAAGTACCTCGCTGTGCTACAGTGGTACGATTCTTTTTGCTTTTGTGTTTTCTTTTCAGTCACTTTTAATTAATGATATACCGAGACTCGTAGGGAGCTATTCTGCATTTGAATGCTTTGCAATTAATATAAATGAAGAAAGGAAACCGAGATTTCGTGCGCACTTCTTCTATTTCGAAACTCGAATGAGAAGAACGATTTTAGAAGTCTTGGTAGAAAACTTTCAGTAGTAATGGATAGTAATTTGCATTGTTGTAACATCCAAAATATAAGATTGTTGAATGTTTCTCTTAAGATTTTTCTGCATGTGGATGGGATACTGTCGTCTAGCTCGCGGTGACACAAGGTCTTGGCGTACTAGATAGGTAGGCCGGTGGAAGACCAGTGGTCTGAGTTAGTAAGCGTGCCCAAACCAGCAAAAAGAGCTAGTGCTATCATCAATTTTGCCGGAGCCTCAAAAGCCCCATCAAATTTGATTTTTTTCTTTTTTATTTCGAGGATCAAATGAAAATAAATAATTTGGAGTAATATGGAAGAGATTCAAATTAATTTATATAGACTTATATTTATGATGTAATAATGCGGAGTAATTAAGAAGGGAATAAAATAGTGATAAGCTCAAATTTCTATTTGATTTATCTTTTGATATCTATTTACATTTTACCAGAGTTTTATAACTACTTTATTTTCAGGAGCTTTTTAATTTATACGCCCCAACTTTAATTAATTAAAGCTCTGCCGGTGACATATGACAAATAATAATTGATCCCGACATAACAGAATTTCATATAAGTTGTGTAACATCATACGAAATAATTATCTGTATGTTCAGCGAGCACGGCGAATATAATCCGACGTCATTTGCACTTTTGTTAGTTCCATGTCATACGAACCTCCGCGCTAAGTTCGCTCAGAGCAATTTGGCGTTGTAAGGAAGTAATAAGATATACAGAATTCATATCACGAATGTAACTGTGTATGACATTTGAAGCACTAAATATGTAAGTTTAAATATATAGTCAAAATAACTTTGATATGGGAACTAATGATGTTGCAAAACACAGAGCTTTGCACTTTGCAACTATTTGTCATTGAATACATGTAGACGTAATTCAATTTTCTTAGGATTAAATATTTCACTATGAATAGTTGATAGGGCCTTCCCATTAATTAGTGGTTAGAGCTATAGCCTTTCGATCAGAAGTCGATTGTAAGCGTTTACAATCAGTCTTTATTCCATGGATGCTAATTATTTTGAAATTTTATTCTTTTTGTCATCTTGCACAATTAAAGACAATATCTGACAAAGAAACCTTTCAGTTCGATTGCGTCGTTTTGACACCTCCATGTTGCACTTGCGAATGAAAATAAATTGCAATATGAATAGAAAATTGATTACGTTTCTTTTGTATATTGCATATAGAAACCGCATATTTATATTTTCAATGCTGCCGGATGTGTTAGAAATAGAAATCTATTTTTGAAAAACTTTGATAGTTGAAAATAAATTAGTTGGGTATTGTAATATTTTGCCAATAACCATTTTATGGATCTTTTTTTCAATTGTAAAAAGACAAGTTGCTTTTATTGAAGCTTTATACGTTATATGTTGCAAACACGTTCAAAATATTTTACATTCTTTAATGCCCTTTTACATCTTCATTCTCAAGATCAATTCATAAATTATATTTATATCTATAACTTAATCTTGTATTAATTATCACATGCTTTTCTTTGTCTTTACTAAATTTTGAAATTAAAATTATTATGTACAATTAATTGCGCTTTTTGTGAAAGTTTGTTTAAATGACTTTGTGCAACATCAAAATTTTAGTTTTTTATTAGGCATATCACAAAAACTGTTTTAACAAATATATTTTTTCATATTAATTATATTATAATATGTACTTCGTACGATAGTAATGAAAATAGTGAATAGCACAAAAGAAATATTATATCCACAAAGAACAATCTCAATTCATCTTAGCATATTTGCATAAAATTAGTATGAATATTAAGAAAGTGCGCTACTCATTCATAATAATTCTTTGCACAATAATTATACTTGATGATTCAACATCTCATTTCAAATTGCACGAAAGAAAAACAAGTAATTGCAAGAAATTTGCATATATAGAACAATCTCTCTTTATTCTTCAGAGCTTTGTCGTATATTTCAACATTTTATGGTGTTCTGTCACACTGAGATGAGAACAAATTAACAATGCTAGCAAATAAAAAACCTGAGCATAAAAATATATTTATCAACCCATAGAAACACTTCTGCAGAGGCTGAGAACTCTTAACAAGATAAAATATGCTTAGTAAAAATCATTCTAAAAACAAAAATTTAAAAAATTGTGCTTGTGAAGCTCCTTTCACCAAATTTAAAATATTTGCTAACACGTTCAATGTTAATTTAATTATGTAAATTCTGATAATACAAAAATTGTTTAAAATGCATATGAGTATGTACTTTATATGTACAAAATATCAGCACAACTCAAATTGTTTTTTGAATGTGCATAATATTTTTACGACTCCGTATATCATTTTTATACATTAAAAACCGATAAATACAACCCGATCTTTGTTTTATGTTTAGTTTTTTAATATGATAGTTGATTATTGATCAAACATCTACTTGATAGTTTTGTGGAGTACAAAAATATTTGATTGTTGTAATTGTTGCTGAAGGATTTTTATAGGCATTCCAAACTAGTACACTTAGCCACTTATAAATGGCTAAACGATAGATATTATCCAATTTGAAATTGCGCAATAAAATTAATAAATAGGAGAGTTCAATTTTTCATTACTTCCACAGATTGTGATATTGATTATTTTTACAAGGTTACCAACCTCTGTCAATTTGCAAGGCCGTGAATTAATTAATTACAAGAAGTACTAGAGAAGACGAGCAGAGTAATTTGCTCGTGAAGAATGATGCACAACTCGCCATTGTTATATATGCCATTAGATAGTTCTTTTTTACCTGCCCAACCTCTGTTGCGTAAGAGGAAACACATCTCCTCTCCTCTCCGACAGACGCAAAACACGGAATATATTTTCTTAGAGTTATGTAAATATGGCGTTTCTTTCCTGGCGCGTTTTATTACGGCAGAAAATCAGGTCGCGAGATGAAATGCTCGAGATGTTGCCCTTTGCTGAATTAGTAGAATACTGATAAGATTTTTATACTTGAATTCTTTCAGAGAAAAAGATTCGTTATGCACACTTGCACTAGCGTATTTTATTTATTTTATATATATGAAAATGAGTGTTTTTGAAATAGTTTGTATAATATTAGGCAAGTAACTCTGAATTATTTCAAAGTCCTAAGTTATAATACAAATGTCTTTACTTACAAAATATTCATAATTGTTTCTAAACAATCACAATAATATTCACATTCATAAATACAAATATACAATTAGAACATAAATGAACACAAGCGAAAAGAACAGAATAGTAGATTATATACATCTGACAATATGGCTCATATTGTCAAAATCCTAAATATTTTCAAATGTTCTTGATGTCAACCCTATGGACATGTAGAAGCATAATGTAAAAATAATACTTATAGTTCAAATAGTTCGGTTGAGCATTAAAAAATGCAAGGCAGAAATAGGAAAATGTATAAATTGTCTTAACTCTAATTTTAAGTTTAAAATAAACTACAATATTATTAATAAGGCAATTAATATTAGTTGTCCATGTGATCAATGCAACCCAAAGTTAATTGGCTTAAATGTCAGTTTCGATTTGTTGCTTTCGTAAATTGACGATCAAAAGTTATTATATCAATATTAGAACTGATTTGTTATATTTTTGGCTAACTTTATGTACGAGTTGTCTCTTTTTACTACAATAAATACTAACTAGATGCAATTTTAGTTATAAATAAATATTTAATATAATTTTTATTTTTTTATTATAAAATGTGGTAATACTAATTATTCTTGATTGATATTAAAAAAATTGAAAATATTATACTAATTATATACATATCTTGTGTTAACTAATTATTTTACTGAGATTCTAGAAATGCCATTAATACGTGAAAATGTCAATACAAACGCAAATGTCATTTTAATGGTAGTAGCCCAACCTCTGTTTCTTCAGAAAATTATATAGAATTATACGGCGGAATAAGTATCATTGACATAATATAAGAAAATTATCTGAATCATTTCTAAAATGTCAGATTCTCAGAATAGATACAGACTTTACTTCCTGCTTTCATCTATTGTCTTGTGTAGAATGATATTTCAAATAAAAACAATATCAGCTTTTTTACAGTATCTTATATATTTGAGTATAGTTATAATATATAGAGTATAGTTATTTAAGACTGCTGATATTAAAATAGAGAATGCGGAATAGAACAACAAATAATTAAATAAAATGAAAAATAGTAAGTTAATCATATTTTGTATATATTAACTAATTAAAAAATTGTTAGAAGTTGATCTCTAAATCTGCAAAAAATTATTATCATGAATTTTTAATAAATACTTAATTTTGTGTAATAAGTTTTGTAAATTCAGAACGTATTTTTTATATTTCTATAGCAGAGTCTTTTGTATTATAACTTGATGAAGGAAAACTAAAGTCGTTGTAGTAAAATTTTGCTAGTAAACAAAGTAAAATGTCAGTAATAAAATTTATTTCTAAAAGAATCATATAGAAGAGTTTTAAAATGTATTGAAATTATTTAAAAAATATAAAATTTGTCGTTGCGAGAATGAAAGCTCATTTTGTATAAAAGATACTAAATTAATTTCTTGTTCAAATAGATCTCTTTAAATTGTGAAGGTAGTGGTTTCGGGTAATATTTTAATAGCTGTATAATAATATAGTTAGATATGATAATCATATAAGCAACTATCTAATATATTCGTTATAAAATATTAAATTACAAATAATTTAGTTCATTAAGTAGATACTATGTGTAGCAAATCGCTCGTTCAAGTTTTGTATGGCGTTAGTAAATAATAATTTACCATTCCTGAACGATCAAACTTATCTAAATCACAAATATGGAGTATATTAACATAGATTTCGCTATAGTGTAATTCAAACTTTTATATAAGAATCATACATTCAGTTCGGGTCATTTGCAGCATTCCTTCCCATAAATCGATGGACTGACTATGTCAGCGGCAAGTGGGTCACAAAAAAGTCCTTCTGAGCATTTCAACTGGTTTCTGCCGACGGACGCCATGAATATGTAAAATAATTTGTGTTATATAATAGTGCAGAATATAGCTCTAAATTACTTACTAGTTTCAGGCTGTTGATGTTGTTTAATTGAATTGCATAATAATGAACAAGACTCCGAACTTCTCCTGGGTTTGGTTGGGGAAATCGTATCACTATGGGGTTTACTGTAGGAATCGATATTTTGATGGGTTAACCCATAAATTTATACAGAAAAAATATAATTGAAATTTAGAAAAATATAAAAGGTAATAATTATATTCAATATTTACAAAAAAATAAAAACAAAATTACTTTTAATTTTGAATGACCATGTTCTAGATTTGGAACTTGATCATAACCAGTAAACAATAATTCTGAAACAATTCCAACTCTATGATTTTTTTATAATTATTACATAACTTCAAAATATTTGAAATCAATTACACTCATTATTACAATGTTATTATTCATGTTATTCAATTTATTTTATAAATGTAAAAACTCTGGTATGAATTAATTTATAATTTCTGAAATTGTTGGAATACTACATTTTGAAATGAAAATATTCAATTTATAAATTCTACGAACTAAATTACTAGCTATCATAGAAGCTAAAGCTTAATAATTTTCTGAAAATCTTTTATATGACAATTATAATGTCTATAATCAAATAATAATCATTAAAAATAATCGGATATATACATGTAATAATTCACATTGTATTTGATATAATTACAAACATAAAAGTTTTTTTAAACAAATATACAACCAGTTATCAGAAAGGATAACTATATTTTTTTCAAATTAAGTCTCCCATACGTTTCGAATGCTTGTTTGATTCTGTTTCAGTGAGTAAAAAACACATTTTTTTTTTTAAAAAAAAGCACACACACACCAAGACCGAACACTTCTATAATGAAAAAAAAAGTTTTATTTAGAAAATTAAACTGAAATTATCCCTGAAATTGAACTGAAATGTTGCCCATAGACTACATCCTGTCGATTACGAGTGTCGTCCATGTACGGGATCTGCATTACAGGTGTCGTCCATGGACGACACATTTTGTGTGGATTCTACTTGCAAGATCTATTACTATCATACTATCGGTCATTCTGATTTTACTATGATTTTTAGTTCATCTCGTAGCAAAAGTGTTAAATCATACAAGTTGAGCTCTGTGAAGCATTAATGTGTCTAGATTTTTGTTGAATAGAAAATCACATTTGTAAATTTTAAGAACCTCTAGATAATTCAGAGAATATGTCGATACACAAAATTCTTAACACTTTGCCGTCCGCACGTCTTGTAAAAATTTATTCGCTTGGCGCCGGTAGTACTAATTTATCACTTTGCTTGTCCCCGCCCATTCTGGATATTATCGAAAAATTACAAATTTTTAGGTCTTACTAAAGTTGACGGGTGTAACATTTTTTTATCTAAATTAAAACACCAACAGGATGGAAAGATTTCTGCCACTGGCCAAAGGACGATACTGTGCTCATGACACCACTGTGGTGTCGCCGGCTGTTGAGCGCTAGTTCGCGCCCGACACCACTGTGGTGTCGCCGGACGGCATAGTGTTAATATCAGCACATAATTTTTTAATTTTTGCTAAACCTTTCACAAATTTACCTGTTACCACATTATCATTAAGATACCCATTACGATAAATAACATGTTCAGAAAACATAAAATTTTTAAACCATACCTCAGGCCACATTTGCCTCATATACAACCATTTCCATTCATTACACATTTTCGTAACTCGAAAATCTGATATTGCATGTATCGGACTCTCCACGATTTTTCTCGGACTTTCGCCACGCGCTCGCAGCTATCCATCTATTCCTTTATGCAAATATTACAAGTTTTGGATTTCATAAGAAATAACCGATATATAGAGGAAAGAGTATTACAAAATTTTGATACTATACGGCCGCTGTAATCCGTAATGGTTGTTCGTATTTATCGTCGATCTGCGCCTGTCAATTACAATGTTCCGTGCAATCTGCGAGCCGAACGTCTCCACAATCGAGGCTTATGTTTCTTAATACAATTCTAGATCGCTGTGTTATGTTCATATTTGAACTTTCATCGTTTCAGAAAAGCGGAGGAAGATAAGGAAAATATTGATGTTTAACCAGTGTTTCTAAAACTTTTAATACTTCCTCATTCAAGTGCTCTCTTAAATCGTTGTATGTTGAAGCATCATAGATTAGAACAGTATTTGGTAATTTAATAAGAGAAAACATTAGGTTATCAAAATTAACATCTAAATAACGTTACTTGACTAAATAAACATACTTGATAATCACCCAATCTCATTTGCCACAGATCAGAGAACCCCGTCAGACAACTACCAGGGTCAGTTCAAAACAAAAGTTCATTCTACTTCAATCTCGCCAATCTCAAAAACACTGTTAACGATTTTGTATTTTAAAATTCTTAATTGTTATTCTTATTCCTATTTCTGAAGTTTTAGTTGTTGTTTTCAGATGGTTGCAAAATTGTTTCTAATTTAATTATCATTTCAGTCGTTTATGTATTAAATGATTGACTTAATTTTAATTATCAACTATTGTCGAAAGTGCAAGATAATATTTGCATAAAACTCTGTTTAAAGAATGAAAAAGATAAAACTGAAGGGTTTGACAGAGACAATTATCATTGCAATATTGTTGACACTTTTATAAAACAAATATTGGCCGACCTATCTAAAAACGAGCTCCAGTTAATATGGTCGCAATATTGGTAATGAAGGCCCAAGATTCGAATATTGCGTCATGATTTGACCACGATTTATTTTTGCTGGGATTTATGTAGTATTTTAAATTTTAATTATATATATATATATATATATATATATATATAATTTTGAACAAAATACTCGTTACCTTGTTAGAGCTCTAAATTCGTTGCTATAACGTTATTTTCAATTTTAATTCATCTATATTTTCTATTTGTTTTTAAAAGTTAAAATATTAATATTTTAAAAATTATACCGATATGTATAAATCCACATTATTTTTCATATCTTACTATTACTATTATATTTCGAAAATTCTATTTTGGTTATTATATCTTTCCAAGAAAAAAAAGTTGCTATAAACATATATTTTGTATCTTAGTGCCCGTTGTAATAAGTTGTATTTAACTTATTATACATAATAATAATATGGCAAATTAATTAGCTTGAATAATATTTAGTAGTTTACAAGTTTTTGATAGAATTCATAGCGGGTATTGGGAAAGCAACATAAAATTACTTTTACATTATATAATATGTAGATACTTCATTAAAGTACACAATTTTATGAGATGTTAGACGCTTTTGCTAAAATTGTGACGTAAGTTTGTGTAGGAATATATAAATTTGTTATATTAAGATAGCGTTTTGCAGGTATCGTTAATATTTTAACTGCGTAAAATGCACCCCATGAATTTATGATTTCATGTCGTAATCAAGAAAAGAACATAAATTAGAGCTAGATATTTTAAAAAAATATTGAATATTCTTACGTAATTCAGAAATACTTATGATGCTATTAATTATTTGGATACATTAAGTTTCCTTGACAAATTATTAACTATATTTTATAATCTATAATAAAAGTCTATTAGTCTATCTATATGACTAACTCATAGGGTCTCTAAATAACTCTGATTGTTATATAGTATGAATGAATAATATATATATATATATATATATATATATATATATATATATATATATATATATATATGAAGTTACTGCTCCGTATATTTTTTTTTTAATATTATCTTGACGATTAATGTGTTAAACCTAAGTATAATTTGTAATAACTATTCAGTTACTTCAGGGAGTTTCGTTATTTTTACCAGTAAAACTACATCAGGTGATCGTTTCTAGCAATAGGTCAAAGATATTTTCTGCATGAAGCGCTTGGTCAGTACAATTTAATTAATCTATAAAATTTTCTTGCCATTGGAAATATTTAAGAAACTTCCTAATACATTCAGTTTTGCTGATAACACATTTAATGTCATAATGAAATATCCACGTAATCTAGTGTTCGTATCTATCTAACCCGCGGCTGTTTGGCAAAAGGCGTTTCGGTGCGTTTCTTCTCCCTGGCGCTTCGGAGTCACGTTCTTGATTGCGTTATAATTTTATCGGCCTAATACAATGTTAGAATGGATCAGATTCGTTCCAGATTTCCACTAGAAAGGCGATTATGTACCATTTTCTCTCTCTGAAAGTTGCCAATCAAAAGTTGAATGCAAATGGAATTGACTGGGCTGGTTAGTTTTTGTGTAGATCACATTTAATTCACTCAACTCTCATTACTGAATGTAACGTAGCTTTAATTTTCTTGCTGATCTCAAGTTTTTGTCGTAGAGTATGAAGATTATATGCATGTATCGTAATAAAAACTGTGGAAACTAGTTATCCTTTGTACACTATTGTATACAGGATCAACTATAAAATTACAAATTAGGTTCACACACGATTAAAGTAAAACTTATTGGATACTGTACAAGATGGCATTTAAGTAAAAATAAATACATCATATAACAATTTTGAATAATGTTTATTAGTAATATGGTAACACTCGTGATTCACATATTCAGTAGTGTCGACCATTGATGCTATACTTCAAATATGACATGATCGGTTTGTCATTGTAATTAGCATTTAGAAAGGAACTTTCATTAGAGAAATAAAGAAATTGCTGATTAATAAATTCTATAATATTCGTTCACACAGTGGATTATGCTGAACAACGCCTAAAGAATTATTATTTTCAAAATTTCACTCATCGTGTAATTGTGTTTGAAGAACTTCATGTAATTGAAATTAACATACATTAATTGACTGCTTGTATTTTTTTTCTTTTTTGCTGGCGATATAATCTCATTCTTGTAGTAATATCTATCATGCCTAAAAATATTTTCCATTTTAATAACTTCAAAGATTTATAGAATCTACGAATAAAATAGAAATTATTTCTAATCAATAAACTTACGTTCACGGCACAAATGCTTAATTTGTTTTATTATTTTCAAGAAACTGGGTAAAATATTCTTCTGATTGAGGCATTTTTTTTATTAAATCAAGAGTTGTACTACGATGTAACTTCAAAATGTTTATCTATCTATGCTAATTTCCTTTTTATATCGGTACTCGTATAACGTTGATGCCGGTACGCCTACAACGACAGATCTCTATTCACATACACGACGACTAATCACAATCGACCCGTATAGAAATGATTTCATCGAAAGCGAATGACGTACAGTTCTGGCGTAAGGCATTTCCGTTGCAATTGTACGGATTTACACCTTAGTCGCGCCTAAAGAAGTTTTACTTAAAACAAATCAAGATTTTGAGAAAACATATGCATACTACCATATATAATTAGCTATGTATACTACAAATATGCTAGCTTACACTTTTGCAAATATCTGACAAATGTTCATATTTTTCTTCATTATCACAATATAACTATTACATTAGCATATACGATCTATAATACAATTATATTGGTTTTATTACAAATTAATAAACGCATATAGAAATTAATTACATTTCGAGTGCAATTTGTGAAATTTTTATGTGCTATTCGCGAACGTAAAGTTCATAATTGAATTCGCAATATTGTTAAATATTCGTTACATAGCTATAAAGTTTCGCGGTGTGATGGGCAAATTTGACAGAACTACACTTCAATTAAACAGTGATTTAAAACGCAGCTATCACAATTGATATGAATACAAAATTCAGCATTACGAATTCATCACGACATAATATTATTTGATTGGAAATGAACATGATTTGAAATATAATTGCGTTGTTGCAGTTCCGTCAGCATATATATTTTTTACGATTGTTACAGTTGTCGCCATCAGCAATAATAAAATTTAACAGTTTGGCGATTGATATTTGACATTTAGTATCATAGAAATATTCTATTTGTTATAATATTTGCTAGCTAGATATGTTAAATAAATATTTATCAACATGTCGGTAAGAAGTTCTACATGAGTCACAACGTAGTCACCTGATTTACATTGATAGAACAGAGTATCCTTAATGCATTTTGAAAATTTATTATTTACTATATACATATTGTAATGATCCTCTCATAATACAGTTATAAATTAATTTTTTTTTCTCTTGTTACAGAATTTCTCCAACCCAGAGACCTCTTCTGAAGCCTCTCAGCAGCAATTCGGTGAGTAAATTTATATTTCTTTTTCCCATCGCCCTAAATATCAATTCCAGGGCTTTCCTTGGTAACATATGCTTATAATTTTTATCGTCAACCCAAGTATCACCCTCGACGTTATTTTATGCCAACATTTCATATCAGAATATACACATGATGTAGATATAATTTCGCCGATGCTATTATGATGGCCCGTTTTGCTTTATGCTGATGTTAGTGACATTAGCGGTGGCGTTCACGCAGAAATTGGTTTAATATTGCGAAACGCATTACACATTCGAGGACCCCCTACCCTCGTATTATGGTCTGATGTGTCAAGGGATGATTCTGTATCGCGTGTGGTTTCGATGTAACTATTAACAAAATTCTGGGAATATAATACTAATACGATTTAAATGGTCACATATGAGTTTATTTATTACTGTACAACACGAATCTGGCTTATATTGGTATATTAAAACAATAACCAACATTTGGCGCTGTTTTTATTCAGGCGCATTAAATTTTGATTTATCACGGTATAATTAACTTGTATAGTAATATACCGATAGTAATATACCACACAATAAAGAACTGCATGTTCCTTGGAAAAAACTTTTTTATAAATCTGGACTCCGACTTGTTAGTACAACAACTAGCACTATTTTTACCAAAACCAAAACATCTTATAACATCGAACGACTTAGAAATCTCATTTATCAAATGAGTTGTCTCGATTGTAATTTGTTTTACATAGAAGAAACAAACCAGAACTTCACTAAAAAAAAAAAATAATTAAAAAAATCCCAAACAATTCAAAACTATGCTTGCGGACCACATTAATACTTTATACACAATACAGACTTTTTTAACTCGACTGTACTACAATTCGAAGAAAATTTATTTTAACGGATAATTGTAGAAGGATCTTTTTTGAATATTTATAACGATAGAACGTATATATATATATATATATATATATATATATATAAATCTGTGTGTGTGTTAATTATAAACAAGCGTTTTATTCAGGTTATTATATTCATCACAAAACTTATTATCATTAGATGCTGCGCTCTCTCAAATATGGCAATTTAGATTCTCGAACCGCAATAGATTGCCTCTATTATTTTATTCAGGACAAATTCCTCAATTCGAATAATGTCGATATCATTTCACTTTTCCGATGAGTAAAAATCGAAACGCTCTCGGTGGCATGAAATCATCTTTGCATATTCATAGAATAGATAATAAATTAAATGAAAATGAGAACGTGTAATTTATAGTCGATCGTCATCGCTTGTTTAGTTTTTGCATCGGCGAACAGGTATATCGATTCGACCGCTTATGGATAATAAACGCGCAGTTAAGATCATCCTCGTCAATGTTTGTTGTTTTATAAAGAGAGAGCTGAGTAGAAGTTTTTGAAATATTCATAATTTAGCATGTAAAACTGTTTTTTTTTCTTCTCCTCCTCCAAGTTGTTTTTTTATTCTCCTTGTTAACTGCAATCAGAACTTTGGTTCTATGAGCTGTTGTGCTCAAACTTCTCCTTATTTCCTGGTATTCAGATGGTAACACAATGACCAACCTGTCATGGTTTAATAGATTACACTGCGTGACAGAAATGGCACTTTTGATTTGATGCTCGAACTTTTTTTAAAACCTGCTCAGAATTGTAAGATTATTTCAAATATACCTTCCGTTTTTCCATAACAACTGTTGGTTTTAGGGAACTACCCACATTACACTTATTGCAGTTTAAAAAATAACTAAGGGCTTTATTTGCTGTTCTTGGTATTACTTTGACTCACAGACGCTGTAAGCATACAGATAGTCTTGTTCACATGTGTCGAATATTTTTACGACAAATACCAAAAACCTATATCTAACTTGCTAAAGACAGTGTTTTTCAACTACTTTAAATTGAAATTGCGCATTTAAGATGAATCATGGGTTTTTATACCCGGTGTCAACGAAAAATCCTCTAATTTTTTTAGCCATCGTTTGGAAAAGACCTCAGATTCACCAAGACAACTTGTAATTCTGTTTAGGAAATACTAGTCATATAAATTCTGAAAATAGAAGTAAATGGTTATACTTCACGATTCCAATGATCTTAGGGTTTACTTGGGATCAGCTACCCGATTTCAATGATTCCAATGATCTTAGGGTTTACTTAGGATCAGCTACCCGATTTCTACCCATGCTAATGATGAACAACCAGGAACATCAACAACTGCTGTCTACCTTGTAGTGGTTTAAGAGACCAATGTTAGGAGAGAACGGAGGAACAGTTAAAACATGATATATTCAATTTTCTACAATCTAGGCAACTTATAATCCATGGTTCGTAAATTCTGTGAATCACCAAGACAACTTTTAAATGTGTAGTAAATATTAGTCGAATAAATTTAGGCAATAGAATTAAATGGTCATACTTCACGACCCCCAATGGCCTTGGAATCTACGTAGAATCAGCCACATGGCTCCTATCCATACTAATGATAAACAACCAGGTACATCAAAAACTTCTATCTTGTAGTGGATTAAGAGACCAAAGTTGAAAATAAAAAACAGGAAGAGTTAAAACCTCATAAATTCGATGATACTCAAATTAGGCAATTGATAAAAAATCGAATATTTGTAATACTATTTTCACAAATCCAGGGAGTCATTTGTTCTGCTCTTAACACATTTTCTGTGTAACAAAAAATTTAGTAACTTTAGTGAGGTTGTCATATGAATGCTACTTAGTTCAAAAGATCTAGGATGCAACATGAGTATAAAAATTTATGACCAGCATTTCACCATTTTATTACCATTTTTTGACATCATATCGTTAACAATAACAATAGAATCATTTTTAAACTCATCGAGTCTATGTGACATTCGGACAATAGATTTTAATAATCAAAGTTCTTACTTAATGTGTTGTAAAATAATTTGTCTATTCATTTGGTAATTACTAAGGCACCTAGATCTCTGTCTATGTATCATCGTAAGTCGCATCTCATCGAGGTGGAATATGATCCCGGCGATCGCGGTCAAGTGGGCTTGAATTCCGGCCAAGGCGCATACTTGCATATGGTATTAACAACGCCTTGTATTTTAGTATCATAGTAATTGCATCTTGTTACACAGTAACTTGATATTATATTAAAGGGCTTTCATCGACTGACAATTATCTGCACTAAATCCACAAATAATTACTGTAATTTACGAAGCAAGTGAGAGATGGTTAATGACTATCCAATTTTTGGATCCATGGACTTAAATGGTTATTGTGGACGGGAACGAATTTTTACACATTGAGCATGTTCAAAGGCAAAATTTTTATTGTCTGATTTTATAATTTGGCTTTGAATAAAAATTTATCTTTGTCAAATTCTATTATACTATTTATTACTATAGCCAATTGTTAGGTAATTTATAACTATTACTTCAAGAGCCGTTAATAATTACCATGTATCTTTGCTAAATTGATTGTATAAAACACCACCTAATAATTTAATCCACTCGATTGATATCCTATAAAAATTTATTACCATAATTAAATGGACTTGTACACTATCATGGCACTAGTTATTTATTTACAGTAATTACTCGCCTGGGCGTGTTCGCGTGGACACTAAGTGATATTGTGTATGCAATTAATTAATTCGTTTGTCTGTTAGTGAAAATGATATAATTATAGCAAATGTCTTATTTGTTTATTGCTATTTATTTTGATTAATAGTTTCATAAAATGACATGTTCGTATAGCTTTAAGAGGTATACGACGTGAAATACACCGAAACATTTTATTTTAAACTTCAATTATTTTTTATAAATAAACCGCTTCTCATAAGAGTAAACCTGAGATTTTCCTTGTTAGTAGAAATTAATGATAATCACAATGCACATTACTTTTTAAATTTCCTTTGTCATGTGTCTTGCATTTGTAGTGAATTTTCACTGCATTATGTTTATAATAAAATCTATAGAACTTTTTAACTGCCCGTAGAGCAAGTTATAATAATCGCAAAAAAATCGAAAATGAAATGTTTTATATATATATACGTTTCAAAGGTTTCTGAATATTTTGGCATACCTTAGAGAAAATGGGTGTATGTATGTGTGTGTGTGTGTGTGTGCGGATACAAATTTTCGTCGACGATTTCGGGAACACGGATCAACAGATTTGAATAATTAAAAAAACATTCTATTTGTATTGATAAGGAGACGTGCTGATGAGGTTTTCGTGAAGGCAGGTCTAGCCGTTCCGAATATACGGGGCAAAAAGTGCCAAAAACGGTAACTCAATTTAAGAGAACGAAGCGTCCGATTTTAATAATTCAAGAAACATTTTACTTGTATTCACAAGATAAAAAACTGATTAAATGTTTGGAAAGGCAGGTTCAGCGGTTATGGACTCTCAATAAAAATAAGTTAAAAAAATGTCATTTGGAGGTCAAAAATGCTTATTGGACTAGTGCACATCAATTATCAGATAATAATAGATTTTCATAATGTTTCACATTTTGTGTAATTTTTTTTGGGTCCTGTACCAAGATTTTTAATTACGGTATCGGAAGTTCCAGCAATTTGCCTTAAGGCACGATGCCATGCACTCCACTAGTTTAGGATTTTTTTTGTAAAGTTTTGAAATAATTAGTGTCTACTAAATTTAATACTTCAAACTTCCAAATAAGTCGAAAGCTCAAGACGACTTTAATTGAAATTGAGGTTTCATTTACTAAATTTTAAAATAACAAAGAGTCTCAATAATTAATATTTTTTGATAAATTGTAAATTTTATGAGTCTGAATATCTTTATTATAAGTTTTTATTATATTTCTTGAACAATTTACAAGAACATTTTGCCTAACTCATAAGAGACCTAATATATCGACATCTATCAATTACTCTTATATTAGAGTACACTTTATTATTAATTATATGGCAATCTAATCATTTCATCAGCGACTGATCCCTTGGCATTTTGCATGAAAAGCTTATTAACATTTATGTCTTTCCGCTAAATTATTGCACATATATTGATGACTATGCTTAAAGGTGAAAATCTTTTAAAGCTACTAATATATTAACACACATTTATCAATAAGATTTATTGCTCGTCAATGATACCTAACAGCTATCGTAAAACATTCGCGATTGCAATAAGATAAATAGTTCAGGAAAAGGATTGATTCAAATTTATCTTCTTTCAAGGTATGTTTTGAAAATAAAGTAAAAGAAAATTTGATGTATCTGACTAACTCAGTGGCGTACCTAGGGGGGGGCGGTGGGGGCGGTCCGCCCCGGGCGGCACTTATTTTGGGGCGGCATTTTTTAGTTTATTTATACATAGTTGTAAAAAGCAACTTATTCATTTTATATTTATTAACTTCCGTAGGGTAAGTTATAGTAATGGACCGACAATCGAAAATGAAATTTTTTACATTTCTTCACGTTTTGAAGGTTTCTGAACATTTTGGCATACCTCAGAAAAAATGGAAGTGTGTGTGTTTTGTGTGTCCGCATTTTTTCGTTCACGTTTTCGGGCGCCCCGATCAACCGATTTGATGGTACAGAAAATAGAAATCGAGTTTTTGAGAGAATGAAACATCCGATTTGATTGATGCAAAAAACTTCAATTTGTAATGATGAGGAGAAGTGGTGATTAATTTTTCGCAAAGGCAGAGATACCAAGCAAAATGTGCAAAAAATATCTGTTTTAGAGAGATATAAGCATCCGATTTGAATGATTCATAAAACTTTCTACGTGGATTTACGACATTATTTCTACGGAATATTAGACAATGCCCTTTATTTTAAATTTGATTGATTGAATTTTGTTTATTTACTTTTCTGTAAACATATATAAGTTACAGTATTTATAATTATATTTAATTTTCCTCGAATATATCATTACAGTACGGAAAGTTCCAGCAATTTGCCTAAACTTACAATGCCATACACCACTAGTTAACTTCCCCAAGGAGAAGTTTATGTTTTCATCAAAAAATCCGAATCGCTAATTTTATGTTTTTTCGACGTTTCAAGCCATTCTGAATCGAATGAGCCCAAATTTGGAAAAAGTATGTGTGTGTATGTGAACAGATTTTTTGTCGTAAATTGTCGTTTTTTCAAAAACGGCTAGACCGATTTCAAAAATTTAAAAGCCACTCGATGATGAGAACTATTATTTGTCAGTTTTGTGCGACGATCGGCCAAGCTGTTTCTTTATAAATCGCAGAAAAGTGAAAAAATTTTCGTCTACGTTTTAGCCTGCAATTCTGAATTGATTTTGAAAATTCAGAAACCGTTCGAAAGATATTAGTAAGGAATCGTGCTGATTAGTTTTTGGTAGAGATCGGCCGGGCCGTTTCTTAATAAAGTTTAAAAAAAAAAAAATCGACGATTTTTATGATTATTTTTTTGACGGTAGATACCATAGTCTTCTACTAAAATATTACGGTCCAACGACAACTGGTTTAGCTTTAAAAATTCGTCAAAGTTTGCAAAAATTAGTAGTCTTTTTGACATTTGTCAAAATTAGACCTTTGATCGACGTTTTCTCAAAAACGCCTGAACCGATTTCAGAAATTTAAAAACCATTTGATGTATCTCGATGAGGCATATCGTTTCTCAGTTTTGTGCGACGATCGTCCGAGCCGTTTCTTTGTAATTTGGAAAGAAGTGTTAAACCTTTCGTCCACATTTAAGCCCATACTACCGAACCGATTTTAAAAAATTAAAAACTGTTCGAAAGATATTAGTTGGGATTGATACTAATCAGTTTTAGATGAAAATCTACCGAGCCGTTTTCTTGTAATTAACTGTTGAAAAAAAATTTAAGCCGATTTTATGAAACTTTCTTTGGCGATGTATGTCATTGCCTTATAGAACTTACTGAATTATTACGGCCTTACGACAAATAATTTTAAAAATTTATCAAAGTTAGAGAAAATGTTTTTTTGACGTTTGTTAAAAATAAAATTAGATGATTTAGTTGGTATAACCATAGTGTACTTGGTCTTGAACATAGTAAACCATTAAAGTCCTACGAAAACTGGTTCAATTATAATTATTGATTAATTAAAATGATTGATTTTTGAAAATTTGCTTTTAGAAAATACTTCGAGTTAACGTGTTTGTTCGTTCGTTTGCAATGATGTGTAATAAATCCACTCGGAATACTTTTACTCACTCATAAATTAATTTATTTTTTATTGATTAAGTCGATTATTTACACATTTCGGGAAGTTCATGTAACTTGCCTCAAGGCAAAATACTAGTACCAACTAGTTTTCTTTCTTGAATTATAAATGATCATTATGATTTTTATTATTGTCAATATTTGATTTATATAAATTATGATTAACCATATGATTTAGAATTTTATTCCTCGGTGTATATAATTGTATATTTGTGTAAATTTTGAATTCTAATTTAAGAACAGGTTAATAATTTTATTTTATTGTATTTATTAAAATTCGTTGAATTCGTATAAGCATCTTTACGATTTCGTTCAGCGATTTTTCCTATTTTTTTATATCAGCTTATAAATGTCATTTGTTTTGAAAAGTTTATATGATTACTTTGAAGTGATTTATCAATATTTTTTTAAATCATCAATTTTTCTTCTGAAAATCAGGGCTGGCGGAAGGCGGGGTCTGCTAGGTCTGCAAAGCCTTAGGGCATTATATAAATATGTTGACGAGTGCATATAAATATGTCTGAAAAAAAATACTCTGTGTATTAATTAATATGGATTAAATAACTTAATAATTTTTTTACTTCCGTAGGGTAAGTTATATATAGTAATCGCAAAAATGTCGAAAGTGAAAATTTTTATATATCTTTACGTTTCAGAGGTTACTGAATTTTGGCATATCTTAGAAAAAATGGATGTGTGTGTGTGTTTAGATACAAACTTTTGTCGATGATTGTAGGAACACGCATCAACCTATTTGAACAAAACATTCGATTCGTACTGATAAAACGTGCTAATTAGTTTTTGGCAAAACGGGTCCAGCCGTTCCAAAGATACGGGGCAAAAAAGCCAAAAATTGTAATTTAGTTCTTGAGAGAACGAAGCGTCCGTTTTAAGTAATTCAAAAAACATTTTATTTGTATTGACTAAACAAAGAACTGTTTTTCAGATGACAGGTCTAGAGGTCTAGCGATTACGGAGAATCAATAAGAAAAAGTAAAAAAATGACATATTTGGCGGTCCAAAATGATCATTAGATATTAATCAATAGTCAAATTATCTGATAATTTCTAGAGATTTTAATAATAAGAACAAATTTAATTTACATTTCTATGGGTTCCGTATCAATGTCTAGCCGCTTCGCTTCGATATTTCGTCTCCAAAACAGCTGCGCAGCGCGATTGATTTGAAAAAAAGTTACAAATTTTCAAAAAAACTCAAAATATAAAAAAAAAATTCAAAAAAGTCATTTTTTTCAAAATTTTCGAAATTCTCAAAAATATTTTTTTTTCAGATTCCAAAAAAATTTTAATCTTTTTTAAAAATTTTATGTTTCGGTACGAGAAGTGCCAGCAATTTGCCTTAAAGCACGATGCCATGCACCACTAGTTTATTTGTATTAATTTATGAAAACTACTATTTGACTGACTTATAATTGAAAGGGCGGCAATCTGCAGACCGCCCCGGGCGGCAAAAGTTCTAGGTACGCCGCTGGACTAACTTTTTATCGCCTGAGTCGGTTTTTGAAGTCACTGAAACCTTTCGGAATACATAAATTTTCGTAAGTTTTTTTATACAATACATGTACATTCGATACCATACACAAATTTTTTACAAGTACAAAAATGATTAATGTATTAAAATAATGATTAATGTATTTGTTTAGGTATATTTAAAATCGATAATGAAAAAGTGTTATTATATACTATATGTCTGGTAGTTTTACATCTAATGTGCAATTGAGTTGTAGTTGGTGTAGTTTACTTGAAATTCATAATAGTTTTGAAATTAAATGGTAAATGTACACCTGCCTGTATAATTTAAATAATTTGCCATAAAAATTAATGTATCCTTATAATAGATTCGTTTAAGAAAGTTTTGCCTAAGGATTTGATTTAAAATGGCTTTATATTCCAATTTTTTATTTCACTCTAATTATATTTCTATAAAGATTTAGATGTTTTCATTTTATGTTTCAGTTTTATACAAACATCATAATTGAATGTTGTCATTTTTCAAGGCATTTATTTAATTTATAAATAGTCCATGTTTAACTGGGGTTTTTGTAAAATTGCATGCGTCTATAATTAATTTTTTTAATGTTACTTTTACTAGAAGTGTTTACTACTTAAGTACATATTAAATGCAACATCATAATTTATTATTATAATTAAAATTACTATTTTTGACTATTATTACTATAACCAAAATTAATCATTTACTACTAAGTTAAAAAAATGGTTCATTTTATTTGCATATGCAATATAAAATCAAGTCTATTATCATCATATTCTATTATCATCAATCAACTAAAAAAATAATAAAAAATTCTACATACACCGTTTTATAATCAAATAATATATGCCTTAATAAATGTTGATAACGATAGATAATAATATTTCAGCTTTGCCTTTTCCGTGAGTTTTTCAAGATTATTCAAGGTTTCATTTTACTATAATGAAATATTAATCAATATTTGTCGGTTTATATGATGTTTGAAATAGGTGAACTAGTGGTGCATGGCATCGTGTCTTGAGGCAAATTAGCTGGAACTTTCCGTACCAAAATTAAAAAAAATGAAATTTTTGTGAATTTTGATTTTTTTTTTTAAATTGCCTTTTTTGAAAAAATTAAAGTTATATTTTGAAATTTGTTATACAATATCGTTGACGAAACATTGTATCTGCACATACATACACACATACATGCACACACGCACACATACATCCAATTTTTCTAAGGTATGGCAAAATGCTCAAAACCTTTGAAATATAAATTTATATAAATATGTTCATTTTCGATTTTTTTGCAATTACTATAACTTACCCTACAGGAAGTTAAAAAACTATTTTTTTTATTTTTTAGTACATTTTCAATTAATGTACATATTTAATATAAAATCAAATTTAATTATTATTATCTAATTTAATAGCACTTAGTAAATTTAATTTTAATCTTGTGAAATACATTATTTTATAACCCAGTATTTCATATTATAATAACTATTTAGGAGAGAATATTATGTTGCTTTTATAAATGTTTATAAATGTTAAAATGGAATGTTAATATTTTCTAGTGCATATGCATGATGTAAATTAGTTTACTTCACTAATTGAATAGATTACAATTAGTGTCGCTATACACTCATACTTCTTCTTCTTTATCAAGTTACTTTTTCTTCTCTATCTAATAAATTTATCAGTAATACACATTTAAAATTAATTCCAGTAATAAAATTTAATAACACCTTATAAAATCCACTCACATGCCTGTACAACCCAGTAATTTATGTTTCTTAATGTTCATGTATGCGTATAATCATTTCGTACGAGAGAACTTTGCTGTTTAATTTGCATTAAAATGGCTTTATATCCCGTGCTTTTATCTTATACCAATCAAGAGTACTCATATGAAGATTTTGATCTCGTCATTTCATTCGCCCTCTCAGAGGAGACCTGGCACTTGCGTTAATTAGAAGAATTAATTGAGCGAGTCGCTCCTCAGACTAGATGATTAGTTTTAAACTAGTTTTGAGCCGAAATTACTGAGAATATGCCGCGGGTCACGAGCGCTAATTCTAAGTTGAAATATTGAGATAACTTTGTAAAGTTTAGTGGTATTATTTTATAGAATTTGGAAAGCAGTGGTAAACAGGGAAATAGTATGTTGAAAATCTAATTAATTTAAAAAAATAGATGTTTTTGTTTTAATTTCTATGTATGTTACCAACTTTAGAAAAAAATCTATCAGCAATGAAAATAACTACAGAATATTGTTGCTGCATTGTAGATAGTTTTTATGTCTTTTAGACGATAGTCATTTAAACCCTCTAATTTTTATTATAAAAACTTTGCTATAAATCTATATTCAAACATAACGAATAGAAAAAAAAGGGGTTGGAAAAAAAGGAGTTGTTGTCACTATAATATACAATATACCTATTATGGCTGACAACTGTAAATTCCACAATTTTAACTGGACATTCCTTAATTTCAACTGAACAGTTTTAAATATAGTAGAAAATAAAAGAAAAAAAAAACAAATATTTAATATCAAAAATAATTAGTATTCTATCTAATTTTAATTCTGTCTAAAATTATAAAGCTCACTTATATACTTCAAATATACAATGTTAACTTTGTAATTAAGTTTATATAATTTTTAGAAATATGAGATGAGATCTTTTATTCTAACTTGTTTGTTTCTATGCTTTGTTTTTTTTTACTTTTCATTCATATATAAACGTCTTCGTCGTGTTTATAAGCTTTTATATTTTGTCTATAAAATACGAATAATGGATGTTACAGAATTTATAATCATCTATTTGAATATTATATCACGGTACAGGAAGTTCCAGAAATTTGCCTTAAGGCACGATGTCATACACCACTAGTTTTTATGTAATTTTTGTTGCAAATTTTTTTTTATTTCATTGTTGTCAGTGTATTAATTTTTAATTATACATTGACATTTACTTCTAGTTTTGCAAAATTATAAATGCCATGCTTATAAAATATTGAAAAATTTGTGAAACCTTTCTCATGAATGATATTTCAAAAAATAATTAAACTAGTTGTATAAGTATTATTTCGCCTTATGGAAATTTGCATGAAGTTCCCAACAAGTGTAAATAATCAATTTAATCAATACGTTTTTTGTTTATATATGATCTATCTGTCTAACTTTCTACCTGTAAACCTGATCACGTGTTTACCTGCCTACCTGCCTACTAGCCTATATTTCTACCTGTGTATTATTTGCTAGTTCATTTGCCTTCTTTTCAACAAATCTGTTTACTTGCCTACCTGTTTAGCTGTTAACCTGTCTACCCGTGTAACTACCCACCTGACTACCTAACTACTTTTCTTCACACAAACATTTACGGAGCTAAATATGTAAAAAATGACAGTTTTTGAGAGAACTAAGCGTCCGATTTAAATGATTTAAAGAACTTTCTGCTTGTCTTAAAACAATTGATTTTGAAAAAAATATTGTATAATTTTTTTTATATAGTTTTTTTTTGTATATCGAAAATAATTCAGATTTTATTTTTATTCTGACTAAAGTTCTAATATAACTTACACAAATAAATTTAAATTTGCAATTCAGTTTATATAATTCTTATAAATATTACACAATGTTACAATATTTATAATAATCTATTTGAAAACATTCAGTATTCCTCGAACATTTCGTTCCGGTACGGGAAGTTCCAGCAATTTGCCTTAAGGAACGATGCCATACACTCCACTAGTTTACTTTTTAATATTATCACAAATTACTAGTTACATTTTCTGACTAATATTATATATAATATAATTTTTATTAGCATTTATCTGTGTTTCTAGAAAATCAAGAAGACATAATACAAAATTATTGATTTTATTTCTTTTGAAATTTCTTGTTGCAAATCAGCCATAAAAATAACGATACAGAGAAGCACCTATCGCAGTTTTTTACGCTGTACCCATTTCAATATTGTAATAGAATATTCTTTCCATATATGAATAAGAGGGATACGTCTGGCCCATCAGCATTGACAAACGTCCGAAGTTGCCCTAAAGTTTTTCGCCTCTGCCTGGGAGATATAAATGATCGCTGTCTGATAAATTTCAAACATTATTAAGTTTTCATGCATGCATTGACACGGGTACGATATGATAGATGCCATTTCCCTCTGGGCAAAGTCCAGGGATCAGCAACATAATTAAATCTCTAAATATTTGGCTTATAGATCAACTATGTCTAAGAAATTATTGAATAAAATTAACTGATCTTGACTGCTCTAAAACAAAATTTTGCAGACACTACAGGAAGCTTAATTTACCTTTTCACAAACCAGGTAGCTAATAGATTTCAGCTTTATATGAACTCACAAACACGTCGATTTACTTAAAGCATGCTTACTTGAACGATGCTGAGCAAACAAAGTTATTTTATGTTTTATTTTTAGTTTACCTTCATATTTTTTAGCTAATTTATTACGGTTTCCAACCCCTGATCTAGTCCAGATATTTCGTACAACGATAGATTCACGTGACGGCCAGGAGAAGATATTTCTTCGTTTTTTCTCAAACTTATTATTTTACTTTTTGCTAACTTTTCAAATGTTATGACTTGGGATAGGTAACAAATCAATGTCATTGCGACCCTTGTAACACGAAAATATGATTTTAGATTTTTATTTACACTTTATGAGAATCGACATATTTTTTGTAAATATAACTTTCTGCTGTAGCATTTTATATATGCATTGAATTTATTATTAGGCTGAATATTTAAAGATATTTTATAATGACACAGTAATCGAATTGTTGACAAAGTAATCGATTCTTACAAACCTGAAATATTGTTTTTTAATACTCTGCAAAACTTTATTAAACTTTAATACATGCATTTTAATGAATGTGGTTTTAAATTGTATTTATGTGCTTACCCGGCCATCAATAGTTACAGCTTCGGGCTCCCAATTCGCAGTTCCACGTGTTTGATAACCCTTCGAACTGTCTAATATCAAGCAGTATTGATATCGGTTTTTACTTGAAAATGTAGATAGTAATAAGTTTACTAACAAAAATAGTTCTTATCCACATTTGCTGGATTCAATTAGGAAGTACTCATTATTATAGCTAATTTATATAATAATAAGTTCATCAAAGAGAGCTGGGCTAACCACTTGGCGGCTTTCTAAAAATACATAATTAAGTCATCATAATAGCTTATAGGATTATTAAGTTCTGATTGCAGATAATAAAATATTTTTTATTTGTTTATGTATTGTATATAAATGATTCAAAATGGCCAAAGTGAATACAGTTTATTTTCTCTTGTTTCTAATTTGATTTGACTTGATTAACACTAAAATATTAGTAAAAATCGTCTTATTCTGCTTGGATTCTAACTAGATTCTAAACAGTTTACCATTGAAATTTTTATCTAATTAACTAAACATTAATTTCAGTAGATTAATGAACCGATTCTGCCGCACAACAGACCAGTGTTATGGCAAGGCTATGTTATGAAGAACTTTTCATACTAAATATTGGCAAAAGCCACAAGGTTTCTATGCAGTAAGGCGTTTTTCTCAGGTTGTTAGATAGAAAACCTAACCTAGAAACCGCACAAATGCCAAAAAAACGATTTTAGATAACATGGTCTTTCTGAAACAGCTTCATAACATACAAGTCACGTTGCAGTTTATGTGATAAAGGCCTGAATGCACAGTATTCAGTTGACAGTATTCAGTTTGATTCGGTAGCATAATGTATGGAAGTTGGAGCGTAGCATGGCCTTGCCATAACATTGGTCTTTTGTACGGCAGAATCGGCCCATAAGTCGTTTTGCTATTAAGTTTAGGTGCTAAACACTAGGTAAAAAAAATCCTTTTATGTGTGCACCTTTGTGATGTGGCATAATAACATGAGTGAAGTTATATTTTATATGCGAAAAGCCTGATTGTACAGCAAATATATAGCATTTTGATAGCTTTTAGTGCCATATATGCAAAACGCTACATAACATTAACTTGCCATAATATTCGTCGGGGGCAGAATAGACTCCTTTGTCTTTGTGTTCAATAAAATTTCTATTAAATAAGGATTTGTTTTAAGAATAGATATGCTAGAGCGACAAGGTTCAGAATTAAGCAAAATGCTTACATTTGCAGTTGAACAAATATGAATAAAATTGATATGATACCATAAATTCTTCAAAATACTCAGAAAACTGTGTATTCATCAAGAGCAAATCTAATTTGTATCTCTTATTGCGCTCGTTTTGATCTATTATATTTCCTTATCAAAAGCTTAATTCTCCTTGGTTAATACTTTAACGGTCCAATGCCCTAATAAATTATCACGTTGGCAATGTTAATTTATCGCATTTAATATCATTTAATAAAGGGCACAAAGGGCGCCTTGTAGGATTTGCTCCAGTACGCACGTACACACAGTATAAGCCTTAAATGCGTAGTTATTTATTAGTTAATTGTAATGTATATATGTGTCGGTTTCGGTGGCGTCGCGTTTGTTTATCCGCAACTGCGATCTCCCGAAGGGCCCCCCTAGAGCAAATAAGGATTTCGCTGCGGGCTTATAATGTGACAGAGTACTCTAATAAATGTCCCATTTTATTTGCTCAGTGTATCTGAGGTACATTTCTTCCACACTTCCTATACCCGACCCAAGCTTTCGTTCGTTTGTAGACCTAAGGAATGTAATCTTATAAAAATATATTGAGAGAAGATGTGCTTGCTGAGAGGTCCGTTCTAGATTAAAGTAAATATTGGCTTTAATTGCTTTCCTTTGCCGTTACTGTTTCATCCGTCTATAAGCGGAAAATATTAGTGTGATTGTTGTTTGTCGACTTCTGTGAGATCCTTTTCGGTAAACACATCAGAAAAATTACTTTTGGTGGATTTAATTTGATGGAGTAAATAAAAAGTTGCTTGTTTATGTAATTGGTTGTAGGAGGCGGAAATTGAATGCTTTGCTTTCAAAAATCATTACTCTAATGAACTCTGCTAAAATCTTGTTTATGGTACGTACTCTTCTCATAAATCAAAATCTTTATGTTTTAAATGATTAAATATTCATACTTTACAATAATTGATAATATCACAATAAACCCTTGAAAATAAAAGTCAAACTAGTGGGGTACATGGCATCGTGCCTTAAGGCAAATTGTTGAAACTTTCCGCACGGTATTTAAAAATCATGATACGGAACCCAAAAAAATTTACACAAAGTGTGTACACATCATTTAATCTCTATAAAATATCTGATAATTTGATATACATATGTCCAATGATCATTTTTGACCGCCAGATGAGATTTTTTTAACTTATTTTTATTGAGAGTCTATAACCGCTGGACCTGCCTTCCCAAAATCAGTTCTTTATCTTGTCAATACAAGTAAAAATTTTTTTTTTGAATTATTAAAATCGGACGATCCGTTCTCTTACAAACTGTAATATCGTTATTGGCACTTTTTTCCCCGTATCTTCGTAACGGTCAGACCTGCCTTCGCCAAAAACTATTCAGCACGACTCCTTATCAATACGAATCGAATGATTTTTGAATTAGTCAAAACTGTTGATTGGTGTTCCCGAAATCGTCGACGAAAATTTGTATCCATACACATACACACACACATATACATCTATTTTTTATAAGATATGCCAAAATATCCAGAAACCTTTGAAACGTAAAGATATATAAAAACTTTCATTTTCGATTTTTTGCGATTACTATAACTTTCCCTACGGGAAGTTAACAAGGAGCCGATTCTACCGTTAAATATAATAATTATTACTAAGTAATAGATAATTAATAGTAAGTAATAACGTGATAACGGAGTAAATCTGTTAGATATTGATTTAAGGACAGATTCTGCCGTAAAATAGATACATAGCCTGTTGCTAAAAACTGTCCAAGTGCTATGTATTTGCTGTGCAGTCAGGCGTTTTACACATAAAAGCTAACTTCACTCATATGTTATTATGCTACATCACAAAGATTCAATTATGATAAGATTCTTTGCTTGGTGTTTGTGTATTTTTTAGGTTAGATTTTTTATAGCATTTAGCAACCACATAGCATTTAGATAGTTTTTAGTACCACTTTATATGAAAAACTATGAACATAGCCTTGCCATAACATTGGTCTATTTTATGGTAAAATCAGCCTATGAATCAATAATTAATGTTGTTTGACTTGCTTGCAGACTTACTCCGTTATCACGTTATCACTTCAAGTAAATCACTTATTTTCAGTATAATTTTTCCTGATTTTCAAAATTCTTATTATTATCATTATTATATTTCTCTACGTGTCTAGTTAATTATTTCACATCCTAGAATTTTATTTATTTGCAAGGTCATAAAAATCAATTTTCTAACATCCTAATTAAATAGACCTACTTAATTAAAAATGTATTTATCAGTATTTACTGCATTTAAATATAATATATGTTGTTATAAACAAATAAAATGCATATGTCGATTGTGAAATTTCTTCATTCATTCATAAGCAAGCCATAAACAATAATAATAAATATTATTGCAGGATTTTGTCAGCTCAAATAAAATAACAATCATATAATTATGAAAAATTTATGAAATCTTAGAAATGATAAAAATATGAATTCTAATGATTATTATTCAATAAATTATGTTCGGCATTTATGCTCATCATGAACCTCAGGCTTCATGAAAAAAATTAAGATATATTCCAATTAACCATGGCACCATCATTACAGCAAAATGTTTGAAAACCTTAAAGTAATTAAAGTAATAAAAATTCTTGCTAAAATAACTTGTTTCAGTTTTTATATAGATAGTTACTTGTTTCTCGAAAATTAAATTGATGATGTAGACCATGGGTTCTTAAATGTTTATGATTTGCCATACTAATTGATTTTGAAGACGAATTAAACACGCATAAGTTGAATCAAAATACATTTTATTAACGACGAGTCAACAATTTTCACAAAATTTGGAAATATATTTGGAATTTTATATTATCATGATATAGAAATGCTTTATCCTAATTCGGCCCTGTATTATCCGGTCGGAACAAGCGTAGAGCATTAGGTTAATCTCTGATACAGAGTCGCTACGCCGCCGTAGCTGTACATTACACTCAACCTAATTCTTCACAGAAGCGGAAACCAAAAGCGCTCTCCGGTCTTAGCTGTAAGTCTTAACTAGTCCTGCTGTTTTCTCGCCCTGTAAGCCAGGGGTTGTCAACTTTATTCTAATCCTTCCCAAGTCGAGAATCCGAGGTTTCAGATAATTTACTACTATAGGGAACCGAGAATATACAATAAGCTATTCTGGTACTTCAGTGTGTGAAAGTTTATGATTTATTGCATATGGTTGGAGTTAAGAGCACAATTAGCCAAAGGGGTAATTTTTTATATCTAATAATATTTTTCACTAGTAGCTTAATAAACACTAATATTTTGCTATGCATTTTGTGCTCGACTGTTGTAAATTATTATCAAATTATTATTAGTGAAGAAAAAGATCTCAATACAGGAATTATTGCCTTATATGAGATTTATAAACAATAGAATAAATAATTATGTATTTATAAATAATAGATTTTTGGAGATATTAACACTTACGGGACGGCACCGATTTCAAAACAATCTACTGTACCGGCTTTATACTTGATTTTATTGTGTATGTTATGCAATTTGTTTGATAAAAATTTGTGGTCATTGAAGCACATACATTTATAATAATTCATTTTTGATCATTTTATAAAAAATTGTGACGATCAAAACAATTTCCAAAATGCATAGCTGCATTTGCATAGGTTGGTTTTGACATGTTTTACAATAAAATGTTGTTTGCCGCCTACCTCCGGGTGCTTTTCTGTCAGAACAGACAATACAATCCCTTTTTCTTTCTGTCGCATTTAGAATTTGCCACTGATTAGTCAGTATATTTGCTCATTTTTGTGCTGTCATAATGGTTTGTTTTTTCTATTATATTGTCTAATAATTAATTAAAAATAAATAAAAAAAAATAATGTCTAATAATTCATTTGTAAAATATAAAGTAAAATAATCTATTGGATGTCTTATATTGCTTGGTATTAGTAGTCGGGGTGCTTGTAAATGTATGTCAAACTTGATTATTGAAGGAATTTGCTAATGTCTTTCCGCTCTTCATTTAATTCGTCGAACTTTTTCTTCTTTTTGTTGTTTTGATAATATCATCATCACATTCATCACTATCTTTGGTGCGAATAATAATTTCATCAAATTTGTCTCTATGAATGTCTATTTGAAACTCATCTTCACTACTGCTTAATTAAAAAAATTCACCAGTCGTTTTGCCATATTTAAAAGCGCTCGGTCGTTTTAAATATTAAAAAAAGACTATATAGCAAAGAAAAGGCTAAAAACACTACTAAAATAACTTAAAATTATTTTCAAAATATAGCACTGTTTATCACTGCTATATGTAATATATTCAACTTTTCGATGCAAACTGAGTCATTGTTTATAAAATAGCCTGTGCCTCACAAAGTATGTTTGTCCACTCAGGTGGACAGCCGTCCCCAAAAGTTAATTACACTAAATTTCATATAGTGTATATAGCGTATAAGTATTAAATCATACAATCATAATAAATAACTTTTTACGAAAAGTTCCTTAATTCTACTCTAGCTTATCTCCTTTATGATCGTAATTTTCTAAAAGCGCATAATTTACCTAGAGGTGTAAAATTGTTTAGTACCCCTGCCGTAAACAAAAATCGTAGAGATAACGATAACGTAATTATCTCAAATATTATATACAGTGTAACGACATTTCTCATATCCAACAATTTGGAGATAGTATGAGTTGGCATTTGAATAACGAGTGCATATATCATTTGCCTTGTGCGTCCGGTAATTGCTTTTGTCTTATTGATAAGACCGTTTTAATGGTTCCGTCTTATTAGGACTATTTACGATATGATGTTTTGTCAAATAGACATTGAATGATGGTGGTAATAAGTTTAAGAGGATCTTTAATTTCGTTGGGACTTTAATTATAGTGCTGTGAATAAAAACACCTGAAGTCTGATTATAAACCAGTATATTTCTTTCAATATATAGAAAAATAATTTAATTAATATTTGAAATCTTTAACAATAATAACATAAAGTTGACTCAGCTTATAATTAAACTAGTGGGCAAACAAATTGCTGGAACTTCCCGTACCTTAACGAAATGTTCGAGAAATATTAAATTAAAAAAAATGAAAAAATCTGTCCACATACACGCACACACACACATACAAACATACACACATACACACACAAACACATACTTTTACCAAATGTGGTCTCATTCGATTTAGAATGGCTTGAAACGTCGAGAAAACATAAAATTAGGTATACCAAATTTAGGCATACCCTGAGGTATGCCAAAATCGGATTTTTTGATGAAAACATAAACTTCTTCGGCAAGTTAAAAATTTTTTTTGAAACAAAAAAAGTTCCAAAATCAATTATTTTGTTAAAACAAGTTCTTTGAATCATTTAAATCGGACGCTTAGTTCTCTCAAAAACTGCCATTTTTTTAACATTTAGCCTTGTATCTTCGGAATGGCTGGGCCTACCTTTGCCAAAAACTAATAACCACTTTTTCCAATCATTACTATTTGAATGTTTTTTAGATCATTCAAATCGGATACTCCGTTCTCTCAAAAACTTTATTTCTATTTTCTGTAATTTCTTTACTCTTTATCTCCGAAACTGCCAGACCTGCCTTTGCCAAAAACTAATCAGCACATCTCCCTATCAATAGGAATCGAATGTTTTTGAACCATCCAAATCGGTTGATCCGTACGCCCGAAAACGTGACCAAAAAATTGTATCCATGCATACATAAACACACACATCAATTTTTTCTGAGGTATGCCAAAATGTTCAGAAACCTTCAAAACGTCGAGAAATTTAAAAATTTTCAATTTCGATTTTTGGACGATTACAATAACTTACCCTACGGGAAGTTAATGAAATTATCTGTTAAAAAGACCATTTTTGAGGTAACTTAAATTCACAAAAAACTCTTTATTGGAAATTGGCCAGCATAATCGATAGACTATCGTAATTCCAAAATTTTTTCAGCATATTACATATTTTTTATACTGTAATAGCTTTTTGCTAAATCAGAGAATAGTTTATATTTTGTTGCAAATGTTTATACTATAGGTATAATTGTGCAATGCATTTTTGCATTGCATTTTGATTTTAGTTGTTCATTCTGATGATTAAAAACTACAATATCGAAGTATTTTTAATTAATAATTTTTAATGTAACTGTTTCACTTTTAAATCATTATCATAGAGTCCTATGGATCATAATTTGCAACAATGGTTTTTGATACACTAGTGGAACAACAAAGCTCAACTTATATTAATCTTATAGAAATCTCTAATTCCTCCTCGTGTTACATATTTCAGCAAGTCATCATTTAATTTCGTATGTTTTTTTTCTAATGCAATAGCTATTTCAAAATATCATGAAATATTTTGTAAAAATGTCTTGAATCACTATAGCTAAAAGTTAACAAAGTAGTCAACAATGAAAGGAAACTAAAAAATAGAGTCCTGATTTGTAAAGCAAAGAAAAAGAAATAGAAAACACGAAAAGATTTTGTACCTTTTTTGTGCATTGATATAAGTTCACGTATGACTTTAATACCCTCGGACGTGGTAAAGTGGCACAGAGGCCCTTACATCATCTGGTGCATATCAAAGACACGCTTCTTTGCTCCGGGTAGTATAGTGCGTAAGCAAGACCGGTCGGCTGGGGACTCGGCCAGAAGGGGGTCACGTACGTGGGCTCGATTCGAATTTTCTCAGAACGCGAGAAGTCTTTCGGATTTTATGTTGTTGTTGTTATTATGTACTGATAGTAGATTCTATTTAGAATAGTAGAATACTATTTTAGAAAACAAGATTCTTAATATTAACATCAATAAATTTCGAATAACTAGTGGAGCATATCAACGTTTATTACGGCAAACTTTTGGAACTTTGAGTACGTTTTTTAAAATTTTTAAGATTTTTGAATTCTTCGATTTCGGCTTTTTTGACAATTTTGATATCATTTTGAAATATATTTTAGTATTAAAATAACTTAAAATTTCTATGTATAGGGGAAAGTCCCGTAACGCCCGGACGGCACCTAATACCGGACACTCTATTTAACACGTATTATTTAAGCGAGTATAAATCTGTTTATGTCAAAATACAAGTGAAAGGGACGCGGGGCAGGATCACGTGCCAAGACTCACCTTTGACGCACACGGCCATGGCGGGAGCAACCCTTTGCTGTTTTAGGCGCAAAAAGACGGCGTCACCTAAATATCAATGGAAGTAATTCTAGTATATTTATGCCTTTATATTTGAGTGGCATTCAAAGATAAAAGTAGTACTTGATTGTTATCCGTAAAATGGTAGAAAATTATCAGATATCTTAAACAATTTTAATAGGTACCACCAAATGAACGAACATGCCTGTCCCTTAGCACCGGTCGCTAAGTCTATCCTTAGCGCCGGATAGTAAACATATTGATATTTCTTGTGAGAATTGACGTAATTTACTCAAATTATTTAATTCTGTTTTGTATGAGTGCTAACGGTTACTAAATATCCCCATTTATTGTATTTCCTAGCCAAAGAATGAAAATCTTATGATAGATGCTTCAGCTAGGAGCATCGTTGTGGCCCAGCCAAAAGGGTGGATAAATAGTGATTTTTTTGCAATATCTAAGAATATTCGTCAAAGACACTCCTGAGTGTGGAGATGGCTACATGTGTGTTCAATGCCGGTTATTTTGAAATGTCCGGTACTAGGTGCCACATTGTAAAATCATATTTCTTGTTACCAAAGTTTCATTGATAATATTAATTATTTTTTAGCAAAGGTTGCGTTTTTGTTAATTTAGTTTGATTTCTAACTTTGTTATCTAACATATGTCATAATTTAATAAACATTTCGTAAAATATTTTTTGATTTATTTATAAATAACCTTAGGTGTCCAGCACTCGGAGACTTCCCCCCTAAATTAAAATTTCTTAAAATTTTTGAAATTTCTTGAAAATTTTAAAATATATTCAAGGTGGTTGAACCATTCTGTCTTAGTACGAAACCCAAATAAAAAAATGTACTCAATAGAATCTCTACAAATTAATAATAGTATTATTAGAATCTCTACAAAATATCTGATAATTTGGTATATGGTATATGTAATCATTAAACGATCATTGTTTCTACTTAAGCATCTATTAAAGTTTATTATATATCTAATATTGATAACTAATTACTAAATGGCATTTTAAAACAGTGTGAAATTTCTATTAAATAAGAAAATACTAGAAATAAATTAATATATTAAATTTATTATTTTATGTTATATGTATCAATACTCATCATTATTATCAATTCAGTCGATACCCCATCGTCTTTCCACCTCAGCCTGATCTCTTATATAATCTAACATCGCTCACCCAGACAGTCTGACCCACAGTCACCCTGCTTTGTTCCCTTTCCTTGGCATCTGATAATCTTGTAGAAAACACATGTATTTCAATTCTTTTGGGAGCAAGCAACGTGATAGAGGTGTTATCTCTAGAGCGTCTCGTTCGATGACCTCAATAGCAAACAACCCTGCGTTAAAACCACCCTTCTCAGAGATATTTGGGGAAATAATACCAGAGCTTGGGAATTACTTGGAATGGAAATGATAGGCTGTTTTTAATTTGAGATAATAGTTATGATAATTTATAAAAATCATTGATTTCTCAGACTTGAGTGATATTAATTACCATCTTTTTAAATGCTATTATAATAAATACAATGTTTTGTGAAAAGGATATTAGGATTTTATATTACTTTGGGAAAATTTGAATAGAAATTCAGTGTAAAACGACCACGAGATGACGATACTTGACCAGTTATCGACCGGGTTAAAAGTGGTTAAGTGAATTGGGAAGTGTGGCAAGAAGGTGAAAATTTAAGATTGCATATATTTTTTAATCTCGCATTATAACAAACTTAAAAATTGATCTAATACTCAAAAACCTAGTGGTGTATGGCATCATCTTATGGCAAATTGCTGGAACTTCCTGTACCAAATTAAAATTTTGAAAAACCGAATTATTTTTGGAAATTAAAAAATCATTCATTCATTCAAATTCGATGCTTATTTCTCTCGAAAACTGCCATTTTTGCACATTTAGCTCCGTATCTCCGAAATTGCTGGACCAAAAACTAATCACCACTTCTCCCCATCATTACGAATTGAATGTTTTTTAGATCATTCAAATCGGATGCTCCGTTCTCTCAAAAACTTGATTTCTGCACTATTTGCTCCGTAACTCCAAAACGGCTCGACCAACTTTTGCCAAATACTAATCAGCACATCTCTCAATAGGAATCGAATGTTTTTTGAATTATTCAAATCAGTTGATCCATTTGCCTGAAAACGTGGTCGAAAAAATGTAATCATACATACATACATACACCCACATCTATTTTTTCTAAGGTATGCCAAAATGTGAAGATATGCAAAATTTTTCAATTTGGATTTTTGGACGATTACAATAACTTACGCTACGGGAAGTTAGACTCAAGTGTTAGAGTTGAACAACCCTTCATTAAATTATTTTTTTTATGTAAAACTAAGCTTTTATAATATCGAAATTCGATCAAAAAGGTTCACTGTCAGAAGTCGATATCAAAAATGATGTAATTATTATATTAATTTTTACGAAATAAGGGTTTGTGGTAGAAGGGTGAAAATTTAGGGTTCTATGTGTTTTTTTTTTCATATAAAATAAAAAAAGCCAAAAAAATTAAAAGACTTGATAAAATAGTTTCGATAAAGTTATGCGTTAAACTTTCATGAGGCATACCAAATATTTTCCCAAATTTGCATGGCGATGGGTTGTGTAGTTTTTGAATGCATTGAACACCGACAGACAGACATTCGTAAAAATGTGGAAACTTGATCAGACTCATTCTGCAAAAAGAGTGTCTCTTACACAACATCTTTGTAATTAAATTTGAAGAGAAGAGAGCTGTTGGTTGATGATTCACGCAAGAAGAAGAAATTCAGGAAACTGAAACCCTAGGCACACGACCAAGAAACATAAAAGCAGAATTTATTGTATAAATCATTTCACAAGATGTCCTCAAATTTATCATCCAGCCATCGTACTATTTCGACCTTTCATGGCCATTCATTCCAATTTATCAAGAACTTTTTCCTCCATCGTTGTCGAGCAATGTTAACATTGTCTGGCCGCCACCATTGTATGTCGCACATCGTCTTTTATTTCTGTTTCATTTGTTCGGTGACAAAACGTTTTGAAAGAATGTCGTCCTTACTTTTAATTTGAAGTATGTGCATTGCTTGCAAGTGACGTTCTTCTACACCCACTATATTATTGATGGAATGCATACAACTATTACTCAACTGGAAATTTATTAAAAAACTAGTGGTGCATGGCATCGTGCTTTAAAGCAAATTGCTGGAACTTCGAGTAGCAAAAAGTAAAATTTTCAAAAAAGCTATAAAAAATTTTTGAAAACTTTGAAAAAATGAGAATTTTGAAAAAATTAAAATTTTTGTAAAAAATTACCTTTTTGAAAAATTTGATTTTTTTAATAAAAGTAAATGAAAAAATTTGAACTTTTATTAATGTTTAATCTATTTATACATTTTGATTTTACCCACTACTTTAACCCATTCCACTCGCATGCCGTCAAAAATGGAAAGAGTTAAAACTTAAAATGATTCGTTGTCGAGAAATTAAGTACATTACCCAAGGTAATGCAATATATTAATTATTTGGCTGTCCAGATAACTCCACATTCCTCTGCATTAAATATTTTTCAGTATATTTTACTTTTATAGCGTCTCGGCGCTATAAATTATGTCCATTTTATTCTGAACTCGTTTAGTATGACGTTGCATACTAACTTCATTGTGTGTTTAAAGAAGTCTTATCTTAATAAAATATTTGTACCCGGAATAAAATGCACATTTGGCATCTAAAGTAGTCGCAGTCGTTCTGATTCAAACTGGTACCAGTTGCATGTGCAATAAATATAAAGTTAATATTAATTAATTACCTCAAAAAATTATTAAGCACTAACGTACGTACTGTTGGCATTGAAAAGTGTGAGCTGTTCATGCATTTCAGCAAATAATAAATAAATTTATTTTTATATTATGATAAAAACATTGAGCATTTTCATGAAATTTAATCCTGATTCATAAGAAATCTGTCAGTATATTACCCAGGTATCTGCAATCCGCTTGCGGTTATTTTCAATTTCAAGTTCAACCGCATTTACTAAAGTGTTAAATATGTGGTTAACGAACTTTAATGTCGAAAAGTTAATTTATACTTTTTTCTGGAATACATTAATGATCGTATTTGGTAATAAATAAATAAATGATTTCCTTTAGAACTTAGTAGTTATATCATTCTTGATTTTCAATCAGAAGCACACGAATCAATAATTTTCTAGTTTTATAGGTTAAATTTTATAGGATCAATGTCAGCTTTGATGAAATATCAGATAAAAAAATAGTTATGACATATATTTTTTGTAAACTATCAGAGACTTTAATACAGTTTATTTTTTTCCAATAAATTTAATTTTAATAAGTACTTTTTCACACATTGGTGACTCTAATATTTGGGCGGATTATTATTTTTTTCGTAACTTCTAAAAATAAAACTCGTATTTTTTTGCATATTTTCACGATTGAGAGGTTTCTGAACATTTTGGCATACTTTAGAAAAAAAGGATGTCTTTGTATGTATGGATACAATTTTTCGTCCACGTTTTCGGGCGCACGGATCAACCGATTTGAATATTCGATTTCTATTGATAGTGAGATATGCTGATTAGTTTTAGCAAAGGCAGGTCAAACCGTTTCGAAGGAACGGAGCAAAGAGTGCAGAAAGTAGAAAACGTGTTTTTGAAAAAACGGTCGTAATGGAGAGAACTGGTGATTATAGATTTTGGCAGAGACAGGTCTAACTCGTTTGAAGATACGGAGATAAACATGCAAAAAGTTGCAGTTTTTGAGAAAACTAATCATCTGATTTGAGTGATTCATTTTTTCTAAATTTTATTTCATTATGGTGCGGGAAGTTTCTGAAATTTGCCTCAAGGCACGATGCTATACACCACTAGTTAATTTTAATTATAAGAATGCTGAATTCATCGAAGTATTTATGATAAAAATAACTCATTTTAAATCTTAACTCATTTACAAATTGATAATTAATGTCTAATATTATTAGTAAAGTTACTGATCATTTTTTGAAAAAATTATGAGGTCCTGACTTTAATTGTTTAAACTATTTTCCAAACAACATTAAATTTAATTTATTATTATACTATCTAATTATTGCAATATTGTCCTTTACAAAATACTCATACTTTACCATTTATTATGATGTTTCACTGACAATTTTATGGATTTGTAACATACAATTTTATGCAGATTCACGATTTGAACAATGCTGGACCAATATTCGCGCATATTGCATTGTGATTTGCTTGTCTGCAAAACCCGGAAATATAAATTGTTTGTGTGATTTTTTTCGTAAAAAACAGCATTGTGCTGTTTGATATAAATGACACATGTTTACTATCGTATTTTGCGTGATACCGTCCATTTATCTACATTGTTTTATATATAGAATTATTTAGGCTTTAATTATAAACCAATTTAAAACAAAAATGTTTTTTATAGAGTTTGAGCGGTTTGAGTGATTATTTGTTCTATGTAATAATAATTGTGTAGAGAAAAACTTATTTCAAACTTAATAATATAATAATATAATAATTAATTTATAATATACTATTATATTATTAATTAATAATATAATACTATATAATAATAATAATAATTGTGTAGAGCAATACTTATTTCAAATAAACAGACTTAGTTCGAACTCAATTGTTTTAAAAGAATACCTGCATAATTAATCAAAATAGTGATTTTAAACACTTGTTGAAAAAAACTTGCATAAATAATAAAAACATTTCAAGCTCATTTTATGTATGAAGCACAATAGCTACTATCATTTTATTGGTATTTATTTTCATTATAGAATTATTAAAAAATTATCCCCAGTATAAATGACACAAAAGCATATCATTGATATTTAGACACGAGAAACTTCTTCAACGGTTATTAAAATTTATTATCATAATGTTAATTGTAGTTTGTATTTTTGTTTTATGGTTCGTCATTAACCTATAGTGCATTAAGTATTATTGCAAGATGAAATTGCACAGAAATTAACAATTTTATTTATAATGATTACAAAATAGTATAATTACAGAAGTGCCTCATTGCTATGAGTTATGGAGAGGATATGAATAATAAAAAAAAGTTATAGAATACGTCAATTAACATTTTTGAAAATGCTATAAAAAATTACTGAATATTTTCTCCAGTTTTTTTCTTGTTTTTTTTATTAATAATGGAAAATAATTTCATTCAAAAAGCTGAATTGACTAACAAAAATAAAATTGTTTTGGTTTTTGTATTTATACAATGAAAAGCTATTTCTATTGCTATTTCCTAAGTCTTGAGTAGATCTGAAACACTCTTATATATAATTTAAACAAAAATATGCATACCTTAGTTTATTCTGTTGATATTTTGTAAAATGTTAACTCGTTAACCCAAAGTAGAATCGAATACGATTTCCCGCATAATACGCAACGATACACCGAATTTTACACTTTGAAACATATTGTCCCAATACTGCTTAATACGCTTCATAGCTTAAGACGTGTTTTTGGCATTTTTAGGACGATTTCTGGATAATTGTCTTAATGGGATTCTACGTTGAATCTAAATATCTCGAGTTTTTATTAATATTCTGCTCACAAGTTGCAGTGAACAAAAAAGCTGCATATCAAAAATTTTCATCTCGAATTGTTTTTCTTTTATTCTCTTATCCGGGATGAATGTTTTCCGTTCTTTAACTCTGCAGACGACAAAGAAAAAGTGCGGTCGTTCAGATTCGCGGTCGAAAGCCAAGAACACATTCGAATCACGTAGAATGTTGCTTTTCGACTTGTCTTCACATGTGATATAATTCAGAAACAAAAAGTGCAATATTTTTAATAAATACTTTGGGAAAAAATATACAAGAAACTCTGGACTCAACCGCACATGCTTAGGGTACGGAAAACTCTTTATAAATTCAAAATTATTTGTTATACATTAGTTACCTATTCATTAGTAATATTTGTCTGTTTGGTAATTTTTTTAATTATTGTCGATATTTAATAAACTTACATATTTATTTACTTTAGAACACAATTTATCTTTATCAAGAGTTATCAAAAGTTGTCATTTTTATATAACTTTAAATTTTCTCCCTGCATTGCAATGACTATCGTTATGTCCGAAAAATATTGATAGGATACATTGAATATTTTTGGCATGAGTTTTAGTAGGTGAACCATGCATTTCACATGTATTAGCTGATTATTCATCTTATATACTGCACATAACTACATTCAAGTAGTATATTGAATCTACAAGTAGTTTATTTTTCATTCTAAGATTTTTCAACAAAAATTCTAAATTACTTCAGTCAAAGATCTTTTAATTAAGAATATGCTCCGGAACCGCAATAACAGTTACTTTTGCATTTATCGCAGCTGTACCACTATTCTTAAAATTATAATAAATTTTGTATTACGTTGACATTCTATAAAGCAGAAGAATAGCAAACCTCATAAAAAATTAATCAAGCTGTCCTTTTACAACTCACACCGTGAAAATTCTGCAATAAGTCAGCGACCTCTTTCCTTCTTAGGTTTTCACTGGATTTTATTATTAGATTTCTATTTTGCAATATAAAATTCTTTAGCGGCTGTAGAAATCATTAACAATGTAATGATGGAAATTATTGCATGTTTTCAATTTTACTTATTATTATTCTGTTGCAAATATCAAATGAAAAATTGAATGTGAATAGTTACAGCTGTGTGGAAATAGAAACTTCTTGTTTTGTTATGTGGATGGTAAAATGAAATTCAATAGTTTAATTCGATTGTAGGTTGACACAATAGCCCAATGTGGGCTCCCGATGGCATATGTGACAATAAATTTCTTGTGGGAGGTTAGGAAATCTATTATTGATAGAACTGTTGTGCAGTACAGTTTACTTTCTTAAGATGAATAGAAAAAGGAATAAAATTGAAACTTTATAGTAGTAGAATTTTTTCTGTGATAGTCAAGTTATGCTATCAACTTAAAACCTAGTTAGAATCCACTTGGAATTCCAAAAATCCTAAGAAATTACTCACGTGATTAATGGACGCCCCCTTAGTTACTAGTGTCGTCCATGGACGGCATTCACTAGACTACCTTTGTGTACGTCGTGCATGGATGACATCTGTATTAAGTGCTGTATGTACGGATGTCGTCTATAGACGACATGTTCTATGAAGGTCTTGGCATTAAATTTTAGAACTATGAGTTAAATCCTTGGTAATTTTAATTTTTATATCAGTAGAAGCACAATATTTACACATTTTTATAGATAGCGATAGAAATATCTTGAAATACATCGTTGTGTCTGGTCAGTTCAGTATCACTTCTCGAGGACACTGTTCCGTACAGCAGAGGCACTCCTACAAAGAACACTCTCCTGGATAAGGAAGTTTATATTATTATAATCGTACTAGTTACTTTATCATCGATCACAAAGATATAAGATCTTGTCATGTATTCTGCTGCAAATGCAACCAGTTGAACTTGAAGCACTTCAAATTGCTGCTCATCTCCCGAAGGACTTGCGTTTTTGAATTGTAACTTCTCGTCCTCAGTATTTATTTTATTGCCAGTGCAGTGGATTCGTAATAAGTCTACATTTTAACGTAATTAATTCCTCACAGCAGGGTAATAAATATATAAATAACGTTGTCCTTTCCAAAAGACATTTTGTAAACATCATTAGCCGCCGACGTCGAACTTTTCACGGTCATTCGAATACTGAGATCTCGTTGTTGGATTTCGCTTTTAAAATCATAAAAATACAATATTTTTAATTTGCTTGTTTATTTGGTTGTTCAGTAAACAAATATACCGCTGTGCTTTGAAAGCGATTTCGTGCTGCAATAATTTCTACGTTTCATATGAATAAATTCACGGCATGCAAACTTATTTATTGAATGTTTTTATTGGAAGCAATTTATGAAGTTTTAAACTACTACAATATTTGTCCGCTTTGCCGAGTAGCTTTCATATTAATTTTATTAGTTTGCATCAATATATCATTTGAAAATATGGGTTGACAAATTTATTGCACTCGAATTTATGAAATAACAAAGCAGAATTTTTTACCATTCATATTGCTGATCAATTTATTTTCGGATATATTTTTTTAATAATATCAATGGTATTTTCACTCATTTAATTTTTTTTTATATTTTTATATTTTATTCTATTTAATATTTTTATATTTTTATTCATACTATATATAAAACTATTGAGATACAGAATAACATACAAGAGCTGTTTACAAATTGTAAATTTAAAATGCTGAATTTGAGTGAAGAAGAGAAATAAATAAAATTAATAAAAAGAAGTTACATTTTTTTGTACAGTAAAATCTGTAATATTTTTGCTCAATCTAATATTCATTACATTGTCAAAAATATCGTTGAATTACTTAATGATTAACCTATATATTTTTATACATATACATATATAAGTATATTAGGATGGTCCTTAATATGGATATTTTTGATATTCTTTGCTCACAGGGGCTTAAATGCTTTCAAATTGATATAAAAAAAATCTTGAAAAAACGTTTCTTCGTTCTTCTTCCGAAGTAAATACTTGTTTTATAAAAGATATGAAATTTTTGTTGTAATTTTTTTATTTATGATCAAAATAAGCAAATGCAATGCGATTCTGAAAAATTTGATTTACTTGTCGCAAAGTAATAAAATTCTAAAAAGTTTTTTTGGTATCAAACGCTATTATATAAAATGCATGAAATAAACCAATTGATACATTTAGTATTTCACAATTGCTAATTTCTACAAAACCCGTCTATTAAAATCAACAATTGTAAAACAGATAGGTAAATATCATGCAGTGTATTTATTTAATTCAATATGGTTTATAATAATGCGCGGGATCCGATTGCTAAAGTAAATATAACAATATGTAATAATTGATTTAGCTAATTAGTTTCATTCAAAGTAAATAATACGGATTGTGATTAATCCTATTACAATATTGCGGTGTGCATGACGAAATCGTAAGGTAAATATTTTTAACCAAATTACAGCATTGTGTAAAAATGTATTTATTTGAAGTTAATATGTAGATTAAATTATCAGGCAGCTAAGTATTAAAATACACAATTTAAATTGCAATTCGTGAAAAAAGCCTTTATTGAACTTTTCTTTAAATAATTTTTGTTTTACTATGGTATGGATTTAGCTCAAAAGACTACATTATAAAGATTATTCCTCTTGCATCAGAATAATCAAATTGTGCATTACCAACCGAATAATTTCTGATATATTATTGATTCGATTGCATTAAACAAAACGTTGGCTAATGCATGATATATTGTGTACAGTATATATTGTTGTCAAATGTTTGAATTATTAGAAAGCGTCCATTTAAATAATCCCGATTGTTCGACGCGATGTCACACCCTCGACATAATATATTCATCAGGAATTACACGATCATAATTCATTCTCATATTAATCGGGCGAGCGCTCGATTCGAATTCGTGATGACTATCTTTGCAAATGTGGACGATTTAGATAAAAAAAAGTCATTTGTAAGTCACCAAAACCATGGATATACTATGATATATAAATGTGGGTATTTTTATAAATTGTTTTTTTACAATTTGAAGGTTACGCTTGATTGTGGCTTACATCCGTGGTTTTCAAATTGTGGGGCGCGCTACCCTAGGGGCACTTTTCCAAATACTATTTTCGATAATAAACCAAATATTAATTTTTTATGCATATTTTCATATAATATTGCATATCAATTTGTAATCTGTTAATATCAGTTGAGTATTTATGAAATAAAACTCTTTAAAAAATTAAGGGGGGCGCAACTATTTTTTTTATTACAGCAGGAGGTGCGGTGCCAAAAAGGTTGTATACTACTCCCTTAAATGTGTACATCAAAATTCTTAATAATACTTATAATTAGCTAGCGTCTAAGCTTTGCAAAAGTATCATTAATAAGTAACAGTATTAAATTTATAAATGTACTATAAAGGTTACTATAAGTCTAATGAGCAGCGCTGCCCAAGGGCAGTTCGGTCACAAAAATCGTGAAGAATAGTGTGAAAGGTTTTCCATTGCCATTTTACACCGCAGTACGCGAAATAGGTTATTTCCAATTGCAAACATATTTCCAATCAATATTTTCAACAGCAAATTGATATCTCTACTACATGATATCATGTTATCCAGAGCAAGAAATTGAACTCACAAGGCAGTTCATACAAGGCAGTGCGTTAAACCATTACGTAATGAAACACAATTCTATAAATTTATACTACTAAGTAAATATAATTCTTATATATAAACTTCTTCGGTAATGATTTATGAAAAGATACTCCTCCTAAAAGATTATACTGATTTTGATAAATCTTTTTGAAGTTTGTTAAAGGAAATTTTTAGGATTTGAATGATTTTAAAAGTATAGTTAAATTGTAGAAATAAATGGAAAATTGCAAAAAAAACAACATATCATAGTTTGATATTGAAAACATTTTGACAGAACTGCCACCTGCCAGAAAAGACATTTTACTTGAAAATTTAATTTAAGTTAAATAATGAGCTTAACCATTACTAAAATATAATATATTTATGATTATGAATAAGAATAAAATTGAATGAATGAATGAATAAATATAAAAAAAATCAATAAGGTTTGGAAAAATCGTAATTTGAAAAGGTGTGCAATCTCAATTCATATTAACTCAAATTATTAATTACGCATAACGTTCATGAAGGCATTATGACACATTGCCACTTACACTTAGTCCATAATTGATTTTTATAAGCTAGTAATTTAGCATGATTATAATAAGATATTCATATGAATAATATTGAAAATAAGAGTATAACGTATTTTATTATTCATAATTATGAGAGAAATTGGTATAAACTAAATTTGATCAGTTCTCATACCGCTAAATGAATAAATTAAAATAGAATTAGTAACAGTTGTGATCAATGTTTTTAAAATTATTGGCAATTGATATCAATTTGTCAATGTTACTTTACGACATGATAAAAATTAAAAATTTCGCTAAAGTACAGAAATGTCTAGTGATGTGAACAGTGAATGGCAACTAAATCTAAAAATTGATTAAAAATTATTATATGAGCTACTTTGCTTACTGAATTTTTTTTTTAATAATTTGTTACATATAGTCATATTCAAATTTCAGTATGGGTTTGTCTTTATATTTTTATTATATTGCAGTAAATAATCCTATGCTTGAGTGCTTGAAAGGATGAATAGCAAAATATGAATGTATAAATATTGCAATGCACAATTTGATACTAAACCCAATTTCAGTCGAGCTAACTGTTCGATAAAATTTATGTATATTTCAAAATTTAATACAAAGATGGCATAAGCTTCATATTCTATTACTTTAGTGAAACATGATTTATTACATATGTATACCATAATAATTACAGTCGGAGTACCATCATTCACCGATGAACTAAAAATATCATTGTTCGACCTTCGCGATACACAATTTAATGTCTTTGTCAATCACTTTCATTATTGTAACTATACACAATACTAGACAATTTATCATATATATTGACAATTAAATTTGATCATTTATTACTTATATGTCGCTGTAATTTATGGCGTATTTCATAGATAAATCTATAATTTGTTAATGCCCTTATGTTGCAAAAACTTCCTACTGTAGAAATAGTAATTTCTAGTTGGATTCTCATGAGTTTTCTGTGATATGTTTTTGTGACTCCAAGTAAAATGATAACACATTTCTAAGTTAATTAGTCTTGTTTCTCTCGAAATCCTTTGGGATTTTCATCGAAATCATATAGCAGAAATTAAATGTGACACAAGTAATTCTAACGTTCTTATTTCTATTGGCATTATATGATTACATGTAGGAATTTATCGGAAACCGTAATTATCTTGATACTTGATTATAATTTGAGAGTTCATGACTTTCTGTAATGAGGAAATGTCACATGTCGTAAATTGTTGCGGAAATAATTAGAAAATTATTGCGGAAATAATTGGAAAATTATGGCGAATTCAAGATTGAAATATTTGTTATAAATTCTAATCAGAAACCAATTCAAAACATCTTCCCTTACAAGTATTTGTTGATCGAGATTATTCTTTTATTTATAATAATATAATAATATAATATACTAAAAGTTAATAAGATATTAGATTAAATTTTATAATAAAATATAGCATATTACTAATAATGTAATATGTATTGTTAATTAAATTAATATTTTTCTATTATGAAATATCTATTATTCCGATCCCTCATCCAATACTGAATTAGGAAGTTATTCCTATGATATTTTTAGCCAAATATTTATATAAAAAATTCAAGGATTATTAATGAGGAATGTGCTTACATACATAATTATCTATTGTTTTATTTATTAATAGCAAAAATCACTTAAAAATTTACATAAATGAATATTAATATATGTAAAACGACTGTTTAACAATACAGATGTGATATATGGGGCCAACTTAAAAATTGTTCCGCATATAAAGAATTTATTTTGTATGTACATATTTTTTATAAATGAAATAATTATAATTTAAATTACTAAATAATTGAATATCATATGTATATGAAATATTTTTGTTACTTACTATTTATAATCATCATTATTTCTATTATATTGGTTTTTGTTAATAAATTTTATGATGAATTGTATTTACTAAATTCATTAAGTAACTTATTATTGAAGAAAATTTTAAATTTCTAATATTTGAAAATATGATAAAATTTATGTTATATCTCAATAAAATATTTGATTTTATAACAGTGACATTGTTACAATTTTACAATATTATAAAAAATACAACATCTATTTTTAATAACAAAAGTGGTTGTAAATTTGGTAATATGTCCAACATATTATTTTTTATTCTAATTATTATGCAAGTATGTACAATTTAATATTAAAGGAACACATGGTAAATTGATTTCATTTAAAATTCAATTCATTGAATTTATTATATTCAATGATTAGCAATATCTACAACAAATATTCATTGTCTCGAGCATTGATAAATTAGGCAATATATGAGAGCCTATAAAGATCTTTTGATCTATGACATTACTCAAGACAATTTAGGTATTGTAATATTATATTGACTTGTAATTAAATCCACTTCTATTGTTCTATAGACTTACGATGGATTCTCTTGATATTATCTATTAATTCAGCATTTATTATAATAAGCAATATCGTGACTATTTTGATAATGAGTATAGTAATTTTAAAATACATAATAAGAGACAACTGTTTTTTAATCATATGATTATTTTTTAAAAAAATATATATGTTTATACAAACATCATGTACCTAAGACATACTTCAAATGCCATACTCATTAGAACTCTTCTAGATATACTAATAGAAATTTATTGAAAAATAGAATTTTAAATACCAAAGAAATTTAACTAACGAAGCATTAGCTAACTTAAATTTGAAAAATATTTTTGAATTTAACCTTAATCGAAATTGACAGAATATAGTTTGTTTCAAAAGTATTCTTTAGCATATATTTAGTATTCTCAGTTATAGTATCTACCTATTACTGATTTCTGAACAGATCTATCCTCGAAAAGGTACGTTCGCCTACAACTATTTTTTTTTTTTTAATAATTGTCGTAGGCAATTGGTATTAGTTACTAGATTTTGTACTTGAGGAACAATGCTCATTGTTATATTGTTTAAAAAAAAAACCTATGACTAAAAGACGACCGTGGCCAAATTACATTCTGACAATTACAGTTCTAATGGTGTGAGCTTGACCTCACCCGGTCTTACTCAAGTTTTCAAGACGTATTAAACGACTTATAAGAATGTGTATTTAATTACATTGTGTAATCATAAATGCACAAACATATGAATATCGGAAACCCGCAATTACACATGTATTTATTCGAAAATAATGAAGTGATCATCGTCAATACCAGTATCATCATCACGTCACTATAGAAAAAATTAATTATATATTCTTATGTTGTGCTTGGATTTTTTTTTTGAATGTACATGTATTGAGGTTGAGCTTACATTTTTATAATTATCGATTATGAGGTAATAGTACTATAAATAAAGTTATTTATGTGTGCAGTATAACTGTTGTTTTTGCTCATACATCAATTATTTTCCTGTAAGTTTAAGAGAATCATAATCAAAATTCAGCGAAAAGGTACCATTGACTGAAAAGAAGATGAGTTATTCGATTACTAAAATGTAATATTATATAGGGATTTGTTGTAAGTGAGTAAAAATTTAGGGATGTATGTGTTTTTTTTATTTACAATTTATAAAAAAAAAACAAGATAAATAATGCAAAAAATAAAAAATAATTCTTAAGCGTGGCCTACCAAGAGCTTGGCCCCTTACCCTACCTTAAATGTATAAAACATAGATTTTATCCGGTTTTGTCATTTTTTCTGAACTTCTATTAATGCAACTAATTGTTTACAAATTGATTTTTAAGAATGTATATGTAGCTTTTTATTATTTTTAGTATTTCATTGTATATTCACTTTATTAATGCCAATTGGATACATACTGTTTATTTTGATTGAATGACTTAAAACATAAGATGGTACAATATACAGTAATGTTCTGTTTCAAATGTAAATAATTAAAAAAATCTATAATAATATTAATAAACGGTGGAAAGGTAAAAATTGTTCATTATCTTTTATTATAAATAAAATTTCTATCGTAGATTGAAGAGAAAATCGCCACTTGATTTAGGTCATTAATTTTCCTGATAAAGATTGATATAACTTAGTTATTATTTATAAGAAATTATTTATAAAAAAATATTAAAGTTGCAAATAAAATAAAGAATAGAAAAATCCCAAATTTTCTCATGCTAAATTTCATATGTAATATAATCATCTTGTAAAGTCCACTCATAATTACACGTACTTAACAATCATAAAATCAATTACCATAAATGAAGGTAAATATCAATAATCAATGTAATTTTAAATACACATTGGAGTTATTATCATAGATAATATTGTTTGCACATAAATCACAATGTAAATATTATCATAACCTCTGTGCAATATAAACCACTTAGTAAAAATCTTCACACTTCACACACCACGGTGGCCTCAATTCAACTTCTTATAGACAATTAAAGACTTTGCAGAGATAGTCAATTTGAAATGATACTCAAAATATCAAAATAATAAACGAAATTAATTTGAATAGAGTTTATTTATAGCCTAAAATAATACTCAATTTTTACAAGAGCTTTTCACGTTATTAACCTCCTGTAGGGTAAGTTATAGTAGACGCAAAAAAATTGAAAATGAAAATTTTTATATATCTTTACGTTTCAAAGGTTTCTGAACATTTTGGCATACTTTAGAAAAAATGGATGTGTGTGTGTGTGCGGAAACAAATTTTTGTCGAAGATTTCAGAAACACGGATCAACCGATTTGAATAATTTAAAAACATTCGATTGGTATTTATAAGGAGATGCGATTAGTTTTTGGCGCCGTTCCGATGATACGGGGCAAAAGGTGCCAAAAACGCTAACATTGTTTTTAAAAGAACAGAGCGTCCGATTTTAATAATCCAAAAAATATTTTACTTGTATTGACATGATGAAGAACTGATTAAATTCTTGGGAAAGCAGGTCCAGCGGTTATGGACTCCCAGTAAAAATAAGTTAAAAAAATGTCATTTGGCGGTCAAAAATGTTTATTGGACATATGCACATCAAATTATCAGATATTTTATATAGATTTGAATAATGTGTACATATTTTGTGTATTATTTTTTTGGGTTCCGTACCAAGATTTTTAATTACGGTACGGGAAGTTCCAGCAAATTGCCTTAAAGCATGATTCCACGCACCCCATTAGTTTCAATATGTTTTGCTAATTCAAACGATCACTATTAAAAGTTGTTTCAAATTGCAATTTGAAAGGTTTTTAAAGTAGACATTTTGCAAACTTAAAAATTATAGAAACATTATTTTTGACTTATCTATACTTTTTATAGATTAGGTCTGATTTTTTGATTGTCAATACTGATTAATCAATAAATCTAACTTTTTTATGTAAATTGAACCAGAGAAAAATACAATATTTTCTATACTAAAATATAATCAAAATTATTTATAAGGAGAAACTTGCGATGTTTGTAAAAACAGATTAAATAAATATTAGCAAATGAAAATGCTAATATACTATTACGAACGCTATTAAGAAGTAATCTTATAATTGCCCCAATAAACTAATAATGAAGTTTATTTTGTTTAGCTATATATCTGTATACAGCTATTAGAAATGTATATCTAATAACTTTGGGGTGTATGTTGAATGCCCATAAAAGGCGATTTTTAATTGAGGTATTCTTTGAGATCTGTAATCTAAATTTTATATTATACAGTTTGATATCAGGCTGGCCGAGGTTGGAAGGGAAAAGTTAGTGCTAGCCCGCAATCTCACATTACACTACTTCAACCTCACATTTGTAAATAAAATTGGGTAATTTAGTTCAATTGGTAGTGAAGGTATTTAAATTTTAGCTCATATTAGCTAGAAAAACAAAAAAATTATAAAATATGTCTTTTATATTGGTATTAAATAATCAGGTAAAATAGAAAGGTTGACCACATCTGCACCGTGTATATTACGACTAACCGTACATGTTCAACCTTGATCTTGGCTGCGCTAATGGCACCAGATGCAGCTTCGGACTTTATATGAATTATGTAACTATCTTGTGTCAAAATATCGTAATTGATATTCTTAGAGGTGGTACAATGGGTTATCAGATTTCGTTTGCTGAACAACAATACTAATTGGCTTGTTTGATGTATCAGGAGGTTGCCAAATTTGTGTATTTGCAAATAATTCATACAATAAGGGTCATGTTGTCAAGGTCTGCTGGCATTTTAAATAAGATTAGAGCGTGACATTTTATTTTTTTAGGCTTAGATTGATATATGTGCATTGGAAGTTTTTATTAATAGTTGAGTCAGGTTTTTGAGAGTAGGTCATGATTTAAAGATTGACATAGAAATTGATGGGTAAAAAAAATTAGATGCTGATATTTACAGGTATTTTGAAAAAGACTAGTTCAAAGCTATCTGCTCATCATCCATTTTTTATCACCAAATATAGCAGACAATAAGAACATAAGAAGCACCTTAGCCAACTTTCTCAGAAGATGTAATTTCTCAGCCTTTCTTAGCATATACATATCAATCTAAAGATAGGTCTTTATTTATATCATTCATATTTTAAAATATATTTTTTGTTATATATAGAAAAAGCTATAATTTTATTTTCTAAAAATACAGTATTATACATAGGAGCACTCGGGAACTCTATTAAATTTTTTTACAACTTTATTGAATAAAAGTTTGGAGATCTCAGAGTATCAAATCTATGGTTCTTCATTTTTTAATGATTCTTACTCAAATTTTACTTTTACATCAGAAATTTATTTATATCACTCTTAGCTTGAGGAAATATTTAAATTACTCACAACTATTACATTGTATACGATTTTATTACAGTACTTTGCCATAATTATATTTTTCTTACATCGATTTTATGTAAGCCTATTACTATACCATTACTCGTATAATTACACTTGTAAATAAGTATTTATAATTACTTATGTATTAGATAAAAAATATTTTATAAACTTTGTAAGATCACTAAGCCTGTGGCAATGATCTTTTCCTCCAACGTCTGATATTATCTCAAATTAAATAATTAAAGAAACGTGATTATCATGGCAAATTACTTTGTCATTACAATCAGGTTCATATTGATATGAAATTGATGTATTGGCTAAGATGGCATTGAATTTCATAGACATTTTACCTTATTCTGCAGAAAAAAATCCTTTAAAAGGCTAAGATAAAGCATTTATCTTAGCTTTTTAATGATAAACTAAATGATAAGACTGAAGAGTTATTCTCTTTGTTGAGGTAGAAGCTAACATATATTAAGTAAAATTCTAAACTTTTTAATCTACCAAAAACTACATAAAAACCTTTTAATACTAGCTTATTATAATTTTCTTGTAAATTTTTAATGTCTTTCAATGACAATAAAATATACTGTTATTGCTTAATAGTAAACAAATGTAGCATTTGAGATACTTGTTGCAAAGAAATTATAAAATTAGCTAATATTTGACTACTTTCTTCTAGAATTTTTACTTTTTTTTTAAGAGAGAAACCAATCTTAATAAATATTTACCTGTAAGTATGTAAACTCTTTTACGATAAATTTCATACTAGTCTAAATAGTGTATCTAGTATGAAAATACTAAAATAATAAAACTGGGTAAATCTGTGATAAATCAAATAAAATTAAAATGTACCTTGAGATACAAGTTGAAAAGATTTTAAAATTAGAGAATATTTGACTACTTTCTTCTAGAATTTTGACTTTTTTTCAAGAGAAAAACCATTCTGAACACCTTTACGATAAATTTAATACTGTAAATCACTGTTAAATCAAATAAAAATAAACGGAAATTGCATCTTGCAAGTTCATCAATAATTAATAAATATCTCAAAGTCATTGATAAAATGGATGTTATTATAAATATATCAAATATATAAAAATATTGTTAATACATCTTCAATTACTAAGTAGTTTTTAAACCTTAGCTACTTAAAAATATTCCAATGGTTGAACCAACTTCGAAACAATGGTTAGTTGTTTACTCTAAAAATCAACCAATTTATTTACGAAGTCAAAGAAATAACTACATTAAATTTGTAGTACTTTTAAAATATTCATATTTCGTACTAAATAAGTTCATTCAAATCTATGTCGCGCTTTTGAGTATTTCTACAAATAACTAAAATTGTTCTGCAACTTTCGCTCTTCATTTGCATTTGATGTAGGTATATCATGTTTTTTTTACAAGCTGAAAATGTGTAAAGATATATAAAAGTTAATCTGTTTACTTCATTCAGCATTTGTCGGTCAATATATATCGTATTGCAAACATTTATGCTCTTTTATATTAATTGTATAAAAAATAGTATACCTACATATGACTTTCGTAATGTTATGTAACTTAAAAGTTACAAGGTATTGCACAAATGTAAAAAAATCAATACGTATCTACAACTTTTTCCAAAACCATGTTTCGCGTTCTTTGAACTAATAATTCCGGCTAGTACTAAATGTCCTTTTATGAGGCCATAAATTATGATTAATTGTGACAAATTCATATTTTTGAACGACATAAAATTTGCTAGAGGTAAAGTAAAGTGCTTTATATAATAAAATTTATGTGCTTCTCTATTTTGAATGGATGAAATATGAGATTATCACGCAAACCAGATAACGTAGAGCAATTTGCTAAAGCTCACGTTAAAATCAATTACATATATATGTAATCTCATGTATTGCGCCTTTCACACCGCCGGATTACAGAAATCCATGATACCTGAATTAATTTTTTGTTCAGGTAATCTGCAAGTGGACACGTTTCAATACAGTTATTATTTAATTGACAAGAAATGTGGGTCTATTAAACATTCTACGTGATCGTTAATATAGGTCAGGAAATATGAAATATTCGAGATTCATTTTCTTTTTACATAGTAATAAATTTGACTTATAAATCATTGTCGTTAAGCCGGCTTTATCGATTTTTGTTGGGTAAAAACTTTGATTTATGTGGTCACGACACGTGTAACCATTACACCGTGTTAATAGTGAGGAAATTCAAAAGTTGGTAAATATTTTGTATCTAATGTTCAAAAATAAGAATATAAAGTTAAATAGAAAATATCTTGGGAACGAGTCAGTTTGCAAAGAAACACTTGAAATTTTATTCTTGGCTTTTATTTGGCATTCTAGTCTCTACAACAAAATATTATCATGTAATTATCTGTTTAATAGTTAATTTTATTCATAATTCTGTTTTACTGATTAGTTTTTGGTAAAGATCGACCCACCGAGATTATTTTTTGCCGATTTTTATGAAACTTTTTTTCGCTATAAATATCATGGTCTTATTGAAGATACTGGAATATTATGGCCCTACGGCAAGTAGTATAATTTTAAAAATTCATCAAAGTTTTAAAAAAATAACTAAAATAATAAGTAATTCAAACATTCATTAAAATGTGGAATAACAAACTACCATTTTGAGACATACGTGTCAGATAATTCAAATTTGTTTTAAAAAAATCAAGTGGAAATCGCATTCGAATGTCGTTAATAAATTTCGGATAGCAAGTTATAATTTAGTATATATGACATAAATGTTCTCCAACCATTTTAGTTATATCATTCCATTACTACAATGAACTATTATATCAGTTTAGCCTGAAGATAAAATCCAATTTCTTTACCTCATTTTGCCCCAAGAAAGGAAACAATTACTCTAAACCAAACATATGTGTCAAGTTGCGGTTCGTGTCTTTCAATTTGACATATATTATCATTTTTTTCCAGATCGTCGGTATATTATATAAGTGTTGTTTATGAATTATTATTTATGCAATCTGTTACAATGTTTTCCTGGTAAGCATTGAAGATATGCACGATTCGTTCCGTCTAAGGCGATGGTACGGGAATGCGCCAATCTATTTCGTAATACAGAAAATAACTAAGATAATAACAAATAATAGACCATGATAATCATATGAATAACGTGTCGCTTCAGGCGTTATGAACAACCATTCGTTTGTAATAGAGCGAAATAATTCTTTAATTAAAAATTAATGTTATTGATGGTAAGTGATTTGATTGGAAAAGATTCCTGGCTTCAATTTGGTATTGGTTTTCAAGGATTTTCTTAATTGATACATTCTAATATGTATACGTATAAACAAAATTTGGTTAGCTTGTTCATTGTTCTACATTTTAATACTGTATATATTGTATGTAATATAAGGTGATGTCGCCACAACGTTGGCAAAAGGTTGCAACAATATCGCAAACGCAGGTCGATACACCCCAAAGAAGAGACTCTTAATGCTTAACTCATCACAATATGATTGTTGCAACATGAATATCTAAACTTCTGTTAAAATTTAAAACAAGAAAAATTATTAAGTAATAATTACTATTTACTTACGAGTATAACTTTAGATTAATAATAAAAGTTCTAATAGTACAAAAACATCTGATCATTGGGCGATGTTTTTATAAATTGATTGTAAATTATTGTAGAATTAGCTTCCTCTTTACTCTGGCCCTGGTAGTATTCTGGCAAGTGAAATTGGGAGATCCTAGAGGCGGCTTTTGTACTGGTCTGAATGTGTTCGTATTTCATTGTTTACTGCACTGATTTCTGCAAGTATATGGAAATATAACAATTATTAATAATTATTATAAACAAAATTTGCAACAAAGTCATGCTTATACTTGGTTATTCAGCGATAATAAATTAGTTTTTTTATAAAAAATCTCATAAAATTGATACAAATATTTTTCAATATTTTTATCCAAATAAAATATTTAATAGCTGTTCTATTACACAAATTCTTGATATTATTCAAAAGTTTATATGATGTATATAATATTTTATAATTGATTAGTTATTGAGTGATTTAATAGATTAATAGCAACTGAATTTAATAGATATGGAAATTGCTTAATTGAAGGCATAAATTAGAGGAATTGAAGGTATATTTTGATACAAATAACCTTATATCAAACAATGATAATAAAAAATCACTCGAAATCCAATTTTACTGCAAAATATAAATCAAAAATATATCTCCAAAGGGTATTTGGAGATTTCCTTTCTTTTTCAGCAAGTAATTAAAAGTAGATGACTAGAATTAATTTTAATTATAATAACCTGTCAAATATAGACAGAACAATCATCGTTCATAATATCTGAAAAAAATCAAATATCTTTCAATCATACAAATTGCAATCCTGAAGATCTGTTGCAATTGATCATTTAGATTTCAAAGATCAACTCAAACACTAGATATTGGTCTATTACTAATTGAAGTTTTAAAAGCATTTTAATGAACATTTTTTCATTAATTTAAAATTTGCTATTAATTATTTGATATTATCCTCAACACTATAACTCTGCCGCTTTGAATTAATTTATTACATCAAGAGAATGTGAACTTTATATATAAATATTTTATGGGATGGTTTAAGATTAACCTCATTTCATGAAGAACAAACATCTTCCTCACAATATATATTATATAGATGCTCTTTATAGAATGTTGCATTCTTAACTCTCACCCAGCAAATATGTAAGGAAAGGTTAGGCTTGGTAGATGATGGGAACAAGAAGATTTTGCTTCGAATAATGCTGTAAACTACATCAACAATTTGATCCATAATTGTAGTAGATAATTAATTGATAAAATTAAACCAAAGCATTTCGAATCTGAAATAATGCGAACTAATATTCTAACTTGTGATACGATTTTCCAAAGTTGCTCTCCAAAAATAAATCGCATCCTCAATTTTATCTTTTATATTTTACTTTAAAGTACGCCCAAACTAAATAGTTAATTTATATAAATATATAAATATAGTACCCATCTACTACCATTTACCTTATTTTGATCGAGTTAACTTTTTAAGAAGCTATTACAGTAACCAGCAGAAACTTACAACTTTTCTCTTAAAATACAACTCTAAAATACGACACAAAATGCAGTTTTCTTTTCTTGTATAATATCTTTATGATTATGCTATTACTCTTGTCGCAGTACGGAATAACCCATGATAAATACTTCTTGAACTCTTTCTTATTCAGCGCGTTAACATGCAATTTGCGCTCTGCCATATTTCAGAAAGTATTTCGGTGTAAATAAATTTGCTAAATATAAGTAACTCCGTAATTTTATCACATGCATCGTATGTAACACAGAACGAATTTCGTACACGGTAGTAAATCAAATCGTGTGAAATATAACTGGCTGTATAACAAGCAATATTCCTGCGAATGTAAGTTCTTGTGTTTCGGCGTCCCTTGCGGAGTGATTCTCAAGTGGGAAAAATATAGTAATTCAAATTTCTTTACATTGATACAAATTATCATTTTGTCTATATTTACCTTTCTGAAGCACGACCATATTCTTCATATATAATTCTTCCTTTTGTTTCAATTATTTTATAATTTTCTTTGATTCATTTCATTGACTTTGTCCTTATGTCTAAAATTATTTTCCCTGTGAATCTACTAAAAAACTTCTTAAAGTTTTCTCAAATTTATTTCTTTAATTTAAATACAATTGACCAAAAAGGTCAATAATGAATAATAATTTCATTCAAAAGTCTGCCTCCACTGTTACAATTTTAATAAACTACATTGAATATTAAAAAGGGATGGGGGAATATTGAATATTAAAAATACAACACATTGTAAACTAGGTATGAGTGGCATATTGCCCTATTTAAATAACTACCAGTCGAATGTCCACTTGTCTACTTTTTACCTGCCTACCTGACCACCCATTTACCTGTCAACTTGTTTACCTCTTAACCTGTCAACCTGTCTATATATGTACATGTCTATATGATTACATTCCGGTTTGTCTACTTGTCTACTTGTCTATCTGTCTACCTGACCACTACTAATATTACTACGTGTTGATGATCCAATAATAATGATTGCCAAAGATCATTTTAGACCACGGAGTGTCAATTTTTTACTTTTTTCTATGTAATTCCGAAACCGCTGTACCTACCTTCGCAAAAATTAAATTTATTACTCCGTCAGTACATGTAATAGCCTGGTCAATTTACACCTAAAATCAGGGTTAATTATCTAATAATAGTAAAATTGCTTAAAATACAATTATACAGGACATGCCAAAAGTCCTCATCGTTCCAGTGCGAGCTAAAAAATTGGCACAAGGTCAAAGGTCAAAAAATGATCTTTTCACGATTTTCAGCTAAATGGTCAGTTTTATCGCAAAATTACCTGAGACAAAATTGAAGAGCATACAATTATCTACAAAAAATGTATCAAGCTTTATCCTCAGAGCCATCGCATTAAAAATATATCACTTTGAAAAGTATATTTTTGAAGTACGTTTAATCGCCATCTACGAGATAGTGGGCTTAACGCGTTTTTTACGTGGTTTTACCAGTAGTCCTATTTCATGGGCCTATTGTAATTTTGTTTGTTCTGGAGCTATTGCAAAATAATATTTGTGAATTGGGGGTGGTAAAAATAAAGTCTCTAATTTTAAAAAAGCAGCTTTTATTTGTCGAAGTCATATTTTTCAAATGTTTGTTCTGTGGAAAACAAGTATTGATACATTTTTGTAGATAATTTTATGCTCTACAATTTTGTTTCAGGTGATTTTGCGATAATTAAAATGAAATGTTGTTTGATAAATTTGAATTGAATGATCCGTCTTCTAAAAAAATCAATTATTTGCACTTTTTGCTCTATATCAGCCTTATGAATAGAAAGTAAATGTTTTTTGATTTATTTAAATCGGTTGATCCGTGCACACATAATCGTGGACAAAAAATTGAATCCATACAAAACACATACTACGCATACACATACCTCTATTTTTTCTGAAGAATACTGAAATTTTCAGAAGGTTGAAATGTAAAGTAATGAAATTTTTTTTATTTTTTGCGGTTACCATAACTTATCCTACGAAAAGTTAAGAATAATAAGACTGTAAAGATCAAAATGTTAATATTTAATTAAAACGTAGCATTCCGAACTTTGTGGCTCATTATGGATATGAAGGAGTCAAGACCCATGCATGAATTTCTACCATCTTTGTATGATTTTAAAGATTAGGAATCTTTGTTCCAAAGCTTGTGTTTTCTCGACACATATTATTCCGGCGTATATTCTTGTTTCGAGTAAAACGCGAATGACAAATCGGGTAGCACTGTATTAGGATGGAATTGTTGCAACGGTCGACTGTTTTGATGCATGACGCAGCTGTTTGTAATTGGATTGTTCTGCTTTTGACTGCCTAATGCGGAACCGCCGGACGCGCGGACCGTGGAAACTGGAAACACATCTTACTGTTATGATTAATCAGACTGGGAAAAATCATTTTCAGAGATAAATACCAGAGATAAAGGGAAAGGGAGCTGGAGAAAACTAGCTCCGATTTATATTAAGTCTTGATTTTTTTTATACAAAAACATAAAAGTGTATCAAAAATATCGATGTCTAATTAAATCATTTGTTGAATTACAAAGTATTGATTTTTAATTAATTCCGCCTAATTAGCGAAACCAAATCATATCAAAACAATAATAAAAGCGTTGTAAGTACAACCGTAAACTTGAACAAAGAAAATATTTATGGAAAAGCTCTCCAGGAGCAGTATGCATCTTTGTGGTCTTGAGCATTTTAGTGCAATAAAGTTTATACTTTCTCAAAAAATATTTTAGACTATACAAAATCATTTTCAGAGACATTTCTTGAAATAAAGGGAAAGGGAACTGGAGCAAATTAGCTCCAATGTTGATTAAGTGTGTTATGATTTTTTATACAAAAACCAATAAGTGTATCAAAAATATCGATGTCTAATGAAATCATTGTTGAATTACGAAGTATTGAATTTTAATTTATTCTGCTAATTAGCAAAACCAAATTATATCAAAACAATGATAAAAGCGTTGTAAGCACAACTGTAAACTTGAACAGAGAAAATACTTATGGGAAAGCTTTCCAGAAGCAGTATGCATCTGTTGAGCATAAAATTTAGACTTTCTAAATAAATACTTCGCAATTTATTAGTTTATTGCAAAAAAGTTCATTACAGACATTTTTATAATGACACGTCATAAAGTTCTCATATAAAAACAATAATTTTCGATTTTTTTTTATTTTTCTGTGTATAAAAGGAATCGAAATAATTGCATCTAATTGGTATAAGGTTAGAGTTAGAGCAATATTTTTTCTATTGATATATCATTATTGTAATATATATAATAAAAATATGAAGTAACTTTTGCACATTAATTTATTAAGATTTTAATTACGTGCAGATCGTTAGAAAATACTAGAAAATAGTTTTTTGCAAGAGAAAAACCCCCAGTACACACCGAGCGTCAGTAGCAAACTGAAATCCATCTAGGATCCACATAGATGTCAAAGCGCTGAAGGCATGCTTGTGAATTTCAGATTGCCACCAGGTTACACGGTGTTTAATGAGCAAGAATGTTTCCATTTTCTGCGTTTTCTGAAGATTGGACAAACAAAATTGAACTGGAAATAAATATTATTCATTTTAACGTTTTTAATAAATCGTAATATTTAAAAATTCATGTAATTTTTTTTCCGAACGCGCTAGCCGATTGCGCCACGGAGGCTCACATGTAGATGAAATTAATTTTGAAGTTTTTTTATGTAGTTTAAGCTTATCAGTGCTTATAAATTTTTTTTCTAACAGTATATTTACTTCATAGTCGTGTTTACAAATACAAAGTATCAACTGCATTTTAAAAATTAATTTTTGGCACTTTGTTGACATTTTATACATCATATATTGTATTTGAAAATATAACCAATTTAGAATATAAAGTGTTAATTTGACAGATATTTCTTCAAATAAATAATGAGCAAATTTGATTATAATTATTTGTTAGTATTTTTGATATACTACACTAAATAAAAAAATTTGATAATTTAATGGTTATTATTAATCATGAGTCATTACTCAGAATGTAGATAGATATCGAATTATATGATTATTCCGTATTAATAGTATTACTTTAATTTTTTTACAATCACTGTGATTTTCAAAATTATATATAATGTGTAAATAATTAATGTATTTAATATTTTCTTGACACAATAATAACTCTAATCATTAAATAAGATCCTTCGAGCATAGCAATTATGCTACCTATAATATTTTAGATCGTGGCTAATGATAAACTAAAAGAGTTTTATAACACATTTTAAAGATTTATGAAGCTTATATATTAACGTTAAGAAGGCATAATAACATAAATTCTACTTATCAGATTTACTTAATATTAATAATTTTACATGAACAATTTAAATTAGATTTCAGGATATTTGCACCTTGGACATAAAAAATGTGTAATCGTGAATATTTTTTTTTGCAATTAAAATTTGAACAGCATTTGAGAATATAATACATAAGGTAAATATTGTTTATATTGGCAAAATTATTTATAATTAATTAAGCGTAAGTAATTTAACTGTCTGTTTTTATACTAAATTCGTATATAAATGTTGCAAGTTGCAACAATAAAAAGTTTGTTGAAAAGATTTTATTGAAAATTAATTTTATAGACATGAGGTTTTTTAAGTTTTTCTGTGTAGTACTTTTGAAAAAATAATTCTTATTATAAGTTTAATTTTAATATTAAACTAACGTTGGAATATGTGCTTAGCCTAGAATCTTGTTTTCAAACTTTAGTCATTAATCTTCCATGAAAGGCACAAGATATATTCGTGCTGATGTCAACAGTAATTTTTTCTGTTGTTATTTTTATATATTTGTTCTCGAGATTTCTGACAACACTTATTTCCTTGACAAAAGTGTATTTATAACATAAAACATGATATATTGATGTATCCATAGATCACGATACGAATTTTGTAATGTAATTTGAAATGGAACTGTGAATTATCTACACCATATAGTACTGTAATAATATTAAATTATATTTGTAAGACATGTTATTTTACCATTACCAGTTAGGTACTATAATATATCATTAGAAACAAATTACAATTGATAGCTATTAGATAAACCTGTTCGCATATAAACGAGCAAATTATTTATGATTATATTCAATATGTCAACTAACATTAAGCAAATCAATTTACTTTTTGCTTCAATAATGTTTTCTTACTTTCTATTTGAATCACATATTAATAAAATATTATTGGTGACAGAATAATTCAACAAGTAATTCTTGTTCTTGTTTTAAATTTATGGTGGCACGAGTTAATAATAAAATATAAATATAATATTTTCTCTCATACAAAACCAAGTTAGTTTAGGGGGTATTCTAGTGTGGGAATTCAAAAAAATCGATTTTTTTTATTTCATATTTTCAAAGTTTATTTATCTAAGAATATGGTTACGAGAAGGTTTTTAAAAATTTGAATTATTTTCGGAGATATAGGCATTTTACTGACTCGGTCTCCATACTGGTTCGGCTTCATGCAAAACTCTAAATGCGTTTTTCTCAGAACTGACTTTTTCAGTACTGTTGATACGATTTCTCGAGTTTTAATCGACCGATTCACTTGAAGTGTTCAGAGAGTCCTGAACATGTTCAGAGAGTCCTGTTTATAGACCTATCTATAGCCTGAACTTGGATTATCCCCAAATTCCAACTTTTACTATTTTTAAAAAATTCGAGAAACTCACAAAAACAGTAAAAAAACACTTTTTTTCAAACAGTCACCAATTTGTAAAAAAAAATTATTACTCATCGCTAGTTCGGGCGATTGCGACATTATTGTAGATGAATAATTTTCTTATTATTTGCATTTCTGATGGGTAGGAGGGCTGAAATCATGTCAAGACTAAGGAGCCAATTTTTTGAGACCACCCACTTCATCAACTGGCAGTCCTTACAATTTTCAACTTTTTTATTTTTTAATTTTGTATTTTAATAATATTAATAAACAAGTGGTAAAACATTAATTGATTTCTTTTACGACACTTTAAAATGAACTAAAATTCATCGCTCTACACTAGAATACCCTCTTAAGAACATGTTGAATTAGAATTTAGTAAATGATAAAGACGTGTTAGTCATCTCAATATATTTTAATGTCAAAGAAAACAAATCTATTATAATTTCATATTATGTGTCAACCATCTCCTTATTTAATATCACAACTAATTATCCGTGCCTATTGCATATCCGATCAGGATCCAATCTCGATCTCTGGCAATCGTGATATTGCTTTTTTCAATTACTGCTTTTAATTACTGAAAAAATATAGCTATAGAACTAAAAAAACCTCATCATAACGAATTTTCCAATTTTAATTTCCGAATACCTAAGCGAATTTCTCCTCCATGCTCCACCAGAGAAATCGTAACGGTCTATAATTTCCTACCTGTCCGTTGCAAATAATTTAGGCTCGTAAAACACAAATGGCGTTCATTAATTGTTAATTCCGATAACCGAAAATGCCGGCAGCTTGCTGATTCAGGAATCGGCAATAATATATCGAGAGCATTCCATCGGTTCTACGATTGTGGTGTGTGTGGTATTCGTTTATATAAATCCCAGGAAAACCTTTGTATGTACCTACACAGGGCGAAGTTCTTGTACGTCACAGGAAATCAAACGTGATCCATCTCCATTTTCTTTCGGTACGACCCCCTGTTGTTCCGAATCTGCTTTTGTCACGAACTCATTTCGTAGAAAAACAATATGAAGTAAATGAAAATTGTTTTCAGGGGTCAAATGCAGGGTCGCGGGATGAAAGATATATATATATATATATATATATATATATATATATAATAAATTTACATAATCGGACGCAACATGACATCTTCAAGAGCTTGTATGAGTTTGTTATCCGTAAGTTATGCATTAAACGATACTTGACTTAAACTTAACTAATCGTAAAGATTAAAAAAAAAATGTCCAAAACTTATCGGTACAATTTGCAAATAATATATCTTTTAAACAGTATTTGAATTTTCAAAATCTGATCAGAATTTTTGGCTAACACGCGGCCGAAATATTTTGCACTTCACTGCTAATTTTATAGAAACGGCTCAGCCAATCGTATCAAAAGACCAACTAACGCGAGTGCTTACAAAGTATCATCGAATGGCTTTTAAATTTTTAAAATCGCTTATGCCATTTTTAAGATAATGTCGATAAAAGGTCCAAGTTTAACACACATAACAAAAACAATACTCGTTTTTTTTTTAATATTTACTGAATTTTCAAAATTAAAAAAACTTGTATGGCTGTAATATTTAATATGTTCTAGAAGACCATGGTATCTATCGTCGAAAAAAGTTTCATAAAAATTACCGAATAAAAAATTCCACAGGATAATTACAAAATTTTCTTAATCTTGGCTAATTTTTACTAAAAACTAATCAGCACGCTTCTCGATCAATGTAATATTTTAGTATGTTCTATAAGACCATGATATCTATCGTCAAAAAAAGTTTCATAAAAATCACCGAATAAGAAATTCTACAAGATAATTACAAGATTTTCTTAATCTTGGCTAATCTTTACCATAAACTAATCAGCACGATTCTCAACCAATGTAATATTTTAGTATGTTCTATAAGACCATATCGTCGACAAAAGTTTCATAAAAATCACCGAATAAAAAATTCTACAAGATAATTACAAGTTTTTTTTAATCTTGGCTAATCTCTACTAAAAACTAATCAGCACGATTCTCAACCAATGTAATATTTTAGTATGTTCTATAAGACCATGATATCTATCGTCGAAAAAAGTGTCATAAAAATCACCGAATAAAGAATTCTACAAGATAATTACAAGATTTTCTAAATCTTAGCTAATCTCTACCAAAAAACTAATCAGCACAATTCTCAACCAATGTCTTTCGAAGGGTTTTTAAATTGTCAAAATCGATTTTGGATTGCGAGTTTTCAAAATTCATTGCATTCTATTATCTATTAAACAAACTTTGTTCTCTAATATTATGAATTTTTGCAATGATACAAGTACATTTTACTCTTGAATTGGGATCAAATAATTTCGTAGCAAATTCCGCTTTTAAATTTAAAAATTTTACGCCGTATGTTTGTCGTGCAAAATTTTTATATATGAACAAATATATATTTTTTTTATTATTAAAAAGTCATTGAATTTTATTGTCTAAAATATTATAAATTGTTATAATATTTCAGTATTTTATGCTTAAAATTAGATAAATAAATAAATTTCATTGATATTTTGAATTTTTAATTATAAAGCTCATGTTCATTGTGCAAATTTGAAACATTTTTAAAACTTTCAATAACTTTCCATTGCATTTTATGACATTACCATCTAGTTTATGATAATAATGACCAATAAATTTATGATTATCGTAGCCAAGTTGTAATTTCAAGAAACATTTTTTTGGGTTTGGAACAAGTTTAGAACCTGTGGTAAAGACGAGCAAGTAAACTTAATCGACGTACCGCTGGATAATATGGATTTCCCTATCAATTGTATTGCAGAACGGAAATTTAGTGACTTAGACGCCGCCAACTCCAGTCGCTTGCAGAATAATTGCCAATATAAATGAACAATCAATCGGTTCCTTCGTTCTATTGGATTACATTAATTACAAAAAGTAATTAAACAGTAAGCAATATTATATCCGTTCTCGCTGAAATACACCAATTTAATGTACTCAAATTAGGTCGTGAGGTTTAATGACTGCACATTAAGCAGAATCTAAGTAAGAATTGGTATCTTGCCTAAGTAATTATTTTCGAGACGGGGCCCCTAATGTTAATAGGCCAATAAAGAAATTAGACAAAGGCAGGCTTGCTAATAGTCTGGAACAAAATTCTAATTTTGAAATTGGGAATTAATACTGTGAAAAAATACACATTGTAGAAAGACTTCTAAAAATATTTACACCGAAAGCGCATATCATTGTCTTAGTTAACAAATCTTAAAACTGCTACTAGAATTTTCATATAATACTATACCTCCTAATAGGAAATTTTGTCTAATGCATAACTTTATGATTAAATCTGATCATCCTATAATAATCATGATTTATAGTAGTTACAATCGAGCAAGTTGCCGATTCAGTTCACAAATTCATTATTATAGGTACTGATTTACCTTTGATGTCAAAGGTTTCGTTGTAGTAGGTCAACTCAACCGGTACACCTAATAATCAGGTTTTACGTTGATATTTTCCAGACAAATTATTATATATTTTTGCTTTATATATGTTTAAAATTGACCATATTTATCAAAATGGAAATTTGAATAATGTAAGATGTACAATTTTTTTGCATGTTTGTTTGATGTTTTATTATCCTTAAATCATTAATTTTAACATAAATACAGCTATCTATATAATATAGCAGATTGCTAATGAAATTTATAATTTTACAGCATTGCTAATAAAATAAAAAATATAACTATTATTATTATATGTTGTTATAATATCTAACAAGTAAGATAATTTATAAAATTAAGCTTGAGATTTTTTTTAGATTGTTGGGTTAAATAAAACTTTTGAAATAATTTTGCAATTTGATTTGATAAAATTGATTTGATATTGTCATTTATATTTTAAGCAAAAATACTCCAGTGAGCTAACTGGAATTTTCAGTCATATAATAATAATAGTTATAATTTTTATTTTATTAGCAATGCTGTAAAATTATAAATTTCATTAGCAATCTGCTATATTATATAGATAGCTGTATTTATGTTAAAATTAATGATTTAAGGAGTATCCAATCTATTTTACTAAAAACAGATGGTTTCGAATTTTTGTGCTGTTGAACAGTATCAGTTTATGTGTAAATCATTTGTGTTCTAATTTATTATTACTATTACTCTAAATGTTAATTTTTACTTTTTTTGTTGCAGAATCCTCTCTACTCGAATACAACGGTGAGTTAAACTTTATTATTTTTTCTACGATTCATGAACTTGGCGAAGAAAAATTATAATGGCGGTTATAATTACAAACGGGCATGAATGAGATTTAAACTTGGTAATTTTTTTTATTAATGTTATCTAGTATAATCAATAGAATATTAAATATATAATAATTGGTAACAAAGCTGTAGATTCTATAATTTTACTTATTTCATTCGCACCGCTGCCATCAAATAATAGATGTTTGCTACAATTAACACTTTATTACATAAAATATAGAAAGATTGCATTTTGAAGATGGTTTCGACTCAAAAACTGAAAGCCAACTGTCGTGATTAATTATTTTTGATCTTGGTCCAAATTCTAAGTTAAGTGTAATTATTTAAATCATTCGAGATGCATTTGTATGAGAAAATTCTTTGACTGTGACTGGACACTAAATATGACCTGTTTCTTGACGTATGTAATTTTTCAGACGACAGAATTTACCAGAACTTTATTGATGTTCAACGTAGAATTATATTATTTATCAAATTATAGCAGTGATTCACAACACTTTCGTCATAATATCTGTTTTTTCTAATATTTCTACTACTTCATGAAAATAAGAAACAACATATTTTTACACTTGGCTGTATGCATATTAGTTAATGGTAGCATGTCCATCTTTGCTTTGGGTTCAAATAGAATATAAAAATGCAACATTTCAAAATTTGCTGTATTTGCATAGCATATTTTCATTGCCGTGTCAGTCATGTGTCTGACACTAAAAAGGTCTACATGAGACATATATGTCTAACATATGCAATTAGATAGAAGGAGAAAAATAGTTTTGATATATGGTCATGTCAGTCATATATGTGTGATATAAAAAATCGCGTTTTACCAAAAGTTTTGGCAAAAAAAAATTTTTTTTGATACATTAAGATTTCTTGATACATTTTTAATTGAATATTCTAAATTACCAAGACCTATGTTTTTTTTTTTGCTAAGACTTAGAAATCTTTTTTTAATTGTTAATGATATCTACATTTATAACAAAATCATCTTAGACCGCATAAAGGAATATATTCTTCCACATTTACCTTTTCCAGTCGGATGCCGCCTTCTTGCAATTTGCGGGAAAGGGTTAAATTGCTACTGTACTATTTTATCAGGATTGTCGTAAATATTTCAGGCATATCCTTGGTATTATTTAAAGTGGTTTCTTTTAATGGAAACATCATTTATTAAATCCTGTTTATCCAGAGAAAAATCATAAATCTTTTACCACTTCAATCCATCCATTTATCCTCAGCAACGTCTTTATTCCGGCTCACCTTTAATTCACTAATGTATCAATCGGCCGCCCTCGCGAATTTATTCAATGAGAGAACAGAAAGCTCCTGCTATCATAACATCGAAAGCTCCTACATTGAGACAACCTGCAGAAATAGAATGATCGAAGGAATCCCTCCAATTAAAATAATCCGACAATTTTCGCTGAAAGCTTTTCTGAAGCGCGGATTTACAAATCGAATGGATTTCATCCGATCCGTTTCTAAATAATGGATAGTAAACAAATGCAACGGGAATATAAATACGAATTATTCTTAATGCTGTATATTTTTATGGGATAGGAATATTTTTGTTGTAGGAAATTGATGTAATCTGGAACGTGAGGTATTTATTAATAATTCAAATAAGCGTTTTTCTGGTAGAAGTTTTTTACATTGTGTGAAATACACAAATACAGCCTGATATAGCAAACCGTTGTGCTTTTAGAGACTAAATGTATAACGTAACATAAAATTTGATAAAACAGATTTTTTTAGTATTATATAATGTTAATACAGAGCTAACAATTAAACAAAATATGAGTTTTTGAAACTTTATTATAAGAAATATTTTAGATATATATTTCCAAAACACATACTTAGTGGAACAATGTGTTCTGCCTCTGATTGCATTTTTTGTATTATTTGCTATGAAAAGTGCGAAGCTTATAAAGCTAAAACGCTCATGCTAATTTTTGATAAATTTGCATTGAATATTAAATTTGTATTCGTTGTTTTGAAGTATTTTTATCTTTCCTATAGAATTAACTTATTAATAATATTGAGATTTGCTCATTCAGTATTTTTTGTAATGTTATCATAGAGCTAAAAAATAATCAAAATATGCGTTTTAAAAATCATAGTTCAGTTATATATTTGATACATAAAATACAATTGATACAGACATGATGGACCAATTTAAACAAAATATAAACAAAAATCGTAAAATTTATAAGAAATAACGATGATATTTAAAGTTGGAACATATAACTAAATATAGAATTTTTAATTTAAATCATTTATTAACAAAATCCGTTGAATTTACAAAAAATAAAATTGATATTTATAGTTGAAACAGATTAATCTGTTTTGCCACTGGTTGCATTTTTTGTATTATTTATTGCAAAAATATAAAGATCTTGCACTGTTTTCTATAAATGAATTTTGTATTAAACATTCCATATGTTTCAACTATAAATATCATTTTTATTTCTTATAAATTCAACAGTTTTTGTTATTAAATTATTGAAATTAAAAATTTTATATTTACAAGCTTATACAATATTAGCCTGGCGTGTATTTGCTATTACCATTTGATTTCATTTGAATACATTTTCTCTTCTATTCAGGTTATTATTATACAGGATAGTTGTTTTGCAAAATATATGGATTTTTTTCTTTATTTAATTTAAAAAATCATCGCTTGTTTTGATTCTAGAAAGTATAACCTAAGAACTTTTATGATGTAGAGTCCGGTGCATACAACACCAGAATTTCTTGTAACATAATTTCTGTCAAGTTTTTATCGTAAGATGAGCGTGTACATAAAAACTATTTTATTGGAATATAAATATAAAATTTACCTTCTAAGGATGATAAAAAAAAATGAAAAATAAAAAAGTAAAGTATGTATTAACAAATATTTTAACATATACTTACAACATAATATTTGTATCAGCTTCGTCAGTTTCGTCTTCTGGCTTTGTCTGCAATAATTTCAACGTCCAAATTAATGTTTTTCTTCGTTTATTTTCAATTTGTTAGTTATTAGGTATATTCCTACTACGTTTTCACTAAACTGTGGACCATTAATCTTATTGTTAACCGTTTTAGAGCAATAATTCATGTCATGGCGAATTCCTTTGTAAACGCACGCGTCTCCTGTGAAAACAAGTGACATGTCGCGACATCGTGTCTACTTGAAAATGAATAGCTCTCAATTAGAGAGCTTAATAACGGCGCTTTTGCTACATACAAACACACGGACACACACACACATATATATATATATATATATATATATATATATAAACCCAAGTCTTATGTCAACACGACAGGGATGCTTAAACTCCACCTCCGAACAACATTATTCAAACTTACTAAAAATTAAAACATTACTAACTTATGCATAATTTAATAATCAAGGCATCGTGTCTTAAGCCTAATTCCTGGAACTTCCCGTAACGAAATTGAACGTTTGAGAAATAAAAAAAAAACAATAACACAGTTCCCCAAAAAAATACAAGTTGTCTGTATTGGGTGTGCGGCATATGATGTCCAATGTGATTTTTACCACTGAACACGAATCTGAAGCCAAAATTGGGGGTCAAATGGCAAAATCACCACTGCTATTTCAATGATACAGATAAAACAATAAAATTACTAGTGGTGTATGGCATCGTGTCTTAAGGCAAATTCCTGCAAGTGTTCGTCAACACAAACGGAAAGTTTTTTGAATCATTCAAATCAGTTCTCTCAAAAGCATTGCATATCTTCGTATCTAAAACTCTACGAATCTAAAACCCCCCAATACCTCCAAAACGGCTAGACCTGCTTTTGCTAAAATCTAATCACCCCATCTAACCTTCATTACAAATTGAATGTTTTTTGGATCATCAAAGTCGGTTCCATATCTTTGGAATGAATGGACCTGCCTTCGCCAATAACTAATCAGCACATCTCTCTATCAATAAGGAGCAAAATTTTTAGAACCATTGAGATCGGTTGATCTGTGCGGCCGAAAACGTGGACGAAAAATTGTATCCACACATACAAACACATCCATTTTTTTCTAAGATATGCCAAAAGGTTCAGAAACCTCCACAACGTGAAGTTCTGCAAAAATTGTCAATTTCGATTTGCTGACGATTACAATAACTTACCCTACGATAAGTTAAAAATAAGATGAAAATAAATTTAATTTAGAATAATATAACTGCTTTAGATTTGAGTAAAACACGACAAACCCTTCTTACTATTCAATTCATTACACATGAGTACCAAGGTGAACTGAATTACTTCTTATAGAAACGTCTCCGCATATATTTCTGCCAACTGAATAGATGTTTTGATGTTTATAGGTGCACTTTCATATTACATATAAAGGTGCAATACTCTATGTAATAAATTTGCTTCAATTTATGTAGATTGAGCGCATACATATTGCGTTGAAGTATGAAATTCTAAAAAACCCCTGCTGAATACCGTGTTTGTACGAACATGTGTTCCTGAATTATATCAAAAGTTCAATTTAAGAAGTAATATAGGAAAATATTTGTTAAAGTCTGATAGCAAAATATAAAATATTTTAATAAATATAAATATATTTATTTTATAAATATATTTATTACTTTTGGCAGTATGAATGAATTTAAATGAAACCGGACGGCACCGGAGTGACACCGGAACGACACACGGAAGTAACGAAAGTCCTGTGGTATAAAACAGCGTTTTCATAATTGAATAACATTCTGAATTTGAAATTTTTGAAAACATTAAAAAAATCTAATTTTAATAATGTTATTCGTCAATATTCAGTTTTAGCCTTTATATGTACAAGGTGTGCTAAAAAAAGAGTGCGCGTAAGATTCACACGCGATTTAAGTAAAACTTATTTGCTACTGTACAAGATGGCATTTAAGTAAAAATAAATACATCATATGACGGTTTTGAGCAATGTTTATTAATAATATGGTAACACTCGTGGTGCACACATTTATTAGTGTCGACCATTATACACATTTATATAATAATAAATTATAAATTATATATTTATAATGGCATTAAAAATTTGCATGGCTCTTATAATGTTTATTTCATAAATTTATCAAAAAAAACGTAACGAACAGACATACAGACGAACATGTTGGTTGAGTACTGGGACAACCCTGCACATGTATATTGGTAAATACTTTTATATTGGTAAAAAAAAATATAAATTGTATTTTTAAGCAAAATTTATTTTTGTTTTTTTAGTGCAACAATACAAAACCAAATGCAAAAATCAAATGTTGAGGTATGCCACGTACTTTATTTGTCTTGAACAAAATAATATTTAAAGAGTTGTTATAAGGATAAAAATGTAAAATTTTATACAGTACTCGTATCAAAATTGTGCTAACGATTATCATATAACATATATTACTTATAAGATACCTATACCATATTCACGTATGCCTATTAAACCTTAAATTCTATGTTGTACGCCTTATAACTAACTATATACTACGCCTAATACGCCTACGACCCTATATACATAATACGCCCAATATTATTTCTTATCTTACGCCTATAATTTTTCTTAAACGCTAATTTTTCCGAACCCTACCGAGAATCGAACCCGAGCCCTCTGCGTGGCACGCAACGACCTTAACCAATACACCACCGTGGCGCTGAGATTGGTCGCGTTTTTCCGCGTGTCGTCGCGTCACCTTAGTATTAATTACTTAATTAATAGGTAAAGGTACCGCGGAAGAACAGTGCGTCTCTTAATATATTATTTGTGGGGGACCCAATAGAGTAGTGGTCAAGGCGCTCGACTGTCACGCGGTGGTCCCGGGTTCAATTCCCGGTGTGGGCGATAGACAATAGAGTATACCGTAGAGACAATAGATAAAACATAAGATTAAAATATAGCATGTAAATGGTAGTATATAAGGTTTGTAAGGAGTAAAAAGATATATAGGGTGTATGTTATATATAATAGGTAGGTAGGTTAATGGAAAATAATGACGAAGCGATGACAATAGAGGTATACGGTAGAGACAATAGATAATAGATAAGATTAAAATATAGCGTGTAAATGGTAGAATATAAGGTTTGTAAGAGGTAAAAATATATGTAGGGTATATGTTACATATAATAGGTTAATAGCAAATAATCATGAAGCGTAATAGATATTACATATAAATGTAGGAACTGATGGTCTTAGGTATCGTACGGTAAGATAGGTAATTATATTAAAGTCGTTTATCGTATTGTAATAGATCTTGGCTACTTTTATATCAACCATTATACACATTTATATAATGTGTATAAGTATAGCTTTACACTTTAAATATGACAAGATCGGTGTGTCATTGTAATTAGCATTTAGAAATGAACCTTCATTAGAGAAATGAAGTAATTTCTGATTAATAACTTCTATAATATTCCTTCACACAGTGGATTATGATAAACAACGCCTTAACAAATACTGTTTTTGCAACTTCACTCGTCATGTATTAATTGTGTTTGAAGAACTTCTTGTAATTAAAATTAACATACATTCAATGGCTGATGGGATTTTTTTTACTTTTTCGCTGGCGATACAATCTCATTCTTTGAATAGCTGTAATATATGTTTTGCCTAAAAATATTTTCTCACTTATTGCCACTGATTAAAAAACTATATTAACGTGGAAAGCATGGAAAGTTGTGAATACTGAGCGCCATCTACCACTAGTTTATTATTCTATTTAATATAATCCATATGAATTGCTTTCGATATAAACTGCTTATAATTTATTAGTAAGCAAAATGACAAGAGAGCAAAAGGCTATAGCAGTCCTCTTGTGTTCACGCATATGCTACAAGATAAATGATAGTATACTCTGAAGCCAAACTTATCCCATATCATAGTCTAATACATGTGCAAAATCTTCTCACAAAACTCAACGACTGGGAGTACTTATGAACAGTACACATATAATGAATACAGGAGGTTGTAATTACTTTTATGATGAATGTTGTTTATGAAAGAGCACTTTGAAAAAGTTTCAAACTATGCGGAAGAGTTCTAAGAGAATAGACTGCTTGGAGCTTGAATTTATTGGCCAGGATACGCTAAAATGCACACGAGAATAGAAATTCTTAATTTTAGTTTGGAAATTTTAAGATTGGATAATTTGGTTAATTATTTTTCTTAGGAACTTGATATTAAAATACATAGCCATAATTTCTAATATAAATTAACTGTAACATGTAACTACTAATATCTAGTTACAATTATTGTATAACAATTCCACATACATGATAAATGATATTACAGCAGTTGCCATAATGTTATTATTGACAATATTGCATCTAGTCTGCTGAGTTCTGTACAGTTTATGTTTTGCATGATCAAATATTAACTTGAGTAGGTCGGTGTACATATTCCAAACGTATTTCAATATACGAGTATTGCCTTGTACACCCAGTCATCCCCTTGAACAGAAATATGAGGCTGGGTATGACGAGAATTCGTAATATAAACAGAATTGCCATTGAATTATATATGTAGTAATATTTATCTACTTGTTCGTATGTGACTATAAGCACATGTAATTTTATTACATATATTTTTGGTTTAAATTTTAAAAATATTATATGACTTTGATACTTTTTTACAATATTTAACAATTAATACATGGCTTTCATACTTTATTACAATACTTTTTTAGTTTTTTTATATCACATCAAATAGATAATATATAAACTCATTTTTTTTTATTTTATTATATGTTTTTTTCAAAAATCTTAACCCTTTCCACTCGGATACCGCCGCTCTGGAGACAAAATACGTATTATTTTAACAATTCGAGAGTGGAAAGGGTTAATACTCAAATCTATGTGAAATTTTAAAATACATAATTTAAGACTAATTGTTTAGTGATATTTTTTATATAGAACGTTAATACATTGAATTACACCCTACGTCAAATCCTTCTTAAATTGGTATTTTAAAAAAATTATAGTTTTTGCTATAATATCTGTTCTATATGAACTATTGTGATTTAATTTGTAGTTGTCCCATATTCTTTGTAATGCAAATATTATTAGATTTTTTCTAGATTTCATGTGATAAGAAGTGAGATAGCAATGCCCCAAAAATCTAAATTTACTTAAAATCATATTTAGATCCCCGAGCAAAAACTGATCACTTGATAATACACAATACGAGACAAAAATAGAACCTGGCTAGCTAGGATGCAAGACCAAAGCCTTTATTATTCAGTCACGGAAAAACTTTACTGCAATATTAATTTTAAAACTTATAATTATTTATTCTTAGTTGATGTCAATAGAAATAGTCGTAATATGAACAGAAATAAAAATTCAAATAGTGAAAAGTCTTCACCAAACTCTGCGAATGAAGTAATGAAATTCCTTCGGGGTTTTATGTTTGTATTCTTTTATTTTTTATATTTTTATATGTAATTTATTAAAAAAAGTTTTATATTAAAAAATAATACATTTTTTTAGAAAAATTTTGTGTTAAGAATTATAACGATTTTAATGGAAAAATATGAAGTTTGGCTATCAAGTAATGAGTATCTAAAAAAGTTTAAAATTGGAAAATTCAATTGGATAATTTTATAACTAATTTTTAATCAGTTTTGTTATATTGTTATTTCAGTTTCAATTAGATAGCTTTCGTTTTTTAATTTTATTTGGTTTTAGCAATTTCTGAAAATAGAGATCCCATATTTCCTAAACGTCGTCTTAATTATACTTAGAAATTAAGTAAAGCATTTTTTTAAATGGAGGTCGTTGCTTCAGAAAAATATAATTATATATATATATATATATATATATATATATAACATGGGTAAAATTCAATTTGTTTTATAACTTAGCTACAAGTGAATCATAATTTTAAGAATAAAATTGTATTGTATTCAGATCATAAACAAAATAATTTACAACAAAAATTTGATATTATTCTTGAAATAAGTATTTACTTAAGAAGAACAACCAATAAACTTTGGTTGGAATGCAAACTATGTTAGAGTTAATAATAAGAGTTAAAACTTTCAGAGAATTGTTTTTTATCAATTTGGAACCATTTGAGCCCTTGAGTGCAAGGAAATTCGAAAATGTCCATATTAAGGACTACCCTACATATATACATATATGTCTGTGTATATAAAAAATAGCATCTACATAAAATACTGATATGATACTGATAAATTGATTTTTCCACTTGTATACCTTCTTAGGCGAAACCTATTACTTGTTCGTCAAAACTTATATTTTCTTATTAAAATCCTAATAATTATTGGCACATATTTTAACGATTAATGAACGTATCATTTTATAAATAAAATAGAAAAACCTAAAATTATTATAAATGATTAAAGAATACTTTTTTTAATTGTTTGTGCATAGTTCATACATAATAGGGTGTAGAGCATCCAGGAAATCTTATATAATCTTACCTGGAAATTCAATTAAATAAAGCTATTGATATGACCACTGAATGCAGATTCTAAATATTTCTCGATGCAGATATATAAACTCCTAGAACCTGCATATTGTTATTTTATCTCCTGCACCAAATTCTGCTCTATATGGAAATTGGATTTCTGCTATGTAAGTCGCCGTCCCACGCCATTCCTTTCCATTCCGTCAAAGCAGAACTATTACCCAAAGAGCCGAGTGTCGAGTCCTGAATGATTTATAAAGGGGCAGACTTCCGATCCGACTCTGGCCATAAATAACAACAGTAATTGTACATTAATCATAGGTGCCCCTAGACGGTCACTTCTAATTGATCGCCGTATTCTGCCTCACTAAATATAATCCTATTAGCAATATTGCTTCTGGAGCAGTTCGCCTCGAATTATTTTCTTACGACTGGTAATAATAGTTCGAACAAGGGTTCAGTCGGGGGGAGCCAGATTTTTGATGTACAGTAATGATCAGTAAGGAAAAATTATATGAAATATAAAACTAGTTTATGGAATCAAGTGCAAAGCCTTGAAATTTGGAAAATTATTATTTGATTCCAATTTATGTTTCACGAAAAAAGTCTTGTAGCATTGTCATAATTATTACAATACTTATTAATGAAATATGAACACAAATCAATTTATTGGCAATGTGTGTATTGAAAAATATACAAATTGAATAAAAATCAAGAAAACATATTAATATATAAGATACCTGGAAAAATATTAAACAGAATTAGTGATATCGTAGATGATAATCATAGCTAAAACTTGAATTAGAAATCGTAGTTGAATATTTTTCTTACATGTTGAGTTATTTATTCACTAAACAATTAGGAAGATATTGATATTTCTGACATTATTGATATTTTTTCTAAGAGTAGACTATAAATATAATTCTGATATAACACGCGCACTATGTTATCATTTACTTGTCAAGTTTAAAAATTTACTAAAGTTGAAAATAATTAAAATATAAATTAGGCATGAATGGCATTTTTCCTTTAGGTTAGTTGCTGAATTTCCCGATATGTATAAAATGAAGTTGAAATTTATTTTCTTTAAATTTTAATGAAGGAGTTCGAACATCTACAGTTCAATCCACGAACTAATCCCAAACAATTTATCCATGATTAATTACAAATTGATGATCTGGTCAATCTTTACCAAAAAGTAGTCAGCACTATTCCCAACCGCCATCTTTCGAACAAATTTTAAATTATCAAAATCGGCGCGAAAATTTTTGCACTTATCTGCAATTACAAGAAATCATTATATCTTCCGCAAAACTAATTGATTTTGAGTTCTTATCTCATTTTATCAAATGACCTTTAACTTTTTGAAATCGATGCAGCAGTTTTTAAGTAAATGGTCAAAGTTGATAAAAGGTCAAATTTTGGATCACATAATTGCTCGTATATGCACATATCTGATATTTTCAATATTTGTATTAAATGATTTAGATTGACATAAAACGTTGAGATATAAAAAAATAAACTGGATTTTTTTAGCAAAAACATAGTTTTCTTTTTCTTCGGGAAGTTGTTATTTAGACCTAGTTCATCATATCTTACATAAACTTATGCAATTGTGAATTGACCTCATAGACCTTATACTACATAGACTGCTAGTCGAGCGCAAATATTAAAATATTTATCATAATAGTTAATTTAATTCAAATATTATCTGTGAGTTTTATTGGAATAATATAATGGCAATTGTGATAGCTGATATTTTTGTAAGAAATTATGTTAATAATATTTTTCCTGTGAAATAAATGTACTCAAAATCGAATCCACCTGTTAATATAGGTTTATATATTATAAGGTCTATGTTGGACACGTAATATATATCATATGACATTTGGTCAATCAGGAGAGTTCCGTGATTGTCGGCAACGTTCGCTCAGCTAGTGAGGTCACACTACCTTCTATGTTTGAGCACTATATACAGCGCAAAACATATAAGGACTAGCAGTCCATGTGGTGTAATGTTTATGATTGACCTATATAGGAGTAATAAAAAAGCCATTATATCCTTCTAGTTATTCAGACCTTTTAATTTTACATAAACCCAATTGTTTTAAAAAATACTATTTTACTACTGATTATTCTCATATATCATTTGCAGTAGGCCGTAACATATATTCGACAAATATTGCAACTGACAGGAGAAATGATTTGTACATTATATCATTTCATTTTTATGTTCATCTCGGTGCAAAATCGCAACGCAAACAATGTAGCACGGTCGGCGGCGCATTAAATGAAAAATCATTATGTTCGACCATTTGTTAAACACAATCTCGTCGGAAATAATATGATATCGTTTAATTTTATATTCGAATAGTACGCCAGACCGCAGAAGAAATGTTTGCTGCCGACAGGAAAAATATTATAACAAAGCGAAGCACTTAACACAATTGGATTACGAAAAAAATTGTTTGGTGTTTACGTTTTCCTGAATTGGATAAATATTATGACATGAAATTTAGTTATTGCGTTGTTTTGGGCTTCACTGTGGATTCGAAGGAAGATATCGAAATTTCATAGTCGATAATTTTTACTTAGACATATTATTAGTAAATTGTTGTTGAGTAAAAACACTCCTTACCTAAAATAGCTGCTTAAATAAAAGAATCATCAGCAATAAATTTGTCAAAGAAATAACCATTTATTTTGCCATCTATAAAAAACTAAGTTGTTGAAAAATTTAGCACAACAATTAGTCAAGTACTGATTGCTATTTATATAAATATTTTACTAAAAAATTATGGCATATTGACCAATATTAATATTATTGCCAACATCCAACACATACAGAATTTTAATAAAATCTTTATTACAGCAATGTAAAGGATTTGAAACAGTTATATTTGATTTTTTGAAGAAAAATCAGAATGTGATTGTACGAGTACATACTTTAATTTAAGTCTACCCAGCGATTGACCATTCTATTTCTGATGAGATTATATTAGACTTAATATGTGAATATACGTTGCAGCAACTCCCCAAATGGCTATTTTCACTTATAATCATATTTGATATCAATAATAGCAAGTGAAAATCTGATATTCACTGCTTGATATGCAGCTGGCCAAGGTAGATACAGAGCCTGGTCGCTGACCCACATTTTTACCATGAAGCCCCATGGTCTACTCTTAGAAGAAAATATATGAATAATGTCAGAAATATCAATATCTTCCTAATTCTTTAGTGCATAAATAACTCAATATGTAAGAAAAATATTCAACGATGATTTCTAATTCAAGTTTTAGCTATGATTCATTATAATTTGTTGTGGGAGTAAAAAAAAGAATAGTTAATCATCTAATTACTTTCAAGGTAGTTCAACTAATAGTTTCAAATTTGATCTCTGTTAATCATCAATATCCCATTCAATATTATATTACATGTAGTTCATTTACCAATATTTTCCATAAGAATATAATAATTTGATATATGATATATATCGTAAAGTGACATACATGCCTCGAGATATTTTCAATTATGACAACGTATTATTACGAAATGATATCTCGGTGCAATATAATACGTACATATCTTGATAAAATTGATTAAATTTCAGGGTCCTACTAAATCCATTACAATGATACCATTATATATTTTTATCTAAATTTTTTTACTACTATAAATTATATTATGAAAGCATTAATAGACTGGATTAACCTATGACTTAGCATTTCCACAATCGCTTTATAGATCTAAGTTGTGTCTTTTTTTTCAGAGTATTATTTGCACTTGCAAACGTTTTTATCTATTTTTTATAGTACGTGTTGATTTTACACAAGGTTGCACATGACGATTCATCAACTTTTACAATGGGCATTCATTAAAAATATTTACACTGGGTCACCAGCAAACGACAACAGAAATCGTGCATGTTTGGCTGGGTTAATGCGATTAAATGTAAAAACTGCATTTTTGTAGAGGAAGGTATTTTAACTGACTAGAAAGCTCATTATCACAAATAGAGTAAAAATATATGAAAATAATAGTATTATATAATCACTATAGGCTACAGTCTATAGCAAATAGAGATTAAGAAGTTCTATATTTTGTCTTAATCGCTCCACCGTATATGTATTGCCATAACAACGCTATGTTATAGTCTATTTTTCCGGAGAATTGCCTCTTTAATCATTTTAACTTTATTTTGATTGAATAATAGCCATTTACAATCTCATAATTTTTAATATCAGCCCTCTTTTTGTTCCTAACAAAGTTCTTTTCCTAAATTCTAAAATCAGTTTCAAAATCAAACCGCCGTGTTTCATATTTCCCAATCTCTGCATCTGCAATAACATCAACGGCATTGTGTAATTTATCGATTGACTTATTACCAGCCAGGGGGCCTCGTTCACAATAATCTGTTTTATCTCGGTCGATGTTCACCCGTTCAGAAAATGTATCGCTAGCAACGCTTATTTATAACCGAAGTGTCTCTGATATACGAAGGGCGGTTGTTAGATGTTTCTGGCGAAAGGAGAACTTACCCCCCACACCAGGAGTGGGAAATAATAACTGATGCGAACAATGTGCAGTAATATGTTTACAGATATCGTTATATTGCAACGTCTCTGCTGCGCCCCGGTGCTGAAGGAATTATTTATTGCGTTCGCTTTTAATAAAAATGATACGTACGTGCCTTATCACTTCACAACTGTTACATGTACACACACACAAACAAAAAAGTCCACCATCGATATCTCAAAAACAAGTAATGCTAAGAATTTTTTAACAGCAGTATTTGAAAGTAGAGGGAAAAAGTTATATAACCAGCCATCACCTTGATTCCTACGACGTTGCTATAATTATTTCTTTCGAAACTATATACAGTGTAAATATGTACCTATGAAATTTATATTATATAAATAAGACATATTATCTGTTTTTTATGGCTGTTCCATTTTACGCCGCCTATGGTGTAGTAAGAACTAGGTGACAAATTTTTGAAAAACAGCAAAAAAAAAACATTTCTTCAATAATAAATTATTGTCAGATAAATATTTGATTAATATGTGTCTTTATTGTGATATAATTTGGTTTGGATTTTACAATATAATTGCTCAGTCAAATTGGACCTCTGTGCCCCGCCATTGTGTTACCCGAGTGTGACAATTTTTTGGTTATTGTGGTTGATTTTTATTAATTTTGTTTATTTAAGCTTTCGATTACGTTCTGTAATCGTCAATAATATTTTTAAGACTACAGTCAAAAATAATGACACAAGTGCCTCACACAGGTTTTAAAGAATTAGGACTATTTGTTGAGCATTGAATTTAATCATTTTAAAATCGGTCGAATTTGAGAGGACCTCCGTTAATAAAAATATTCTTAAGTTTGTTCGAAAGTTTTGTCATAAGTCATAATAATTTAAATACTTGATTGTTTTATAAGAAAAAAAAATTAGTAGAAATTAATCCTGTATACTCCACACAAAATAATTACGCAATAATACTGAATTATATATATTAGAATGCATATTGAAATTACTTTCAATATAAAATTGGTTAGAATTATGGATATGAATAATTCTTTTTATTGTACTCATTACTTAATAATAATGCTACTGCAAAATAATTAAATATATTGCATTGTATTGTATTTAAAATATTTTTCTATATATTTACTAGGATATGTATATATATATATATATATATATATATATATATTACTAATTTATTATATGTAAATCGGAAAATTTATTTCTCAAAGTATTGTATCACTTCGAACACTTCAAATTCTTCAAGAAATCTACCGAAAACCTGAATGTAATATTGACAGATGTTACCTTATATCAGTATAATACTTGAAATGCCTGTTTTGTGATAAAGATGTGTTTAAATCAGAGGGACTTATCGCCATCTTTTCGCCTTATCACATGTATTGTATCTTTCCTCACTTTATACTTTCTGCTCCGTTTCAAATGTGACTCGTTTGCGGTGAGATATCGCAATTCGTTTATATCATCCAGACGTTTTCTTCGTTCAATTAATACCTGATATTAAACAGATAAAGGCAACAAATCTTCTTTTCTGTATTGAACAAATATTTCATTCCTTGGCGACGAATCGATATAAATATAATAATAATATTGCTACGAATGCGGAGATACAAAATGATGAAAATAAAATTCTACGACACAATGTGAAAAAAATTAAATAGTACCAAAATGTATAAAATATGTGTTACTCGCCAACTTTTAAAATAATGGGTTAACGGTTACTGATCTAGCAGAGAATAGGCGATTTTGCTTGATGATCCCATTTTCGATAATCCTCAATCACACCCAAGAAATATAGTCATTTACCATTGCCCTTTTTATAAACCACTTAATAGTTCCAATATATTACCATTTAAATAGAGCTATCACCAACAAATCCTAACAAATATATCGTTCCCATAAATCTTAATACATTTCGACCTCTATTCGGACACAAACTAATCTGATTTCGTAAAAATCCTCTTTGTATCAACGGCAAAAATAACAACTTTGAACCTACTCAATGGTGGGATATATATCCTGATCAGACGTCCAATTTATACGCCGAATCCTTTATAATGGTGACGTATGCTAGTCCATTTTTGGGGATCATAGATTTGTCGGTCCTCTGAAAGGGACATCAGAAGCCAACAACCCTCTATGGCAGTAAAACACAATTTAAGTGTAAAACAAACCTAGGGAGAGCGTACGACATGTGCTCGAAAAACGTTTCCGTATATACTATGGCCCGTTTTGTGGAAAAGGTAGCATCAATAGAAGGATAATTGTTTGAGCAAATATTTGGGATGGAAATAAATTTGGAATGCTGTATTTTGTGCAATTAGTTAAAGTTAAAATAATATATAAGTTGTAAAAAATATGCAAGAAAATTAAAATAAATTTCAAGCCTTCTATGAATAATATAAACACTTATATGTATAAGTTGTGTCAAGAGAACTATGTTCAAAAACTGTAGATAATGGTGATTTGTTTTCATGTTTTTTTAATGTATCTATATGACATATAGATATATTGATAGATTGTAGCAGATATAGTATTATGTGAATTTACTCCAAGCGAGTTTTTCCAACATGACCTACACCCTAAACCTACTGACCACCCTTGGGCTATTGATTGGATTTTTATTGTAGACACATTGAATTTTTGTTTTTGGACACCTGACATAGGAAATTCTACAAAGTATAGAGACAATGGCCTCACAGGTATTATAGGCTGACATTTTATTAGAATGAGATTGTTAAATCAAGATTTTGTCTGATTAACATTGTCTTCAATAATTTAGTTATAGTATAAACTATGTATATTATTTAATATACTACACTATATAAACAAACTAATTTGTCTTTCTATACTGAATGAATCATTTTATGAAAGATTAACATGAGCTCTGTGAGGTGTCAGTAATACTGATTATTTTCCAATGAATACATTGAGACATGTTATAATAAATTCTAATATACTATTACTTTACAAATCCTATTAAATATTGTTTTTGATAAGTAAATTATATATAGACTGGGCACGGTTGTGCCAGGGTACGGTAGTGACAGTCATCAAACTATACTGATTTTGAGTTAGGGTCCAAAGTGCAAGACAAGTTTCCTTTATTGCATTGAGTTAGCGCAATACATTAAAAAGAGATCTGTAGACCTGCAGATTGGTTTTAAAGAGTCAAAAAAAATTTTAGTTTAATTTCTTTTAATAATAGCTGTTACTTGTATACAGATAGATCATTTTGTTTGTTAGTTAAACATTAGTAGTTGATTAGTAACAATTAGTTTTTGCGTAGATAATTTAGGTTAGCCATAATGATGTTTTTTTTAAACAATTATTTTTATTATACAATAATACAATTTCTATTTTCATTATACTAATTTCTATTTTTGATTTTACCAATCAGAATGTTGATTCGGAATGTTGAATGTTGATCATAATATATGTTAAATATTTTTGACTATGAGCTGGTTTATTTCAATAATAAAAAAACTAAAATTAACAATGTCAAATATCAAGGAAAATGCTGATGAAAAATATTATAATCTTGATATATTTTCAGATAATTTTTCATAAATGTATTATGAATTTGTTTAATTACCAATCAAAGGTTTGATTCACGTTATTTTATATTTTTTGTTAGACGCTTTAGTTTTCGATAGTTTTTTTAAAAAAAAAATCCTTATCTCTGAAATATTTTATAACGACAATTATTTCATTACGACTAATTCACTTTTAAAGTATTTTAATTATTTAAAGAGGCAAACTATTTAAAGAGGCGAATATTTTATTACGACTATCGATTCTGAAAATTTTTTGCAGATTATGTGCTTTTACTGATTTTTATGTTTATTATAATGTAGATCATATGTATATTATAAAATCACATTTTTTATTTTTTATTCTCTATTATATACCTGTCCAGTTAAGGACATTTAGTAAAAAAAAACATTTAAAAAAATCAAATTTAGAAAAAAAAGTTGCATATCTGTCTTTTATTTGTTGATTTTCGTTTAAAACTAGTCGCTTTTTCAGGGAGCATTTAAATGAGTTTCAATTTCACGTGGTTATAAGTTAATATAGGAGATATTTTAAACACACAAGGAACAAAAAAGTTTAATTTAAGGTATATCATCTAGTTTTAGTATGATCAATTATTATAATGTATCTCAATTTCCAAATTTATTTCATGAGTTATTTACTTTGTCGCCAATTTACTGGCGACTGTCTCTCGTAAAAAGCTTTTTATTTAGGCGTGATTATCATGAAAGAAAATTCACTTTTGAGAATATGAGTTATCGCTACTCTGATAGAAGGATTAAGTTTATAAGAAAAGTTTATTTCTTAGATCTCTTCGATTAGATTATTTACTTAATTACTTTACATCACGCAACGGGTATTTTGTTGATTTGAAATACTTATTGAAATACTTTTCCCTTTGCACCAAAGCGATGATTTTCATTAAGGTTTCCTGGAAAGTTTTAATTTGTTTTTAAGAACAAACATAATAAGAGTTGGGTAATAAATAATAAATTATATTTAATGATGTAATTGGTTTTTAATTATTTTTTCATCATATTACAGAATTCATATAAAAGTGCTTGAAATGCAATGTAAATTCATATAAAAGTGCTTAATTTTATATAAGAATAGTTTTGAAATTTTAATAAATTTCATTATTCTAAGTCAATAATTTATGTAATAATATAGAACTTTTATGTAACTAATCACTTGCAACCAATTGCACAATAGAGTAATAATTTATTTCAATTACTTAAACATGCGATGAGTTCCATAATTTTATTTTAAATTCTAATAGATATTTTCAATTATTGTGTTATTCCATAAAAATAATATTTGAAAGACCTAAGTTTTATTTAAAAGCTTGCTACTGATTCTCTTTAAAATTACCTCTCAAAATAAACGTAAGAGAATTGTAAGTGGTAGTTTTTCTTCAGTAAGCAATATTTATTTTGAATACTTTATTACTAATAATTATAAAAATTTTGATAGAGAATTACTTCGTAAGTTTTGCTCTGTATTAATTAAAAATTAATATATAGCAATAAGTTTTTCATCATTAAAATAGTTCTAAAGGCCAAACTGCAAAACCAAAGAACTATTTATACATATTCTCTACATCCAATAAATTGCTTCCGCTTTTCTGCTTAAAGGTGAATGCATTTTGCAATCCTAACTACTCAGAAATAATCATACCTGTCCGATGTTAAAATTATTTTGCTTCACTATTTGATCCAGTTTCACCCATATTAATCTTACTCTTACTAATTCCAAAGCAATTACAGAATTTTAAATTCTAATACAGGCTACTTGGGAAGAAAGTTCAGTAGATTTTATCATGCACAAACAAGATTTACAATAATAAGTAATAATTTTAATATGAATTCTGAGTTCAATTAAATATTAACTTTTTTACCTAGTTTATTATTCTAAAGAGACATGTGGAAATCAAACTCTTAATTGTAAATCATCATTTAGATATACATTTATTATCATTTTCTTTTACAGAAATATTTGTATGGGGTATGCACTTCTTAATAAAACATCAACTTGAATTCCTTTTGTTCTTAGACTTTTTCTCTTCTCAATTATATTTTTTTTTATTTTCTTGTGGGATTTCAGGTATACATAAATGCTTGTCTACATATCAATTGGTGGGTCTTCATCATCAAAGGGTTTTCTTACTCTTTTTGGTTTTTTCTATTTAAAAAAATGTAGAAATTCGTCAAAAATAGTTAGTTAAAATCAAATTGTAAATAATGCAAATTTAGATATACATAATTGATAAAATTTTTATTGATGCCTTGATTGACTCAATTAGTATTAAAAAATACTAGAATAATTCTATGAATTTTTTGAGCTGTAAGTAAGTGCTAAGTGTGTGTATAATGATAACTGTTATTACACGATTGTAGAGAAATTTTTATACAAATAATTTTGTAATTTTTGTCGTAAATAATTAAGATTATCCAAATATTTACCGCTTTATCTTTAGTTTCGACAGGCCTTGTTTTAGTTTCTGTTCCAGAACCAGCTAATATTTGAGGATTCATTTCCTTTTGTTTGTGTTGTAGAGCAATTGTTAATGTCATGATTGGTAACATCTAGAATAAATTTAATATTTCCAATATTTAAATTTTCAATAATTATTACAAAAATATTATTACCTTGTTAGTCTAAGTTTATCCCTTTTAACGTTACCCTTGCCTATATTAATAAAACATTTACTTCCAGAAGTTTTGCATATTTGAGTGACTTGTTTCACTAACAATTTATTTATGTTTACTAGATTTTTTTAATTTGTTTGACAGTTATGAATTATGTTCAATCATGGTCTAATCTACTTTTGTTAATAATTTACTACCATGTTTTCTACTTTATTACCATGTTGCACAGCAACTAAGTTGCTGAATTGACTGCTTTTTACGTATAAAACAACTTCTATATTATGAATGACATGAATAATTTTATTTAGATTTTAAAATTGATGTGCAGTGTTAACTTCCATTCCAATATTTTCAATATAATCAATAAATTTATTATTTGATAGTCTCAAATTCGCATTAACCTTATTTTATTCAGTGAAAAGACTAGTAAGTTGCAGCGATTGATTTTATGAATGTTTAATAAGGTCATAACCAATTTGGTCGTTAAATAAATTAAAATTTATTAGCAATATTATGTTCTATTTTATTTTACGATAAATTTTATTATTTATGAAGTGCTAATGAAATGTAACTAAACGCCTTTTTTAGGTACATTTTATTAAAGATAAATCATTTTAACCTCATTTCAATAAGAATTTGTTTTTTGTACCAGATTCATTCAGATAGGACATTCTCACTTACAATTCAATTTCCTTTCAAATATTAATAGTTTAAAACTAATTTATAATATCAATGTAAATTCAATGCCTATTTTTTAAATATTTTATATTTTTATGAAAAACATATGCTGCAGGCTCAGTACATATATCATAAATTTATGTGGATACAATGTTTCGTTCACGATTTCGGGCGCACGGTTCACCTAATGTGAAATATTCATAAAACATTCGATTCCTACTGAAGGGGAGATATGATAATTAGTTTTTAGCAAAGGCAATTCTAGTCGTTTTGGATATACAAAGCAAAGAGTGCAAAAATTTGAAATTCATAGAAAATATTTTTTTGGGAGTACGGAGCACCCGATTGAAATGATTCAAAAAACATTCAATTTGTAATGATGGAGAAAAGTGGTAATTAGTTTTTGGCAAAGACAAGTGTACATACGCAAAAAATTGCAGTTTTTAAGAAAACAAAGCATACAACTTATAAAACCTTTTGTATTGACAAAATAACTGTTTTTGGGGAAAGCAAGAAAAATGTTTTAGAATGTCGAAAATAATTTGGATTTTAATATAAATTTTGTATAATTCCTTCAGAAGTTATAAATTGATTTTGATTGACTGGTGCGCAAATTATTTAAATATTTTATAGGGTTCATGTTGAAAAATTCTTGTAAAAAATTGACATTTATCTTGTACAAAGGTGGATAGCCTTATTGAAGTTAGAAACTTATTTTGATTGACGGGTGGGCACATTATATGAATATAGGCTAATATACCATTAGGTTCATTTTGAAAATTTCTCTCTTTTATTACAATTTTCACAATGTATGCATAGAAAATAAGTTTGATATGTGTTCCGCGTAATTTGACACGACCTCGTCGTAGCAGATGTTATAAAGACATTTTATTGACACGCCATTCGGTCGGTTGAATTTCTTCAAGGCGTAGCAAATGACACGTAGCACTTTCTGTGAATTGTACAAATTTCTTCAGCAGCAGCCGACCGTCTTCACGCGTTATTAAATAGAGGACATGGGTGCCTTCACGCACTTCAGATTTGAGCCTAGTGTCCAATTCAATTTACTCGGACACTAGAGAAATTAATCTTTGATTGTGGGCGACATACATCGACATTTTTGAGTTGCTAGTAGCAGATTTAAATTTTCTGTTTAATAGAAAATACGCTTTGAGAAAAAGAGCCCCATAGTTGGATGCCGTACATCCAAATCGGATTGATGATTTTTTTTTTATTTTGAGATTTTGATTTACTTTTGTATTATTTTAAAACGCTTTGTGCACATTGTAAATTCATTAAAAAATGTATTTGATAATATTTTTATGACCATAATATTTGCGCATTATCGACTTACCTCTGCGTGCGTATACCTACTATTTACAAAACTTTATTCCATATACCATCAGATACTTGTTCGCCCATTCACAATCATTTGTTACGGCAGCTAAAAACATTTTTTAATAAAAGCCCGTGTTTCCATTTTCATAAAAGCTCCATAAGCGGTTCAGCGAATATTCTACGTCGAGGGTTCTCAATTATTACCGCGCTACACTGTCGGATATCCGATTCCAATTATCTCCAGTTATTTCAGTTTCTATTTTTGGTTTTGTAATATCAAATGATGACTTTATTACTATCCAGCATGGCCGACGAGAATTTTCTAAATGAATATTGGATTCTACTGTGTTGCGATGCGAGTATTCATTTTCGTATTTAATTGCCAGACGGAATGTATTTTTGTTTCTGAATGAAATGAATACTTGGAAAAAATTGAAGCCAGAATGTAGCAAAAATTTCATATTTGGAGTTTATTAAAATATGCGTACTGTATGATCATGGTGATTAAAATATTTTAATATGGGCCTTTTGATGCAGTATCTGATAAACCAAATATCATACTTTTGTTTCATATATATGTATATTCATATATACTCTCTAAAAAATATTTCAACGTATTAATTAACTGGACTAGATATATTGTTTATAGATAAGCATAATTTTAATTTATTTGCAGAATTCAAGCAAATGTTGCGAATTTAGAACTTATCTTAAGTGTTCACATTTTTCGATTATTGTGTATTAATTATTTCAAGTTATACTATTTTCGTCTATTACTATATGAAGTCGGTACCTATTGTTAAGTTAACATATGACTATTGAAAGCAACCCTGTAGTTGTTATTTCTGGTTCTGATATACTTGTGACATTGGTATTTAATAAGTATTTTTGACCAGAAGTGCCCCGAAACGCTATTTTTACTTGCAATCATATTTGAGATCTAAAATTTTGAGTAAAAATCTGTTATCACTATCGATTGGTATCAAGTTGGCCGAGGTGACCAATGCCATGTCCCTGCCACGGCTAGATATTTTGAGATTTAGCTAAAGTAAGATTTTTATTGAATCTTATATCTTTCTTAAACGTACATTTCTACTTAATATTTTGGTACAATATTTTTTTAATATGTAGTAATTTTTACACATGTCCTGAAATTGATAACAAGTAAGACTGTAGGTGAAAAAAATGACCATTAAAGGATGAGGCTTTATTAGTCCCTTTCGGAATAGCTTATTTCATTTGATTCAATTTATTGCATTGACTTCATAAAACGCAAATGATTAGCATTTATATACAAATCTTCTTCTTTCAGAACTGTCAGAGATTTAGTTTTGTCTGATTCTGACAAATGTAGTTTGATCGTGCTATCTAACGTCATTCTGACGCGAACAATAGTATTATAAATACAAAATTCTCTGACCATTGTTAGAGACTTTGAAAATTGGCATATTTTAATGTAAAATGAATTTCTTTTTTAACTTTGTCCAGGTAATATTGTATCGTAGTTTTTTGACAAGTGGTTTTAGATGATCTTCGAGACGGGTTTTGTAATGCATTTTGTCTCGATCACACGTTGAGGTGTTATACATTTAAATAAAACATCAAACAAAAATGCGATTCTGTTACATCTAGTTATTAAGATGGAAATAGTGGACGTATCTTTTGTGGTTGATTGTTAAGCTGCAGTACATCCAAAATATCCCATTCAGCATACCAATATCTAATATGACGTAGTTAAAGCCAGCTTAAATCCAAGACGTAATTTGAATAAGTATAACAACTTAAAGCAACATATTTTAAATCTATTAATGATCAATTTGAAACAACATGAGTAAACTCTTGTTTATTTCTTATATTTCAGTCCATCATGCAAAAATATAGTATAATCTTAAAAGGAAAAAATAAAATTGTGCCAGCTGTTACTTTACATGCATTACATCCAATTCAGCATCCCAATATGTATTACGATATAGTAAAAGTCAGCTTAAATCCAGGACGTAATTGAAATAAGTACAACCACTTTAAGCGTCATATTTTAAATCCATCAAGAATCAATTAGTAAATGCTTGCTTATTTTCTATATTTCAATTCAGCATGCAAATATAGATTATAATCTTAGAATGAAAAAACAAAATTGTACCAACTGTTGCTTCCGCTCGTTACCGGATCACTCCCGCCCGTCCGGCGTTATCTCGAGTTCGACCGCCGTTCCCGCTGCGGTTGCATTATCCCGGTAATTATTTTATTATCTGATTACGTAGACGGCGGTGCTGGCAGCGACGGCTAATTGGCGGTTGTTAATATCGTCTCTCTTCTAATGAGGCCTCTCGCCGATCGCTCCCGTTCGCCTCGGCTCCGGTAGCGATGGCTAGACCTCCAATTAACGTTAACAAGTAATCTGACGCACACTCCATCATATGTATCAGACTCATCTACGTTCCTGACTTACAATATCGCCAACAGGCCCACTTGATTGATTAGAGTAGTGCCAAAGGCTGCAATGCGGTTCTGGATTGGGCCTGGAGTAAAAATGTCATCGGAGGTAATGAAAGGTGAAAATTTAATGGAGGTGAAGTGAAGCTAATCATTAATGTTGGAAAAATACTGAAAAATACAGCTCAGGCGTTAAATAATTGTCTTTTCTTGTAAAACTTTTAATTACAATTTAATTCTAATTATATGGCTTTTTCTAATAGATTTTTTTATCTGGTGTATCTGGTGCAGTAAAGACTAATTTCTTTTTCTATAGTTCAAATTCTGAGATCTTGATGTATCAACCAATTGGGAACGCACTTTGGAGCGTTCACGATTTCTCTCAAAATTTTATTTTGGAACCTTTGTAGAATAGTTATGTTTGATTTACTGGCCGCACTGCATAGTTGTAGGCCGTAAGACCATATTGGTTTAATAATTGTCTTGTATATTAGGAGTTTATTTTCTATTGTGACTTGTGATTTCCAGCCCATTAACCAATTAAGTTGCCTACGTGTTGATTAAAGTTGTTGACGCTTCTTTAGAATATGTTCATGCCAGGTTAATTTTGTATCTAAATGTATTCCCAGATATTTAACAACATTGGATACAGGAACCCAGTATTTGTCCAATCCTGTTGTGACTAATTAACTTTACTCGTCATTTTCCCATGACATCATATTCGAGATCTATATCTGCAAACGAAAGTTTGACATCAGAGCTGCCTGATGTCGGGATTTGGCCGTGATGGAGTCGAACCAGAAAATTCGGGACTAGTTTGTGCTAGCCCACGTCCAAACTGGTTATCCAACTTAGTTACCTCCAACCAGAAGATTTTTTTATGATTCAATTATATGAGATTCCTACATAATTGGTAAATAAACCGAACATGCTTTTATCATGCTTTTTTTTCAAATTTATCAATATTCAAGAAAGATTCTATGATTTGAAGCAGTGATTCCCAAAGTAGTCCACATGGTCCCCCAGGGGTCTATGGCAACTTTCAAGGGGTCCACGGCAGGGAAAACAAAATTTGGGGGTCCATGAAATAAAAATATGGGTCCACGGCAAATTTAGAAAAGAACCAAAAAGTAAAACATTACAGAAGAATGTTAGTATTGAGCGCGGAGCCAGCGACCCATTGACCACGCATATCTCGAAAACTATTAAACGTTCCAACTTCAAATTTTTGTCACATTCTTAGTAAGGTACAGTAACAATATGTGCCAAATTTCATCAAAATCGCAATATGTGTTTTTGATAACATATACTACCTGTTTAAATATTAGTATTGAGCGTTCAGCCAACGATCCATTGACCACGTATATCTCGAAAACTATTGAACGTTCCGACTTTAAATTTTTGTCACATTCTTAGTAAGGTACAGTAACAATATGCGCCAAGTTTCATCAAAATCGCAATATGTGTTTTTGATAACATTCCACCTATTTAAATATCAGTATTGAGCGTGGGGCCAACGACCCACCGACCACGCATATCTCGAAAACTATTGAACGTTCCAACTTTAAATTTTTGTCACATTCTTAGTAAGGTACAGTAACAATATGTGCCAAGTTTCATCAAAATCGCAATATGTGTTTTTGATAACATATACTACCTGTTTAAATATTAGTATTGAGCGTGGAGCCAACGACCCATCGACCACGTATATCTCGAAAACTATTGAACGTTCCGACTTTAAATTTTTGTCACATTCTTAGTAAGGTACAGTAACAATATGTGACCAGTTTCATCAAAATCGCCATATGTGTTTTTGAGAAAATACCACCTATTTAAATATTAGTATAGACTATAGAGCGTGGAGCCAACGACCCATTGACCACGCATATCTAGAAAACTAATGAATGTTCCAACTTTAAATTTTTGTTACATTATTAGAAAGGCACGGTAACAATATGTGCCAAGTTTCATCAAAATCGCAATATGTGTTTTTGATAACATACCACCTATTTAAATATTAGTATTGAACGTGGAGCCAACGACCCGTTGACCACGTATATCTCGAAAACTATTGAACGAGCTTATAATAAAAAGTGTTGAATCTAACTTAAAAACAATAATTCATCTTAGAAAACAATCAAATAAAAAATATCTTAAGTTTAATAAACTAAATACAAGAGCTCAAAATAAAAAAAAAACTATCAACAAGAAAAAGCCTGTGTTAGCATGAATATTGATGCATTTGCCTCTATCTCCTGATAGTGTCATTCTAAGGGCTGTTTGCACATATTTTGCCTTCTATTTTAAAATATAGCATCATCAAAAAAATCTATACTTGGCTTGTTTTTAGAGATAATGATGGTGCGCCTTAGATCACATGCTGATTTGAGCCTCGATCTATTCTATGAATACTATATATTAAAATTAAGATTCTTAACCTCATTATTCCCAAATTATTATATTAATATCCCTAATCCTCCTAATGCATTTCCCACAATGTATACACTCATTTATCCTCTTAAGATCTAATTATACAATAATCACTTGCAAAATGTTATTATTACAATACAACCCACAAAGCTCCCGAATTAACCTGTATCGAAGTGTACTAACTATTGAGCTACTAATAAACTTAAGCTTCCACCATGTTCCGTGCGGGTATCCTATCTCAATCCAATACTTTGAATATTAATTGCTAATCTTAACCCTGCAGGGTAATAGTTTCTCGGTCGTATAATTTGAACAAGAACCTTCCATGTAAGGCCAAAGCACATGTTACAAAGCTTGTCGAGATATAATAACAATAATTTGCACATTCGAAAATTTATTATCACGATCTATTACGTGTAGGTGCAGTTTTGGGTCAGTATAAGTTGCTTATAATATTTATTACACATTATAATAATAGTATTAAATGAATATAGGTACCCTATGGCGTTTCTAGTGAATTAATTTTTGATACGATTAGAAATTTCTATGTACAATTTCATGCAAACCATAACGCAATAATGGTAAAATATATTTCTAATCTAATTTCATTAAGATCAAACAATAATATAGATATACATATATGTATATTAGGGTGGTCCTTAATACTAACTCTAACATTAGTCCGCACTCCAATCAAAGTTTCTTGCTTCTTCTTCCTAAGTAAATACTTATTTTATGAAATTATGTTGTAATTTTTTTTTGTTTCTGATCAAAATAAGCAAATACAGTGTTATTCTTAAAAATTTTGATTCACTTATCGGTAAGTTATAAAACAAATGAAATTTTACGCATGATTTGCCATAGAAACATTGGTTGGAGTGCGGACTATCTTAAAGTTAATATTAAGATCTAAAACCATCAGGGAATCATTTTTTATCAAGTTGGAACATCCATATTAATTACCACCCTGATGTATATAAAGCAAAAAGAAATATCAACATAGTATTTTCTAAAGAATGCATCTTCAAAAATGTTTAATTGATAGTTTACTACATTAAAAACATAAAATGTAAAAATTTAATATTAATACTCAAATTGATACTAAAACTAAAAGTAATCTTGCAAATCTAACTAAAACAGTAAAGGTATAATTATTTTGAAATACTAAATGTATTTTTGGGATACAATTTTATTCACTATAAATTGATTGAAATTAAGTAATTATATGGGTCTATATGTAAATATGGATAAATAGAATAGTCATGGTTTCATAAAGCATTTGTTTTCAAGGATATTCTGTTAAAAATAAATTATTAAAATTAAATGATAGAATATAAATATTTTTATATTAGTATTTAGAGAAATCTCGGTACTAAAACTAAAAGTGATCTTGCAAATCTATCCAGAACAGCTAGTGTAAAAGTTATAATATAATACCTTGTGTATTTTTATAATCTTCTACATAAATTATTTCTTTTCTAAAATTATTTGTAATAAGTCTATTGAAATTAAATAGTAGTATACATATTCATGTATATATAAACCAAATACAGAAGTTATCTACATATGTTCTAAAGATTTTGTCTTCAAGGTATCTTCAAAGTGAGTTTTCAAAGTATTGATAACTTTCTAGATAAAATGATGAAAAATAAAATTTGTATGTATTAATGCTGAAATTTAGATGCTGAAACTAAAAGGTATATTGCAAATATATCCAGAAAATTTTTTTCTATCAAAATCATATCTATCTATAAAATCATATCATAAACAATCACATTTATAAAATCATCTCTATATACATTTGTATGGGACTCGCCTGTAGGCAAGTGGATAGGGCTTTAGGATTTGAATCCCAGTTTAAGCTTTAGGGTTGATACCTGATTCAATCAGCCTGATATGAAGCAGTATTAACATCGGTTTCCACTTGGAAATTTAAAAAGTATACGATATTGCTGTATCAATAAACATGCATCACTATTACAGAAATTGTAATAATGGACATACTTTTATATTGAATTAGACAACTATTTGAGTTAAAATGAATAAAAATGCATGACTATCACAGAAACTGTAATAATAGAGATATTTGATATCGAATTGGACAACTATTAGGAATAAATCTATAACACCGTCGTAGTATTTTAGGTCAAACCTTCAATACAGTTAACAGAAGATTTTTTCTGAGCGCTGTTTGAAAAAAATAGAAGTGTATGTGTAAATGTGTTTGTTGGAATAAATCTATAACACCGTCGTAGTATTTTAAGTCAAACCTTCAATACAGTTAACAGAAGATTTGTTCTGAGCGCTGTTCGAATAAAATAGAAGTGTGTGTAGATGTGTTTGTTTCTTCTATTACTGCACGAAGTGATATATTTTTATATTGAACCATAGCACTTGAAATGCAAATTTCAAAATAATCAGATCATGTCAATGCAAACATTTCAGGACGTCCCAAACTATTTCATTTCGATTCATAAAATAAATGGAATCGACCACAAAACGCAGCACTTTCTTCTGACAAGTCAAATGTTTGAAAGCTTTTCCTCGATCTATTTGTTCATGCGTTATCTATTGTGCCAGGCACGCATTTATCATAACGTGCACTTTCTGTACGTGATGTATCTCTCTCGGCTGCTCTTCTTGGGAAGCATCGAAGTTTTCGATAAAGTTGGGAGCGATCAACCGTTACCGCTGCCACCGCCTGACAACTTGCTGAATTAAAGCAACAGCCAGACAGACAGACGGATAGCGGTGGTAACACACACGCAGAAACAAATTTATAACATACCGAGAACTTTGGATGTGTGTATATTTATTTGCACTCTCATAGGGATGAGAACAATTCAGGAGTTGTAAGATAATCGATGTTCCAAGTGGTCGAGGGTAGAAGTATTACGCGCGGGTATACAAACTTTGGTTTCTTCAATTTTTCAATGTGTTCCTCAAATTTGATTTGAACAATATTTGCAGTACTAAAAGAGAAAATAATAGGCTTTTGAATAACGCAAATAATAAAGTAATTAAACAAAACGCACTAACCGAAATAACCGAAAACATTAATTGAAAAATTATTTTATGCTTTTTAGCCAATAATAAAGGATTATTTAGCATATATTTCTATACATTATGTGGTCTAAGCCAATATGAGTAGAATCACGTAATTTGGTATATCGGATGTTTTCAAAATGACTTTCAAAATGGCGTATAAATTATTCAAATACAAGGGTATTAGGCGATTATGTATGGCAATGCGCCCACACCCTTGCGCGTCATGACTATTATGTACTCGTCTGGCAGACCCTTGCAACCGTCAGAATGGGCTGGAGTTTTACATATGCTTTCTGAACAATTAAAAGAATATACCCTCAAAATTTGAGCCATGTGCGCGTAAGTTATAAAAAATTTTTTTTACATCTTCACAAATTGAAGGGATGATGACGCAATCGCGGAACGACTGCCAGACTGGTACTTTCTTAATAGTCAATAATAAAATATCATTAAAAGAAATTCTAGCTTTGAAAAAACAGGTTAGTCAAATAGTTCACTGGCTCTTCGACTACTATGTGATGAGGCTATTCAAAAGTCCCAAGTTTAATACTTTTTTTCGACAGTCTGATGTCAAGCAGTATTGACATCAGTTTTTACTTAAACAGCAATATATTTTCAACAAAAAAGAGCCTGTCAGGGCATTGCTGGAATATTCCAATTAGATAGGTGACCTTAGTGTTGTCTTCTGATAGCTTTCAGTATTAAAAATTACTTATGTCTCAAATAGTGAAGACAATCAATAGGTTGCATACTAATAATATTATTTTTAGTGATAAAGTAGTGCTTAATACAGCTTATAGAACATGTATTAGCAAAATTACTAACAAAAAATACGAAAATCTGATCAGTTTCACAATGCTTATGCAAATACAATATTTCAAAAGTTTATAAACATTTTATTCGCACGTCATATGGTATCTGACCAACGAACTTCAAGTTATCTAAATTTATGATTGATTTTGGATCTGTTTTAAATTATAATATTACGATCAATAATACAAATGCAGGAAAATCAATTTTGCACGTCACTCTAAAATTAAACATTAATTGTAGACTACTATGCAGCTGACTCGTTAGTTGAAATTTGAAACCATTTTGATATATTAATTGACTTAATTAATACAATTTACTCCTATCAATCATAATCATAAAACTTATATTACATATATTTAAATTTAAGTTGGAACTTACAAATTGCTTTTGTTATGTGTGGTTGGAATAACTGTACCTAAATTATCCTGTCATGTAAAAAATGAGTAAAATAACTATTTATTTATCCTTATATTACATGTTAGTTTTTTCATGCCTTTTGCTAAACTCCTAAACTCGTATTAATACACAGGTACAGTGGAAACTCGTTTATCCGGACCCCAGTTATACAGATTTGGGATTATCCGGATTACCAATCGCGACCAATTTATATGTATGTTTATTATATGTATGTTATTTATATGTATGTTATTTATATGTATGTACATACCTGCAATTCGAATTTTTGCATGATTAATGCTGCAGTTAAATATATGTATGTAATGTAATAATAGAAAATATGTATGTTATTGTATACATAAGGAAGTGTTAATTTCTTAATAAACATTGATTTTTGTTGATACCTATGTATGTATTTCTTATTCTTAAAAAATACACAACTATGCATGTATTTGTTATGTATGTATTTGTTATTCTTAAAAAAATACACAACACTATTCTTTATACATTTTTTTTATTTCTTGGCTTTTGATAACATTTAGCCACATACATAATATAAAATATACAATATATGGGTAGCATATATATTATATTAATCACTTACATCTTAACTTTAATCTTAACTTAATTATGTAATTCTTCATACATTCGATTATCCGGATGCTTATCGACAACATTTATTCCGGTCAATCGAGTTACTACTGTATTTATATTCACAAACATTCTCACACCCTACCTCAAAGGATCTCTGGTTGATTGCAAAAATGTCTGGTCAGATCTTGACCAATATGCAGTGTTATTAATTTGTAAACCTGGGATTTGTATGTCTTTTGTAAACTTTTTTAGCAGTATGTGAACCACGACCAATTCCCATATAATATTATATTCATCGACATTTCACGTTCGATATATTCGATTTCTAACTTCATCTTGCACCCTTACGTTGGAGCAATGAAATTTCCCCAAGAGGAGGGATGAACCGCATCAGTTTCTGCATTCGCAAAACGTTCAAACAGCGGCAACGCCACCAGAGATCTTGCAAGCAAGCGTTCGCGCTAAAAACTTTCCATCGCCGAGGGAATAGTCCGAAAGAGCATTCTGCGGGTGCGATCGTAGTTTTGCAAGCGTTTCTTAAATATAATGATGGAATTATTGAAAGAAACATAATAAATACACTGTTATGGAAACAAAGCATCAAGGCACAATAATTTTTAATTTTTAATATTGTTTTAAATTTTGATTATGTACATGGAAATATGTATCCATTATTTTATATAGGGTAGTACTGCCCTATGGCAGGTCCGTGAGCTGAGTTAAACTCCAACTCAATCCAGGGAAGAAGAATTGTGTGAGCGATTCTGCTAAGAAATGCTATTTCACAACGCAGTGCCCGAGATGAGCTTATTTTCTTAAAGAGAGATCCTGAAACCAATATAATAATTATCAATCAGAATAGTGGAATATAATAATAATCAATTCAAGATATAATAAAATGCGCAAGTATTCTTATTAGATTGGCATATATATTGATCGTCGAGAAGTGGTAAAATTTTGTTTATTGGTTACTTAGATTGCAACATTTGGAAAAAAACATTTGCAGTCATTGAATTCGCAGAGTATTCAGAATATTTAGAGGCTATTTCAGTACAAAGTAAATAGTTGTAAATGGCACTTTACCTCAAAAACAACATTTGTGAACTCAGTTCAATGAAAGCGCCATAGTTAACTGATTTATTAGTTCATATATAGAATTATAGAATCTTATTATTTTTTTATATTTTGTGACAATAAGATATGGCATGTTTATATCTTATTGAGTAAATTTAATATAATATTTTATGGCATTGCAATATAATTTAACATATGAAATCTTAAAAAGATTATTCAATTGATGATGCTGCAATTCAGAACTTTGTCTATCTTTCTATTCATAGATTTAATTTTAGATACTTCAATATTGTCTTGAATTGGAATACGATTACATCTTTAAATACATTTTTTAATAATGAAGCTTTTATAAGGATTTTCATGACTATTCGTATTTGTCTGTGTGAAACTTATATAACCATATATAATATGTTAGCTTTTTGATACATAAATATACATCGAAATTCGTATGTATTACTTTGTGTAAAAAATACTTTATAATCCAACAAGATTACATTCATTTATTAATGATAAATTTCATAACTTAGTTCTTCAATTGTACGTAATATCACAAGTAATTTTTCAAGGTTTTATAGAACTTGATATTTTGATGTCAGCTATTTGCAATATCTATGTAGGCGTAAAATAAATTGGTGTCAGACTTTTAAACTTTAAGGATTTGATTTCGAAACAAAACAAACTCTTTTTAAAACTAGCTTTGTAACAAATGAATGTTTTTATTCTCTATTTTATTTACAACTGTTCATTTAAGGACATTTAGTAAATTTGGGGAACTTACAATTGTCAGCCATAAAGGGACATTGTATACTATAGAGACATGTTGGTAAATGAAAGTTTTCAATACACAATTTCAATAATTTTTAAACATAGAAATGATTTATATTTAATATTGTAAATAACTGCATTAACGATTGAAAAATTAATCACTTTATTAGTCACTTTATTAACCCTACTAATCGAGTTCTGTTTTCTTTATGTATCAAAATATTATTGGATGTTCGGTAAACATTTTATGATATTTAAGCATCTTAACAACTTGACTTTAGTGCACGTTCCTATAAGAATATATATTATATTTATGAAAATTTTATTCATTTTTTTATTATTTATTTAAGTGCAAGGTAATAAAGGATATTTTTTTCAGAAAATATACTCTTATTCCAGTTTTGTATTCAAGTTAAAATTAGAATCATCTGTGTTTGGACATAGAAATGATTTATATTTGCAAGATTCTCTATCCCTCCGGAACAGTTAAGTGGATACCGCAGCTCAGACTGTGGTCTCAAACGCCTAAATGAAATTCGTGAAATAGTTTCTGTCTCAAACATAGTATAATGTTTGCCTCATGTAATATTAAATAAAAAATTAGTTTATATTTTTTTTTGTAACTAAAAACACATTTGGTAGATCACATATATCAGTTAAATTTCTCTGTTATGAAATATTTGTGTAAATATAACTCATTGAACTCCATACCAAATTATAACATTATTGCATCCACATAATGAGTTATAATTAAAGATATTTTATATATTTAAATAAAAATCAGAAAATTATTATTTGAAAAATACATACACAAATGTGCCTATATAATTATCAAAATTAATTTACTAATAGAAGAATTTACATGTACAAAATAAATTTTAAAAGTTTAGAAAAATGCAAATAGTATTTACTAAAAGTTTATTTCTCCATTTAGTTTATTATTTCTCTATGTGTTAACACATTACAATAACGAATATATTAAAATTAGGCAATATTTATTTCATTTTTTATTTTGTAACAATTTCTTTTAAATAATACATTCAGGATCTGTGCATTTAAATCATTTCCCAATACTTCCACAAATAATGTGTCTGACAATAATTGCCCATCTAATAATTTCAAGTGACTCGCACAAAGTAATAAAGTTGCATTCGCAGCTAACTGCACTTATAAATTAATGTCAGAATATGACTCAATAGAAAAGATAGGTTCATTGCGAATTGAACATAAAATGTGATTTATTATTCACCGATTCCACAGCACCTGCAATTTGACGCTTTCGAAATTTTTACATGACACGGAAAGAGTTTGCTGGGAAATGATATTTTGAGAATATGAATGTTTGGAAAAAAACGAGACTTTAAATTTTTATATGAATTTTATTATTTGTTATTGGTACTAGAGAGTACTAAAAGAGGGTTTAATTATAGATTTGATTTAAATACTCATTATACTATATTTCATAAAGTTTTATAGAAAATCATTTATATAAACGACAACATGCATATCCGTAATAATCATTATTAGCATATATGTATATCCAAATTACAGACTAAATAAAAATAGAAGTCCTTCCGAATTACATTAAATCTCTTTGATATCTATATAAATTATAATCTATGCGAATGTATTCAATGTAAACATATAGTAAAGTAAATTAATATTAGGACACTACCTTTTCAAGTTAATCGAATGCCATGAAGACAACGTTCGATGATAACACTAGTGAACTTCTTTAGATTCTCTGTATCGGCAGAGAAAACTCTCTACGACTGAAATGTTTAAAATGAACTTAAATGTTAGTAATCGAATTGAATGCTGAATAATCAATTTTATATTTAGAATATTAAATAGTTCGATCCAAATACTGGCAAAGCTCTCGCGATGCGCTTTTAATGCGAACAGCACTTAGTGCACCGAGAGCTTGTGCTTTGTATAATTCACTCTACTACATTATGTACATTACCGAATATCTAATGGATATTCGATTCAACCATAAGACTACGGGAAACTATATGCCGCATTAACAATATGTATATCAACGTAAGTATAGCAGAAATCGCATACTATACAGGCAAAGCTACATTATTGCATTACACGCAGATACTACGGCTTACGCTAAAAGCACTTCAATTTATGCATAAATTAATGACTTCTACTGTCTTACTTTTCCGATAGATCATAATTTATTAATAGAAAATTATAGAAGAGGATGTAAATAACCGTAGCAAGTTATAAATATTTTTGGCAGGGATGAGCATTTTTTAAAATATGGGACTAATTTTACGATGAAATAAAAAAATAATTTCTCCTGTTAAATAAATGTATATAGAATCGAGTCCATCTGTTAAAATCGGTTTATGTAATATAAGGTCTGTGCATATGACGTTTAATCATTTGGGAGTGTTCCAGGAACCAGTGTTATACTGCATTTCACATTAATTTAACAATTTTAAGCACACGATTTAATTTTAGGTTTGGCACGTGACATATGACATGGCATATGACATTCGATCAATCGGGAGAGTTCCACTATTGTCGTCAACGCTCGTTGTCACAGCAAGCGATGTCACAGTCCCTTCAATCTATATACATTTTATACAATGGAAAACATATGAGGACCAGCAGTCTATATAGTATAAGGTCTATATCTGGGCTTTATATGATTTGCAGTAAAGGCTGTCCAAAAGCTGTGTATATGCTGTGCAATTAGGCGTTTTACATATAAAACTTAACTTAACAATATTATCATAAGAGCATCTTTCGAATGTGTCCTTGATAACACATACTTGAACCTAGGTTTTATGTGTAAAACGCTTGATTCCACAGAAAATACACTGTAATAGTTCATTTTTACAGTTTTTACTACCAATTTATAAAATAATATTTAATCGTAGATTTGGTCCCTAAATAATGATCAAGTAAATTACTATTGTTGTACTGAAATGTCGCTTTGTGTATATCCAATTTATACACTTATTATTCTCCTTTTCTTACTAGTAAAGTATTACATTTTATTTTATTGTTATTTATTACTTAGTTGCAAAAATGAGAATGTTTTGCAAAGTATCGAAAATTAAAGAAAATACAAAAATTTAATGTTCCTATTTTCATGATTTTTTGTACACTCAAGTACAGGAGATTACTTTCCTAATCATATACTATAGTAAAGAAGATTCCACATGGATATATTTTTGTAGATTTTAGTTAAATTATATGATAATTTAAATATATATATATATATATATATATATATAATAATTTAATTATATAATAATATAAAAATATACATTTTTAGTATTAGTAATAAGAATTCATTAGCATGTATATGGCTCATATAATCATAATCTGTATTTTAGAGAAATAATTATACAAAAATATCTCTTATTTAAAATATTCATATCGTTTTTATCTCAAAAGTGCAATTTGATTTCGATGTTTATTTCGGCTACGTAGAATTCACTTAAAATTATAAAACTGATAAGAGTTGTATTTTCAATACTTGAACTCTTGTAATAATTATTATATAGCACGTAATGCTATAATGTTATTGCATTTTTTGATGATTTTTTACTTGACGTAAATAAGAAATTATGTTAATTATTTTCTATCAAAATTTGCACGTAAATTAATAACGCTTGGACAAAAAACATTTTCAGAGTAAACATATATTTACAGAATAATTTACTGTTCCTTTTCCTTCCGTAAAACAGTGAACTCAAAAAAGGTCAATTTGTCAACCTTTTTTCAATATCACAAGTAAATATTTAACGCCATCCTAAATAAACACAATCTATGGAAGCGTGACGCAAAAAAATGACTTGACATATTTTGCATGGATGAATGATATTCAATTGTTTTGTTTGACCGGTTTAGTTAAACAATATTTTCTTCTCACGATAAAAGTGGCCATGATTCTTAAAAACAAAAAACGCACAGAGGAAATTGTAAATGATAAAATTATTTTCTAAATAGACTTCCTATTCCAAATTGTAGATAAAAACATATTTCCACTATGTTTATAATCAGGAAATAATAATTACATATCGTCTTTAATATTGAATTAAATTAAAATTATTTAAATTTAAAATTTAAATTATTCACTTTGATCACTTTATTCATAAAATACATAATTAGCAAAGTAGCTATGTGATGCAGTTTTGAATAATAATTCATTATCTTACATTTTTACATCCAATTTAAGATATTAAATTACTTACTCTTTTTTTTACTCATGCATATCTCATGAATATATTTTAAAGGGAAAAATTATATGTGTACTTATTACTATAATTTTATTGCAGATTATTCCTAAAGTGGGCTTGCATTTCTCGAATAGTAGCTTTCGGTAAGTGATAGCTATATGGAAATATTTCGAAAAATCTCAAATGTTTTTGGAATATAATAATAATTTTCAACGTATAAAAAATATAGCATAGTAAATTGATGCTCCTTTGCATTACCATTTAATAAAATTATTATCTTATCAATAATCAGTGTCTGTTAAAAAATGTTTTTAATCTTTACTCTGAATTATAGATTTAATATAATAATTACTTTCCAGATTTATTCTAGTTTTTCGAGTTCAAATTTTTATTAGAGATATTTTTTTTTGCTTTATGTGCAGATAATTTAAAAAAATATGCAATACTAACAATGTCAGATGAATCATGAAGTAAATTTTATGCATCAACATTAATAAATTATTATTTATTAAACATTCAATTATTATTATTATTTACACAATAATTTACTTTATTTGACTAGATTTTGCCACTTGCCCTTGCTGAAATTAAACCTTCTCTTGAAATATAAATCACATAACAATCGCTCATTTACAATTAGACAAACCTCAAGGTTTTTCATCAAAGTTAGATAATGACGGATGATAATAACCGAGTAAAAGTTAAAATCACATAACTCACGATCTGCGTGATGAACGTTTACGATTTTCAGATGATTAAATTTGCATTAAACTTAATCTCGAATGATAAACGAAAGGAACTTATTAGATAATCTACAGTCAGTTATTACAAAATTCAACAGATCGGTACAGAAATCATGCAGAATATTATATGAATCTAAAGGACTTAGTAGTATAACGTTAATAAGTTATAAGTTTCTAGCCCGGTCAATTTAGACCTAAAATCAGGGCGAAGGTTACAGTAATTTATAATGGCTGTGACTTGGTGAAATTGCTTGAATGATTCTTTACCTTTACCAAAAAAATTAATTTTTTGATTTTTTACTTTGTGCCAATTTTCTAGCTCGTGCCGGAATGATGAGGACTTGTAAAAGATTTCTTTTACAGCCCATTATGAATTTTTGTAACATTTAATACGTAAATTGACCGGACTATTCTTTTTGCGAATATTTGGGTTTTTATACATTAATGTGGAAGATAAGGGACGGACATTTCTTTTATAAATACGGAATTAAAGCTGTATATATTTAAAAATAAATTTCTTCGAAATTAAGCATTTTTTTAAGAACTTACTCATCAGATATTCATAATATCATTGTTTTATTATTTTAATTTTATTGAATTGTCTAATTAAACAGTCCCAACTAATTTAGTATAAATAAGTTATCTTATATGTAATAGTAACATACAATGATTAACATACATATTCTACAATGATTTTGCTTTTTATAACTCATCAGTTCTGCTTCAAATATTTCGAAACACAATTTATATAATTTGTAGGTAATATTCATCTGGTTCAAAAAAAATTTACCTACTGCTTTGGGCACTATATTTATATGATCTAACATATCATTAACCTTTCCAAAATCTGGGCCATTAGCGGAAGATTCTTAATGTTGTACCTTTCGACGTTTAAAAAACATTATTTCCTTATTATCGTCACGATTTTTATGAAAATAAGTAGTTTACATATTGACCATGTTTAGAGGAATCGTGACCATATTTTAAGGTCGTTCATGAATTGCACTTGAGTAATAACCTACAAATACAAATTTTAATAATTTAATCGAATCGTATACTTGTTCTTGGACTTTTCATTTAGTTAAAATAATGTAATTTATTTTTACTTATTATTCTATTATATTGGCATATAGAACATTTTATCATCTACTAACAAATTCAATCTCCCAACGAAATACATAAACCTATTCTTAGAAAATCAATCTTCATTTTTCGTATGAAATCTGTAAAAAAATCGATGTCGCAGACAAAAAATCAATTTCCTTCCCAACAACTTGAAGCAATAGAAGAGCACCGAGCGCAATGCAGAATTTTATGGTTCTCCGATAGCAGAATAGTATTATATGCAATCGCCATCCTGAATCATGCAGCCCGTAAAAACAAAATATCTGCAAAGCGCAATGCGATGCAACGATGCACTCGCATCAATTTTCACATTTTGCAACAATACGAGTCGGAATATAAATGTTTTATATAGGCAAAAACCGATGTCTCTATTGTATTTCAAAATATTTGATGTGAAAATAATTTCGTCATGCCATTTATGTTGCATGGTTTTCAGAGGACTTTTTAATACATTACAAGCTGATTAGTTTTGATAATGACTGATGCGATCCGCGAAAATAATCATAATGTCATTTTCTATATACAAACTTATCTGATGAATGGTATCTGATTTTTGTATCATTTTTTTTTTATTTTTTTTTTAATTGTTTAATTTTTTTGTGTATCGAAAATAATTCAGATTTTAATTTTAATTCTAACTAAAGTTTTAATATACTTTAAACAAATAATTTCAGCTTTGCAATTCCGTTTATATAATTTTTATAAATATTAGACAATGTTACAATATTTATAATAATCTATTTGAAAACATTTGATATTTCTCGAACATTTCGTTACGGTACGGAAGTTCCAGCAATTTTCCTTAAGGCACGATGCCATACGCCACTAGTTACAACTAAAATGTTACCAATATTTTTTAAAATTTTGCTCAAATATTGCTAAAATCTTACAAAATAAGATGTAGTGCTAGTGCTAGTAATTATATAAATTTACTAAAATTGGGAATATTGTACTGCGTATTAGGAGCTCTCAAATTTGGTAAAAATTGTAGGTTATAATCTTAATACTGATGTTATATCAGAATATTAGATAAGTATTATTACATTAAAAAAGATAATAAAAATGAAATTTAAAATTACTACTACTAAAAATTGTAATATAGAACCATAATGATCAATGTGCTTCACTTTTAAATTTAGTTCAAAACCTAAATTTGTTCTTGTATACTCTAATTTCTTATTATACACTTAAAATTAATGGAATTCTATTCCGGCTTCAATTAATTTTTAATTATAAAATCTTTTTTTATTTGCATAGATTTATTGCCAATCAAAATAATAATTATAAAACCTGAATAAAATATATAAATATAGCAACAATTTCATAGGGGAAAAAATTTCAATTGTTATACGTTACATATATATAAGTTTAATTGAATTTAATTGAATTTAATTGAATATGACAGATTTTAGCAAAAACTATTCCAAAATAAAAAAAATACATAAAATTAACCCATTTGTACATAACCCTGGAGTTTATAAAAGATACCGTTCAATAGAAAAATGCAATTTATATAGTTTCATTTACTTATAAAATTGTTTTAGAATATTGCGCTTTGTTCAAAACATTTCCGGAATTATTTTTATAATACATTCGAGCAAACCTCTTCAATGAATATATGCTAAGTGAATTTTATATGGAACAAGACTGTTTTCTTTATGTGAGCTTGCAGAAGCATAATTTTCTCATTTTGGCATCGAACTTTTCCAGCATATTATTTGGACTCTTAACATATAAATAGAAAAATTGGGGAGAAAATATCGATATTACAGAACTAGAATTTTAATAACATGAATGATGTATTGAGGAATCTTTATATAGTTATTATTAAGTATATTTTCTTAAAATCCGGAGGCGCATTCCTTCTAAATATTATTTATAACATATCGTATAAATCATATATATGTAACAACTGACTGTACGCGAAAAAATGTCATTTATATTCCCAAACAACTTCATCATTTAATGGTGTGGAGTGAGTAAATTAAATAAAACTATTTCTCTAGTAATATTTACATTATTAGTAGCCTAGAAGCTATTTTAAACTTCTGTACAATATTTCTTTTTTTATTTAAATATGTATTTATGCGCATACTTGATGTTTTGTTATTGCTTCAACTCGATGTTATGTGGAATATTTGATGTTTTTGTTTTCTGCTAGAATTTCATATCAAATGTGCATGTTTGTTATATTGTGTTTTATGCAATAGTTGTTATTATGCATTATTAGTCACTGTTTTACAATAATATACATTTGGCCAACTATAAGCTAATTTCTGTTTATTTTTTATAATATAGACATGCATATTATAAATGATCATATTCATATCAAAGAGCAGTAAGGTTGCAACCATAAATTTGCAATTTTAAAAATATATTAATTCACATTAAAAATTTATAAATAAAAATATTGTCCGACGAATCTCTCGCTTAGTGTTAGGTATCTGGTATCAGGCAGTAATGGTAAAAAATACATCAAAAATATGTTTCTAAGTATAATTTAAAATATGGAAAATATAGATAAGAAAACTATGAAGTTTAGTTAGGTAGGAAAAATCCATGTAACAAAAAAATTTTGCTCTTATCTTCTCATTGCTCAAAACATAAAAATATAAATATCAAAAATTGGCTTGCGGATATTCTATTTAGTAAAGGCTAATTTAGAAACTTATTTAGTGAAACAATTGCATTTGAAAGACAACATAAAGTTTCGATTGTACAAAGGCATAATGGGCAAAATGATAAAAAGTTACATTAATTTCATAACCCGGCACTTAATGAATAAGTAACAAGGCCAAATATGCTATAGCATTCATTTTCATTGTGATGCAGAATAACATGAATGCTATAGCATTCACGTTTTACAGTCAATTACTTTGAATTTTATATAACCTCCGGTTTTTGCAATTGTCAAAGAAATCATTCCTAGGTATTATTATTTCTTGTAACCACTCATTAGACTGAGCATGAACATGGAGTAAAATAGAAGCTTGTGTGTATGCTATAGCATTCGTCCTATATCATGATTAAAATATGATAATCTGTTAAAAACAATGATTAATCATATTTTAGATAAAACAAAATATTCAAAAATTATATGATATTCAATTTTTGTACCTTGCTGAAACTTTAATTGTTCGCAAATGAGTTGATGAGAATTGCTCATACATTATTGATTTTTTTTACAAATTATATTGCAATCAATTAATTAACTTCCCGTAGGGTAAGTTATAGTAATCGCAAAAAAATCGAAAATGAAAATTTTTATATATCTTTACGTTTCAGAGGTTTCTGAACATTTTGGCATACCTTAGAAAAAATGGATGTATGTGTGTGTGTGTGTGTGTGTGTATGTGTGTGTGTGTGTGTGTGTGTATGTATGTATGTATGTACGTGTGTGTATGTATGTGCGGATACAAATTTTCGTCGACGATTTCGGGAACACGGATCAACCGATTTGAATAATTCAAAAAGCATTCGATTCGTATTGATAAGGAGACGTGCTGATTAGTTTTTGGCGAAGGCAGGTCGAGCCGTTCCAAAGATACGGGGCAAAAAGTGCCGAAAACGGTAACTCAGTTTTTAAGAGAACGGAGCGTCCGATTTTAATAATTCAAAAAACATTTGACTTGTATTGTCAAGATGAAGAACTGATCAAATTTTCATGAGGGCAGGTCTAGCGGTTTCGGAGATCTAACAAAAAAAGTGAAAAAAAATGCCATTTGGTGGTCAAAAATGATCATTAGACATATGCACATCAAATTATCAGATATTTTATAGAGATTTTAACAATAAGTATAAATTTTGTTTGCATTCCTATGGGTTCCGTACCAATGTTTATTCGTTAGACGGCGACGCGGCGTTACGCGCTTTGACTTTTTGTCTCTATGCAGTTAAAGCAGTACGCCGCTTTGAAAAAAAGTTCAGATCTTCCAAAATATGCCAAAATAAAGAAAACAATATTTTTTCAAAAAAAAATTTAAAAAAAATTTAATTTTTTTTTAAAAAAAAAATTTTTTTTCAAAAAAAAGTAATTTTTTGTCCAATTTATAGTTTCTCGAAATCTTATTTTTTCGAAGTAAATTTTTTTTAAAAATGTCAATCGTTTTTAAAAAAATAATAATTTTTGGTACGGGAAGTTCCAGCAATTTGCCTTAAGGCACGATGCCTTAATTGCCTTAAGACAGAATTCCACTTACAGCTAGTTTACGAAAATTATTTCACGTGTACTTACTGATGCTCTTTTTTGGAATTAATCTCAAAAAGTACATAAATTTTAGGTAAGTTATACCAAATTTTCTTTGTCCTGGAACTATCATGTCTCATCTTACAGGTTCAAACAGTACTCTACAGTCAATGCTAAATATTCCCGAATAGAAACCCGATACCACGTCTATTATCACATTAAGCGATTATAATGTGTTTACGGTTCAGGAGAGACTTAATCTGTCTAACGTATAATGTATTAATTTACATCGCATACCGTTCAAAGTACAATTAATATGCCTCTCCTTTGCAAAACCGCGAAATTAAGTTGAGCCCCCTTCGAAGGTGGATCAAAATTGCGACAGGCTCGTTCGCGAAATTAAATCATTCTGTAAGAGCCCTAAGGAAAGTGTGTTTGAAGTCTCATAATGACACTGGGTTTCATAATCTCTCACAGGTACGAGATGAACACTTTGTGAATGGCTTTGTGTCAATATATTTTACGAAATCAAATATATTATTTTCTGAATGATTGTAACGTTGGAAATGTGAACATTATAATGATCGTTAAAAATATTTGATATACTCTTTCATATTTTATGTAAAATGCAATATTTTGTATAAAGTTATTTGACACCTCTTGAAGAAAATAACATAAATCAATGGTTCTTCAAATATTTTTTTTATTTTAAATTAATACTAATAATTATAATAAAATTTAGGACTAATAGTAATAATAAACAATAATATCAGTAATAATAATAATGATGATAAAATTTTTTACTCTTTTATAAAAGTTTAGAAATTAAAATAATTTTAAATTAAATACAAAAAAAATATACTCTTGTTCTTTCTCTAATGTCCCTCTAATCACTTTGAAAACGTGATTAGAAATTTAATATAAGTCAGATTGCATTATTAAACTGGCCTCGTTAAATAATTTATAAAATTGTACATATTTATTATTATCTATATATCTTGGATCATATTATATATAATCTAACAAGTAATACGTTAAATTATCTAATATATAAAATTATAAATGAATAACAAATTATATATTTGTACTAGTTTTGAATCTAGGTGTTTATCATGATTTAGCTTGAGAAATTCTTCAAATATAAAAATTAAAAAAAAACAAGAATGCTATTATATTTTTTTGTAAGTATCTATTATACACTTTTTTAAAGCTTTTGAAAAAATGTTGCATAATTGTATGACAAGGATTTTGTGTTATTTAATTTGTATATTCTGAAGATTTTTATTGCTAATTAATGACACACACCTAGTACCCAAGAGAGTATAAATAAATAATTATAAACTTTTTTACCCTATATATATATATATATATATATATATATATATATATATATATATATATTGAAACTGGACCCTAATCCTTCCTAACCACTTGAAATTGAGTAGAGAATTTGGACACCGACGATCGTTGGTGGGGCAGAAGACAGTATTTTTAACGACTTGTAACGGATAACACATAATGCTAATTTAGGTTTCCATATTTTAAATTTTAAATAACACACTGATGATGAGGCAAACCTAGTCTCGAAACGTTTGTGAAAATTATTATTTAATAAATTAGTGCAAAAAAGAGTGTTGTTGTTCATATTTTTAAATTAATATATATATATATATATATATATATATATATGTATATATATGTATATATAAACCAAAAATGATATAAAACCTTTAACTTTCTTAGATATCATATGAAACTTTACCTCAAAATTTGTTATATCATTCCATCCCTATTCCCTAAAACGAGATAATTCAATGTATTTGAGAAACTGCGTGTTAAGAACACATGAACATGAGTTTCCGAATAATATGTCTCAATATTCGGTTCCGTATGCATCGTATGTAATAAGATATTCCATAATATGAGTTATACGTTGTTAGCAGATGAAGTACAAAGCACAATACACCGAGTTCAGATCTCAGGTGGCGTCTCATATGTATAGACACGTTAATACGCAAATATCTTTTGTATATACGAATATTATGCATATCGCCTGCATGAACTCGAGGAATAATATGGTAATACAATAAATACGAAATACACATTTCAGGATAAATAAAAGTGGATATTGAACACGTCTAACATTAGAACACATTTGAAACCTTCAACATTTTCATATGTGTATCCCATTTGAAATGAATTTAATACAATTTTAAAATAATGCCTTTTTTAACATTATCAATAGATATGACTATTTTTATTAAGTTACAAAAAATGTTTAAATTGTAAAATTCAAAGTAATTGACTTTAAAATCTTAATGCTATAGCATTCATGTTATTGTGCATCATAATGAAAATGAATGCTATAGCATATTCGGCCCCATACGTATTGAAAAAATAAAACATCATTATTTTTAATTATATATTATAACTGTTCCAATTAAAATATTATTGAGAGTGTGACTCATAATATTTTTGTACATTTGGAATTTAAATAATATTCAAATAACAAAACATTTAACATTTGAAATAGTAGCAATGATTTAAATGAAATATATAAAAGGTGCTGTATGCCACTTACGACAAAATCACATTACAAAGCAAATATGAGAGGATACACTATTTTGCCTTTTTATCAAGCTAAATTTTAATCGAGCTTAATTTTGCCATCCCTGGATTTTCAGAAAAACTTATCATTGATAAAAGTCTTTTCTTAAAAGCGCATTCATATTTTAATATTTATTATTAGGCGTGTATATAAAAGTTACATATATGTTTGTCATTCAAATCTCAAAAATTATGTAGAAAATTCTGTAAAAATTATGTAAAATGCTACGAAAGTCTAATTGAATATTGTAGATTCTCGATCTAGGTAAGTATGTGGAATACTAACTATATGGAAATTAATACTAATTACTCCAATATAACAAGATAAAAAATTCTTTTTAATATTTTATTGTCCATTTAGAGTTTAGCATAAAACTATAATTAGCTCATACTTTATTTAAGATTAGCAATTACATATTCAAACAATTTTCGTTAAATAGAGAAACGCGAAGATCTTATACTGCCTCTTGCAGCCTAATTTTAATAATTTTTATAATGCATAGCATTTAATTTTTACATTTGCAAAAATGCATCTTAATGTACAATTTTTATTACAAATGGTATGGATTATGGATGCTTTTCCATAGAAAATTAGCCCCACATTGGAATTTCCTCAAAATTTAGTATACCTATTTTCTATTCTTATCTCTCTTTATTTGACTCAAAAATCATTAAAGTTTTGCAAAAGTGTCCCGTTTTTGTCAAAGTCATTTTTTTGTTTTAACCGTAAAAAATCGGTTTGAAATTGACATAGTTGTATTTACAGTCGTAGTCTAGAAAAACACTAATAATTTGCAAATACACGAAAAAGTTAAAATAATTCCTTATTTTGTATTTTCAGGCAGTGCGTTTCAACTAAATTTTAATTGAATTTTTTTTTTTATTTCACCGGTATCTACTCCAAATATAGAAAAAAGTGTGACAGTCTAACTAATTTTTAATTAGCAAATTTGAAAGCCTATATATCACTAAAAATATTTTGTTTCTCAAATTATCATTTAGCTGATTGTGATCGATAAGTAGAAGTCCTATGGCATACTAATTTTTTGTTTGTTATTTTATCAATTATATATTTAAAATAACTTGTATTTAAAACTAACACAAGTATCTTTTATCAATATCTCCATACACAAAGTCTGATAATTAACTAATTCGTGCAGCAAAGTTTGGTCTCTCAAAAGCTGATCCTGAGATGTTCGACGCATTCAGCGTATAAGTTTCAGTGACGTCGCCCGCCCTGATAAACTTTCCTTTATGGAACTTCATATAAACACATCGTGTCTTGTTAAATTAGAACTTTCCTCTTGCTGAATTAAACAGATGTGTAATCTATCTATCAGAACCTTATTGACGACTCGAATGATTGAATGAGAAAATTAGTTCGACTGTTGGCTATTTTAGGAAACACCGAAATCCGTTTCATTCATAGATTGGCTTATACATAATTAGATACTTGGTCTGTTAATTTAAGGTCTATTCATACAGAGATGTTAAATTTTGATATATATATAGTTCAGACGGAGATGTCTTAACAACAAAAGTTCAAACAAAATTAAATATTTTATTGATTCGTCATACAGCATAATAAAGTACTAATGATAAATAATTGTGAAATTGTATAATGTTGGAAAGCTAAAGGCTTATTGTGGTAATAGGCGTTTTTCAATAGATTTTTAAACTATGCTACTGTATCATGCTGAATACTATCAAAATGTCATGTATTTGCTGTGCATTCAGTCGTTTCACACATGAACTGCAACGTCACTCGAATGTTATGAACCTAAGTCAAAAAGACCCTGTTATCTAACATCGTTTTTTGATATTTGTGCGGTTTCTAGGTATGTTTTCTATCGGACAACCTGACAAAATTGCCTGACTGCAGAACAATCACATGGCTTTTATCAATATTTAGAACGAATTTGTATGGAAAGTTCTCGATAACATAGCCTTGCCATAACATTGGTCTGTTGTGTAGCTGAATCGGTCCCTATATTATAAAAATATTTTTTTGTCTCGATTAGAGATGTAAACCGTCCTGCACAATATTGTCGTTGCTATCAATACTGTTCCTCAGGCCAATGTAGTAAACAGAATTGTGCAGGTACGTCGTTTTTGGTACTTAATACAAAAGTGATTTATCATAAAATTTATGTTTGTATTATTATTATCGATTAATTTTATATTTTATAGAATGTAGTATAATAAGTAGATTTAAAGATATATTAATTTAAAAAAAATTGATTCCTCAAACTCCTATAGCTTCCCTATGCATGTTATTTTTTTTTATTGATGAGTAATTTGTTAGTTTTATTTATTTAGCAAAATTTGTTTATTATGTATTAATTTGCTAATAGACTATGGAAATAGCAATTTAACTTGAACATTGTGCAATATAAATAAATTTCGATTAACCAAAGGTGCCTCTGGGTAATAATGAAATGTAGGCAATCACATTATAAATTGACTTTTAGTTTCATTAGTTATGTGGAAAGTGTTGCGTAAGAAAGCTTTAACTTCTATTGTTTCGTTCTACCTTAGTTAGTAAATTGGAGAAATTAATTCAATGCAATATCTAAAGCATGTTCCGCTTCAAGTGAAACCTGAAAACCAAATCAAGCTATGTTCATCTTAATCCTTTATGGGCTGACGTCCCATGTTCAAAGTCCCACAAAGAATGTTCTTTTTTCAATCACAAAATTTAGAGAAATAAAAATGCTGTAATTATAAGCCTATACATGCAAATGAAAAACAACCAAATAAGTTGAAATAATTTTTTAGCATTATTGAACTACATGACTTTCAAGTTGTATCAGTCTATAATGTTCGTACTTTTGTGTATGACAAAGTTATTTCATGTTGAAAAGCCTGGCCAAGGCATAGTTCAATAAATATTAATATTGATAGTCTTGATAATGTTATAGATTTAAGATCAATGCATTATCTCTCGAAAAATATGAAAAACAATTAAATGTGTCCTGAAAGCTATGCTATATATTATATAAAATTATATTATATAATAACCTTTATATAAAATGAATCATAAAATAAGGAGCTCCAAAGATCATCAATATTTTCTACCGATATTTGGATTGTTCGTATAAAATACGCGTTGGTTAAGGAACTCAAACCTTTCCTTTCTCAACCATCAAGCTTTTTGTATGAAAATGTTATTTTAAGTTAAAAAGCCTGACAAGGCAAACATTAAACATTAATTTTGGTTGTCTTGACGATGTTGTAGAATTAAAAATATACATTATCATTCAAAACAGCCAAATTTTTTTGGTAAAATATAAAAAAAAATTAAATGTGTCCTGAAAGTTACGCGAGTTCATAAAGGATTAAAATAAATAAAAAAATAAGGAGCTCTAAATATAACAAATATCATTGATATTTTTTACCGATATCTGGATTTCTCATATAAAATACGAGTAAGTTAAGGAATACAAATCTTTTTCTCTTCAGACATCTAACTTTGTATATGAGAATGTTCTTTCAGGATAAAAAGACTTGCAAGGGTCATAAATATTAATATTGGTTATCTTGACAATGGAATTAAGGTAAATGCATCACCACATGAAAACAGAAATAATTGTTAGGTAAAATTCAAAAAATTTTAGATGTATCCTGATAGTTATGCGGGCCCATAAAGGATTAAAATAAATCATAAAAATGCCTACGTGAAGTTAATAAGGAACTCTGAATATAACTAAAAATTTCAATATTATCTACTGATATTTGGGTTCCTCATATAAAATACGAGTATAGGTCAAGGAATCCAAATCTTTCCCTCTTCAGTCATCAAACTTTGTGTAGATAAATGTTATTTCAGGTTGAAAAGCCTTGCAAGGGTCATAAATATTAATATTGGTTATCTTGACAATGGAATTAAGATTTAAGCATCGCCACACGAGAACAGAAATAATTGTTTGGTAAAATATCAAAAAAAATGATTTGTGTCCTGATGTGCGTGCCCATAAAGGATTAAAATATCATAAAATAAGGAGATCCAAATATGACAAAAATCGTCAATATTTCCTATTAATATTTGGATTTCTCATATAAAATATGCAAAGGAATACAAATTTTTCCCTCTCCTTTGCACCCTCAAACGAATATTTACTTTACAAACTCGGCATATGTAATCTTTAATCAGAAAACACCTTTCCGGATTTCTATCACTTTATTTTTTCTGCGCACGTTGTACGCTAAGGGGAGATTGTATTAAAATTCACCAAGACTTCATTAATTTTCGCCCCGTCTGCGTGGAACGAACGAAAGTAGAAAAAAATAAAATAAAGCGTATTGATTTCGAAAAATCGCGCTCTCGTCGGCTCCGGAAACCGGAAATTAATGGATAAGAGGTAATCCCATAGGGTGCTCCGGTGCTCCGGCCCGTTCCGCCCGGATGATCGGTTTACGTGAAGATTTGCATTCGGTTTGAAAAATTGAAAATACATTTTTTAAATGATCTGAGGCAAATACTATATAAACAGATTCTCAATTAGGTATGCATATCAGTTGATGTAATTTTGTTAAAGGTTTATTTTATAGAATAAATATACAATTGTAATTGATACTAGTTATAAACTAGTAGGATGTATGGCAACGTGCCTTAAGGCAAATTGCTGGAACTTCCCGTACCGTAACGAAATGTTCGAGGAATTTTGAATGTTTTCAAATAGATTATTATAAATAAGTATTGTAACATTGTCTAATATTTATAAGAATTATATAAACTGAATTGCAAAGTTGAAATTATTTGTTTAAAGTCTATTAGAACTATAGCCAGAATTAAAAATAAAATCTGAATTAAATCAGTATTTTTGATATACAAAAAAATTTTTTTTGAAAAAAAAAGTTGAAACAAAATTTTTTTTTCCAAAATCAATTATTTTGTTAAGACAAGCGGAAAGTTCTTTGAATCATTTAAATCGGACGCTTAGTTCTCTCAAAAACTGACATTTTTTACATATTTAGCTCCGTATCTTCGAAATGGCTGGGCCTGCTAAAAACTAATAAACACTTCTCCGAATCATGTTTTTTAGATCATTCAAATCGGATACTCCGTTCTCTCAAAAACTCGATTTCTATTCTCTGCACTCTTTGCTCCGTATCTCCGAAACGGCTGGACCTGCCTTTGCCAAAACCTAATCAGCTCTTTTCTATATCAATAGGAATCGAATGTTTTTTGAACCATTCAAATCGGTTGATCCGTGCGACCGAAAACGTGACTGGAAATTTGTGTTCATACATACGTACACACACACATCCATTTTTTCTGAAGTATGCCAAAATGTTCAGAAACCTTCAAACGTCGAGAAATGTAAAAATTTTCATTTTCGATTTTTGGCCCATTACAATAACTTACCCTACGGGAAGTTAATTAATGTTATATAATATTATTGTTTCTATTACTGGAAAAGTTGCGTCAACAGAATATAAATCTATGAATAATGATCAAAGTAAAATTGAATTTATTTCACATAATCTGTATTCGATTAAAATTATTTTGTTATTTGCTGTAATCCAATCCGTATTGTTCATAATATGAATTTTCAGAGCAAATAATTGCCAATCACAAAACAATATAACGCAGAATCGAATAATTACTTCTCTCTCTACTTTATCAACATTTGTGATTGGCAATCATTTTCTATCTGCATTATAATGGATAAAATATAGAAAATCCGTATAATGATGTTATTTGCAAATAATAATTTCGTAATAAAATTTCATTATATCATGCAAACTAAAGTTTGTGGAAGATAATTAATATCAGAATTAGTCTGATCATGAATTTGTTTTATGTTTTGTTGATTAAATAACAAACAAATAACAGATTTGTTAAAATTCATGTTTAAGAAAGGGCCAGGATAAGGGTTTTGGTTTAAGGACAAGCTTGTGACTACTAAATAAGTTTTTAGAAAAGCTTTTGGCAGAGGAAACAATTTTAAGAAAAATATAATAAACTCTTCATTTCGTCATTTATTCAATATTTTAGTAAATTTTTGTGAATTTTACTTAATGATATAAGAAATTACAAAATATATCTTAAAAATAATGAATAATAAAAAACTAACTTTAACTATAAATTCTTTATGAATAGTATTAAAACAAACTGTATTTATAAATTAGTTATGGCGATTAACATTTTAAATAGTTTTTATTTCGATAATTCAAAATTAAATGTTAACTCAGAATCATTTTAAATCAGATTTGCTTTTATCTCCTTATATTTGCTCTTGAGGAGTAGTCATTTAATGTTTTTGCACAATATTAAAACTGTTTTTTGGTGAAATATAAATGCTAATGTTACATTTTAAAAATATCTAGTTCATGTAATGAATTATATTTTTAATTTTTGATCACATAAATTATAAAATAAAATCATCTCTTAAATTTTACTATCTCGGGACCATATGTGTGTGCAATCGTGCTACAATTATTATCTAAATGTAAAATAATCTTTTTTTGTGAATATTTGTATAATAAACTAAAAATACATACATTGTAACATCAAGATATTGAAAAGTAATAGATTCATGGTTTAGAAATATTTTATCTGTAATTTTAGTTACAGGAGCTCCAATAAGAGAAGAAAATCTCATATATACGCTCTTTGAGTAGTCATTTAATGTTTTGTTCGGACATTATTAAAACTGTTTCTTGGTGAAATGATAATGCTAGTCTGTAGAAATAAATACAAATACGTAGTTCATGTAATAACTAATATTTTTAATTATATAGAACTCGATCGCATGATATAAAATAATTTCATTTCTTAAATTCTCCTAACTATATCCGTGCCATATGTATGTGCAAACACGCTACTATTATAATCCAAATGTAATATTATCTTTTTTTACAAATGTATGTATATCAAACTAAAAATGCATGCATCATACAGTTTTTTATGCAAACTAGTCACATGTCCGTCCGTCAGGGCGCAGATCTGAGCCTCGGCGAATGGGCTGCTGCAGGCGAAAGGGCCGCCTCGCCATGCGGCTTGTGTATATCTGCAACACATGCACATAATTAAAAAGTTTTAATGAAAACCGTCCTGCTGCGTAATACACGAAAATTTAATTATTTTCACTCGCCAACGTTGCCATAATTACTCGTTGTGATTTAACAAAAAGTCCGGTTATTAATTGATACGTCCGCCAGTGGACTATTGGCGGGCGCGTTTTTAAATTTTTATAAGCAATTTTAATTATATCGATGATGAACGACAAAATGTTGAATATTATGCAGTCGTGTGATATTTTCATCAAGCGGGATTGAAAAAATATTTTTTATGTGATGTGTTTTTAATGAATATTATAGTCCGTGATTATTATTTTTACTTTTAAATTGGAACGTAGCGTACGTTGTGATATTTAAAAAATAGTGAAAAACAGGAGGGACGAGCTGAATTTACCGTATCATTAAAATATTCATGTAATAATAGCATAAGGAGTATGATAGTAACGTATTAACACTTTTCAGATACCATGAAGTATCATAAATTTGTTCCATAAATTTTGTGCTTTTTATGCTCAAGTTATCAAAATCTTGAAAAATGTTAACAAATACACCTCGTTTTGATGTATTAAAATCCAATCACAAATGAACTACGTCATTCTCTTGTAAACAATGTCAGCTTTGAAGTCTCTACCAACACATTGCTCGTAGCGTATTTATACTAAATCCAGCGTTTGACAGAATATTGAATTTGATTTGTACTGATTTCGATGCTGGCGGTAGTTGAAGCAAGTTTGCTGTTACGTGATTGCTGCGAGCCTCTGCTCCATGTCCCTGCTGCACCGGTGTGTTACGTTTAATGCACACACGTCTTTAACAAACAGTCGGAGTAACGCAAACAAGAATTTCCAATCAGTTCCAATCAAATCTCGCATTGGGATACTACCTAATGCCTAGAACCTAGCGCCTAACTAGGGGGCATGTTAAACAACATTGAAACTATTTGGTAAGTGCCTGCTTTTGGTGTGTGGGTCTGGGAAACACGACCAAATTCAGGCAGTCGCAGAATTGTTTATGAACTTTTGCAGTGGTTTTCAATTCAGTAAGCCCAGCTTTTTATCACAATTTTTTATTAATTATTTAATATTCTAATGGAAGCAACTGATATTATTACTAACGATTTTTATAAACTGAAGTTTCAAAGTTTGAGGAATTATAAGGAACGAACATTAGGAAAATTTAATTAAAGATTTTTTTTATAATAGTCCTATAAGCTGTGTGCTGATTGTGACTTAATAAGACTTTCTGTATTAATATATAAATCAGTTTTCCTGCAATTTATATAATTGAATTATTACTAATGCTAGGAACTTGTATGGATATTTTTTTGCTCCCAGGTGCTCACATGCTTCAAAATTGACGAAAAAAAATCTTTGAAAGTTTTATCTCTTAATATTAACTTTAAGATAATCCGCACTCCAATCAAAATTACTTATGGAAATAACTTGGTTAAAATTCTATTTGTTTTTTAGAACTTTATAACTTAGCGACAAGTCTGTTTGACAGATGGCAACCCAAACAGTTGTCACATCTCAGTATGATATATTATAATTACAATTTATGTAATAGGGCGAATATTTTTATTGGTGCAGCAATACCGGGTGAGAACTATTTTCACTTGGAAAAATATTGTTATTTATATTTCCAAGTAAAAATCCTTATCACTGCTGCCTGACAATAGACTGCTCAAAGTGGGTATCGAATTTCCTGCACCAAAAATTAATTTTTTTTAAAAAAGATTCAAACTTTTTTAGAACTTTGAAAACAATAGATTTATAAGAGTTTTAAAATCTCGTAAATAAGGGCCTTTTTGAAAAAATTGAATTTTTCTATACTTTGAAGTATTTGAAAATTGCGACGTGAGCGCCAATACAAAAAAAATATTTTTTGAATCATCTAAATCAGACTCTCTGTTCTCTCAGAAATTCAGTTACCATTTTTACCAAAAACTATTCAGCACGTCTCATTATCAATAGAAATCGAATGTTTTTTTAATCATTCAAATCGGTTGATCCGCACTCTCGAAATTGTCGACAAAGTATTGTATCCGCACATACATATACTTACACACACACATCTATTACACACACACATACATCCATCATTTTTAAATTGAGTGAAGAACCATGGACTATATTCTTTGATTTTTAACAAGATTGACGTGAGTGAAATGTTAATATTTATGCAAAAAACTAATCAGCACGTCTCTTTATCAATAGAAATCGAAAGTTATTAGAATCATCCAAATAGGTTGACTCGTGCTCTCGAAATAGTCAACGAAAAATTGTATCCGCACATACACACACACATACATCCATTATTTCTAAGGTATGCCAAAATGTTCAGAAACCTCTGGAACTTAAAGATACGATCAGATACGATTCAGATACCTCGTATATGAAAATTTTTATTTTCAATTTTTCTACAATCCCTACGGGAAGTTAAAAATATGACTTTCTCTTATATAATATGTCATGCAAGTCTGTGTTCTGAAAATGTAAAAGTAACAGCAAATAGTACTGATTTTCTTACTGATGTGCTTTATAGGCATTACATAATATAACTTTTCCCATTCAAAATGCATTCTGCAAATAAAACTATCTTATATCTTCTAAGATGCTTTCTAAATGTAACAATATATATTATAGTATCTCATACCAGCCATCTCTCCTTTGATTCGATTGTGATAAATAGTACGCAGTTTTGCAGAAGGGGAGTCGATAATACTCGTATAAATGATAAGTATTAAAATGTATAGGTTGTCATCTTGAAAGGAAACTGCTTGGCTATTTCCTATGTTATTAAAATCACATCAGCGCCTGGAGTATGGAAAGTCTTCGTTTGTTAGCCGAGAGTAAATCTTTTGAATAATACGCAATACTGGCATACTGTAGATGTAGAAGCTGTTGTGCATAATCACAATAAGACTGCATTAATGTATAAATCAGTTTTCCTGCAATTTATATAATCAATGTATTTCTAATGCTAGAAACTTATATGGATTTTTTCGAATTTCTTTGCTCTCAGGGATTCAAATCCTTCCAAATTGATGAAAAAAAATCTCTGAAAGTTTTAGCTCTCAATATCAACTTTAAGATAATCCGTACTTCAACCAAAGTTACTTATGGAAATTAAAATCAGCGACAAATAGATCAAAATTTTGAGAGTATCATTGTATTTGCTTATTTTGATCATATACATAAACAAATTATAACAAAAATTAGATATATTTTATAAAAACCAAGAAACTTTGGTTGGATTGCGGACTATCTTCAAACTAATATTAATAGCCGTAAACTTTTAGAGATTTTTTTTATTTATTTGAAAGCATTTGAGCCCCTGGGAGCAAATAAATTCTAAAATATCCATACTAAGGACCTCCCTAATATATATATATATATATATATATATATATATATATATATATATATATATTCATATTCCATAAAACTATGTTTTTCTGCAATAAGTACGATTATCATCCGCGCATGAAAATATTTCAGTTTCTAACTTTTCAATTGCAAAGTTTGAAACTGAAAAACATTTGAAAATGTATCGTAACAGCCAGGTATTTTTCATATATAAATATGAATATTTTTATTTAAAAGTTATGAAATAACTTTAAAGAATATTGTTCGAGTTTTTGACAACAATCTGCACGATATATATGCTTGAATTTTGTTTTTTGTCTCAATATTTCATTTTTATTGCTTCTACGAAAACTGAAGAATACAATTTTAAAAGATATTTTAGTAGAGTTAAGGGTTAACATTAAATTATATAATTTCACTAAAATTCTTTTTGCATTACCAAGTTTAAAATTATATGTTAACGACAACCAATAAAACTTTTGATTTTTTTTTTTTTTTTTTTTTTTTGCCTTATACTTTTTATTTATTAAATTTTACAAAAATGAAATTTTCTCTGATTGTGACTGAATATTACTGTTTAAAAAACATTTGGAACTAGTAAATATTATTATAACATATTTATTATAAGTAAAAGTTTTTATAAAAAAATGTTGTATAAAATAACATGGTATAAATTTCTACTTTTTTTTTTTTTTTTTTTTTTTTTTATTTTACAATATTTTATACATAAATAAATATATACATTCTATTTTACAATATTTTATACATAAGTGGATTTATATAACTATTTTTCAAAAAATATTCTTTCCTTTTTTCTCTTAAATTCCTCTCAATGAGTGTTATTTCTTCAAAACCATGATATAAATTATATAAGATTCCAGATAGCAGCCAAATTTTAACATCTTTTTCTTCTTTTGATTTATATTGTATATCTATTTTGATAAGTTTATCGTCATCTTCAGTTACATCTATTTTTGAGATTTTTAATTTTGTTTTCATCCAATCCCATATAATTTTCTTTTTACCACATTCTGTTAAATAGTGTAAGGCATTTTCCTCCTTATTGGATTTTTCACATTTTTCTGTGCTACTCATTTTTATTCTAAAAAGTTTTGTGTTCATTGCAATGCATTCATTTACTATCAAATAATTTGTTGTTTTCCATTCTGAAGGAATATTTTTGTTTTCTATATTCTTCCATATGTTTTTCCAATTATGGTGTGGTTTTTTTTCCATTATTTTAGGAGTGAAATTTTCCAGTAATTTGTTATAAATTTCTTTTGTTTTCGGCTTCTCCGTGATCCATATACAATTTTCATTAATAATTTTGCATTCATTTTTAATTATTTTCGGTAATTTATTATTTTCTTGCCAAAATTGCAAAAATTCACCATTGACTTGCTTTTCATTTATTTGTTTAATCATATTTTTAATGAGTAAGGCTTCGCATTTCTCCTTGGTTGATATTAGTTTCAGACCTCCTTCTAATTGTGTTAGTTTGAGTTGCTTTCTATTAATTCGAAGTCTGTGTCCATTCCATATATAAAACCCTAGCAATGCTTCAATTTTTTGTGAGTAAACCTTTTTCATTGGCAAAACTTGTGCAATATACCACACTTTTGATAAAGCAAACTGATTTACATGCCATATTTTTTGTATTATATTTAGTCTCCTGGAGAGTTCTATATTCAAAGTTATCCTTATACTATTTAATATTTTATCCCAATTTTTTTTTATCATCACATTTAATTGTTGCTGACTAACATCCCTAAATATTTAATTTCTGATTTTTCTGGTATATTATTTGTATCTCTCTTCCATTTTGAACCAAGTGGCAGATATGTTGATTTGATTTCGTTTATTTTAGCACCTGAACATTCACAGTATGATTCTATGATTTTCAGTGTCTTTTTTCTTCATCATTTGATTTTATGATTATAGATACATCATCAGCATATGCTAGTACTTTTATATGTTTGTTTATTAATTTTTCACCTTCTAATTGTATACTTAATTGTTCCAGCAAGGGATCTAAGCCGATTATAAAAAGTACCATTGATAACGGACAACCTTGTCTTACTGATCTTTCAATTTTTATACTTGTTGACAAGTTTCCATTTATTTGCAATCTTGATGATGCATTTTTATATAAACATTTTATAACCTTTGTGATTTTGTCAGGTATTGCTATTTTCTGGAGAACTTGAAACAGGTATTCATGTGACATCATATCAAATGCTTTCTTAAAATCAATATTTAATAGACCTGCTTGTTTATATTTTTCTGTATTATAAAAAGATACTAAATTTCTAACTGTTGTTAAGTTATTAATAATATTCCTGTCATCTATACAACAGGATTGACCGTCATTTATTACATTTTGTATGCTGTTTTTAATTCTATTCGCTAAAATTTTTGAAAACAATTTTAGATCACAATTTAGGAGCGTTATTGGCCTGTAATCATCTGTATAATTTGGATTTTTTACTTTAGGTATAAGGATGATTATTCCCTCTGTAAACTCTTTATTTATGTATTCTGGATTACTTAAAAATTCATTAAACATTCTTGCAAGAAGAGGTGTAAAACTTTGTTCATATTTTTTATAAAATTCATATGGAATTCCATCTATACCGGGGGTCCTATTATCATTTGCAGATTTATTGCTTCTTTTACTTCTTCTTCTGTAATCTTATTTCTTAAATTCTCATTGAAAATAATGTTAATATTTTTATTGTAGTTTTCCAAAATAGCAAGGTTTTCTATGTTTGGTATTGATTCTTTTTTATAGAAATATTGATATGATTTTTCCATTTCTTTCATTATATCTATATTGTTTTGTAATAAAGTGTTTTCCGAGTTATACATCGATTTAATATATTTATTTTCTCCATTTTTCTTTTCTTTCGCTATTTGGTATATTGTTAAACGTTCCTCTTCTGCTATTGTTTGTGTTCTTGATCTTATTTTGATACCTTCATTTTTTAAATCATATAATTTTCTAATCGTTGCTTTTATTTCCTTAATTATTTCCCACATACCTCCGGTTTCTTTATGAATTGAGACAGCCTCGTTTAATACTTGCTCAAAATAACTGATGTTTATTAAAATCTATGGCATTCTGTATCGAAATACTTTTTGCTATATATTTAATTTTAGGTTTTGCTTTTTTTTTGCCACCATTCTATTATTTTATTAGGCGGATTTTTTTTCAATTAATTTCCATTCTTCTATAAATTTATTATCAAATTCCTCTGATTTTAATATTTTGCAGTTCAATTTCCAATAGCTTTTCCCTAATAAGGGTATTGATGAAGATGCTTTTATTTTCAGAATTACAGCATTATGGTCGGAAAAAGCTATCGGTACCGTTTTGCAGTCTATAATTTTGTTATTATATTTGAATCTACATAGAACCGGTCCAATCTAGATGCAGAATCGCCTCTGAGAAATGTGTATCCTGATTCATTCTTATGTTTTTCTTCCCATGCATCTTTAGTTTAAGCTGATTCACTAATCTTTTTAAGGCCGCACTATTATTTGCTCGGCCTTTTTGGTCTTTTGCGTTAATAACACAGTTAAAATCTCTGCTATAATTACATTTGATGTATTATTTCTAATATAACTGCCTATTTCTTCTTCAAATAATTTTTCTCTTTCGGCTTTAAAACCATTCCCAGCATGTGCATATACATTGATGAAATTTATTTCATCTATTTTCGCTCCTATTATTCTAGAATTTTCATGCAATAGTATATTTTTAAATTTTATACCAGGTCTTATCAAGATTGCTGTTCCTCTTTGATTCTCATTTAAATTTATGATGCTTTCATATGGCTTAAAAAAATTAAAATCGTCTTCATTTATTTCTTGTAACATAATAACGTCTAAATCATATTCTCTTATGAATTTTTTTAATAAGATTTTTGTTGTTAAACTCCTTATACCATTTATATTTATTGTTGCTAAGTTTCTTATTTTGTAATTATCCATGTTTATTAAATAGTATATTTGTTTTATTTTTATTTATATTGTTTATAATTTTGTTATTTGTTTGTTTAAATCCTCTTCGGGTTTTTCACCATATTCTTTATTTGACTTTAAAGATTCGTCTTGTTCAATTATCATTTTTTCATTGGGATTATTTGACAATACATCAGATGACAAACTTGGTGCTTTTATATCAAATCTTCTAATGATTTGATTAATTACTTCATCTGTATTTGGAGTAGAAGTTGTTATTATTTTATTTCTCTTTGGTGTTATTTCAATTTCATTGTTATGATTTTTCTTCTTATCTATTTTTATCGATTTTTTTTATTTCATTTGCCGTTGTAACAATACTTCTTTTATTAATAATTATTCTATTTTCTTCTTTTTTATAACTATTGTATTCTTCATTTTTCTCATGATCTTTTTGTTCGATTTTATTTTCGTCTTTTTGGTATACAGTTTCCTCAATTATGTTATCTTCTTTATTATATATTGCAGGATTAATTTTTTCAACATATTTAGTCTTTCATTTATTCTCGTATTTACTGTGCAATCTTTTTTCATATGATTTATTTCTCCGCATTTAAAACATTTCCTTGGCTGTCCTTTTATAATTATTGTTGTATTTTTTCCATTAATTTTAATGCTATCAGGTATTTCTTTTGTGAGTTCCATAAGGAATGTTCTGTTTCCCGTGTAACAGTTAATTATGTTTTCTCCAGACCACATATCTTCCTGATATTTTAAAACTCTCCCATATTCTGACATAATTTTTGTAATATAATCTTCTGAAATCTCCCACTGAACGTTTAGAAGTTTAATCCATTTCGGAGGTTTTTTCGGTTCACTAAATTCTATTTCGTAACTTTGATTGTTTTCATCTTTGTACTTAATATTTGCTTCGTATTTATTTTTAATTTTACTTATGATTTCCGCATTATTAAATTTGACATTTAATATTTTACTTTCCATGGCAATTCCATGAATGCAACTTATGTCTTCGAATATACTTTCAAGGATTTTTCTTAACCACATATGTACTTTTAATGGAGCAATTGCTCCTTCCTATTACTTTAAAATTAAAAAGGAGTGTATTAACTTGCTTAATACTCTCCATTTTGTATTATATATTGCACTTTAAACACAAAACACACGCACAGCCAGGCAGGCAAGCCTGGTATTTATTAAATGTTTTATTATTGCTCTTATATAATCCGATGTGTTCACAACGAAGGTCTATTTAGAACTGATATCCACTGGGAGAAAATAAATTCTAAAAATCCATACTAAGGACCTCCTAATATATATAATATATATATATATATATATATATATATATATATTATAAGTATTCATTTCATAAAACTATGTTTTCTGCAATAAGTACGATTATCATCCGCGCATGAAAATATTTCAGTTTCTAACTTTTCAATTGCAAGTTTGAAACTGAAAAACATTTGAAAATGTATCGTAACAGCCAGGTATTTTTCATATATAAATATGAATATTTTATTTAAAAGTTATGAAATAACTTTAAAGAATATTGTTCGAGTTTTTGACAACAATCTGCACGATATATATGCTTGAATTTTGTTTTTTGTCTCAATATTTCATTTTTATTGCTTCTACGAAAACTGAAGAATACAATTTAAAAGATATTTTTAGTAGAGTTGAGGGTTAACATTAAATTATATAATTTCACTAAAATTCTTTTTGCATTACAAGTTTAAAATTATATGTTAACGACAACCAATAAAACTTTTGATTTATTGGATAAATAATAAACTTTTTGATTTTGAAATACTACTTGTATAAATATTACTTTTCATATGTATATTTCACAATAATTAACAACATCAAAGTTTATGGAAATGCGTAGCTGACACAATCACATAATTAACTATTGTTTTGAAATAAATGAGGAATTTTGATTAATTAACAAGCATTGCATAAAGAACATCGGTGTGTTTGTCAACACTTTTGTTTGCAAATATACGTATAAAATTTATTACTGTTATTGCTAAGAAAAATGTTTATTTATATGAGTACAATATTTAGCTTTGAAACTTTTAACACAATTTTGTATGTAAATTTCAAGGAAAGTTCATAACCAAAAGATGTTTAATTTGTATATTTTGT
>NW_020537646.1:15937795-15962283 GCF_003426905.1 Ctenocephalides felis | reverse complement strand
ATTGTGTTGGTATACATGCCCCTAAAGTATGATGAAATTTTCAGCTAATTCACTGTTTACTTTTCTGTGGTAGTCGCTAAGTTCGACGTGTTTTTTCTGCGCTCGGCGATTTTTACAATGGAAGAATTGAAAAGTCAAGAATTTGTATTAATTTTGCGTAAAAATGAAATAAAGTGTAACAAAGTGTGTGAAATGTTCAAAAAGCCTATGTGAGTCGGCTATGAAAAAAACAAGTGTTTACGAGTGGTATAAGCGTTTCCAAGATGGCCGCGAAGACGTTGAAGATGACGAACGCTCCGTCGACCCAGCACGTCAACAAACGATGAAAATGTGAAAGAAGTGGAAAAATGGTTTGATGATCGCCGAATCACAATTAGAGAAGTTGCTGATGAAGTTTGGCATATCAATTCATTAACAATTCATGGCTGTTGCACCACGATAAACGCACATGCTCACTCGTCGTTGCTTGTTCGTAATTTTTTGGCCAAAAACAATACCGTAGTCATGCCCCAACCTCCATATTCACCAGATGGCTCCGTGTGACTTTTTCCTATTCCCAAAGTTGAAGAGACCCATGAAAGGACGGCGGTTTTCCTCGATTGAAGAAAATCGCTGAGAGTGCTCAAGGACATATCAAAAAGTGAATATCAAGGGTGCTTCGAAAATTGGAAAAACGCTGGCATAAGTGTATTATATCTGGGGGGACTACTTTGAAGGGACCACATTAATGTAGACGAATAAATAAATATTTTTTGAAAAACGAAAATTCCGGGTACTTTTTGAACAGACCTCGTATATGCTAAGTGAATTTTATATGGAACAAGACTGTTTTCTTTATGTGAGCTTGCAGAAGCATAATTTTCTCATTTTGGCATCGAACTTTTCCAGCATATTATTTGGAATCTTAACATATAGATAGAAAAATTGAGGAGAAAATATCGATATTACAGAACTAAAATTTTAATAACATGAATGATGTATTGAGGCATCTATATATAGTTATTATTAAGTATATTTTCTTGAAATCCGGAGGCGCATTGCTTCTAAATATTATTTATAACATATCGTATAAATCATATATATGTAACAACTAATTGTACGTGAAAAAATGTCATTTATTATCCCAAACAACTTCATCATTTAATGGTGTGGAGTGAGTAAATTAAATAAAACTATTTCTCTAGTAATATTTACAACATTAGTAGCCTAGAAGCTATTTTAAACTTCTGTACAATATTTCTTTTCTTATTTAAATATGTATTTATGCGCATACTTGATGTTTTGTTATTGCTTGCTTCAACTCGATGTTATGTGGAATATTTGATGTTTTTGTTTTCTGCTAGAATTTCATATCAAATGTGCATGTTTGTTATATTGTGTTTTAAGCAATAGTTGTTATTATGCATTATTATTCACTGTTTTACAATAATATACATTTGGCCAACTATAAGCTAATTTCTGTTTATTTTTCATAATATAGACATGCATATTATAAATGATCATATCCATATCAAAGAGCAGTAAGGTTGCAACCATAAATTTGTAATTTTTAAAAATAATTAATTCACATTAAAAATTCCTAAATAAAAATATTGTCCTACGAATCTCTCGCTTAGTTTTAGGTATCTGGTATCAGGCAATAATGTTCAAAGATCAAAAATATGTTTCTAAGTGTAATTTAAAATATAGATAAGATAACCAACAAGTTTAGTTAGGTAGGAAAAAACCACGTAGCAAAAAAAATTTGCTCTTGTCTTCTGATTGCTTAAAACACAAAAATATAAATATTAAAAATTGGCTTGCGGATATTCTATCGGAAGGCTAGATTAGAAACTTATTTTGTGAAACAATTGCATTTGAAAGACATTTGAATTTGAAAGTTTCGATTGTACAAAGGCATAATGAGCATAATGATAAAAAGTTACATTAATTTCATAATCCCTGCACCTAATAAATAAATAACGGAGCCGAATATGCTATAGCATTCATTTTCATGGTGATGCAGAATAACATGAATGCTATAGCATTCAGATTTTACAGTCAATAACTTTGAATTTTATATAACCTCCGGTTTTTGCGATTATTATATCTGTCAAAGTAATGACTAAATCATTCCTAGGTATTATCATTCTTGTAACCGCTCATTAGACTGAGCATGAACATGGAGTAAAATAGAAGCATAATACTTGTGTGTATGCTATAGCATTCGTCCTATATCATGATTAAAATATGATAATCTGTTAAAAACAATGTTTAATCATATTTTAGATAAAACAAAATATTTAAAAATTAAGTGATAATCAATTTTTGTACCTTGCTGAAACTTTAACTGTTCGCGAATGAGTTGATGAGAATTGCTCATACATTATTGATTTTTTTAACAAATTATATTGCATTCAATTATTTTACAAAAATTACTTCATGTGTACTTACTGATGCTCTTTTTTGGAGTTAATCTCGAAAAGTACAAATATTAGTTTTAGGTAAGTTTTACCAAATTTTCTTAGTCCTGGAACTATCATATCTCATTTTACAGGTTCATAGAGTACTCTTCAGTCAATGCTAAATATTCCAGAATAGAAACCCGATACCACGTCTATTATCACATTAAGCGATTATAATGTGTTTACGGTTCAGGAGAGACTTAATCTGTCTAACGTATAATGTATTAATTTACATCGCATACCGTTCAAAGTACAATTTAATATGCCTCTCCTTTGCAAACCGCGAAATTAATTGAGCCCCCTTCGAAGGTGGAATCAAAATTGCGACAGGCTCGTTCGCGAAATTAAATCATTCTGTAAGAGCCCTAAGGAAAGTGTGTTTGAAGTCTCATAATGACACTGGGTTTAATAATCTCTCACAGGTACGAGATGAACACTTTGTGAATTCCTTTGCGTCAATATATTTTACGAAATCAAATATTATATATTATTTTCTGAATGATTGTAACGTTGGAAATGTGAACACTATAATGATCGGTAAAAATATTTGATATACTCTTTCATATTTTATGTAAAATGCAATATTTTGTATAAAATTATTTGACACTTCTGAAGAAAATAACATATATCAATGCTTCTTAAAATAGTCTATATTTTAAAATTCATAACTATAATAATAGTAAACTATAAAAAGATAGTAATAATAAACAATAATAATAATAATAATATTGAAAATTTTGTTTACATTTTTTATAAAGTGTTCAGAAATAAACATAATTTTGAATTGAATACTGAACAAAATATATAAATATTCTTGTTCCTCCTCTAATGTTTCTCTAATCACATTCAAAAAGTGATTAGAAATTTAATATAAGTCATATTACAGTATTAAACTGGCCTCGTTAAATAATTTATAAAATTGTACGTATTTATTATTATCTAATATATCTTGGATCATATTATATATAATAAAACAAGCAATAGTTAAATTATCTAATATATAAAATTATAAATAAATAACAAATTATATATTTGTACTAGTTGGGAATTTAGATGTTTATCATGATTTATCCTGAGACATACTTCAAATATAAAAATTAAAAAAAAAAACATAAAAATACCATTATATTTTTTTTGTAAATAAAAAACCAAGTATCTATCTCATACACTTTTTTAAAGCAAAAAATGTTGTATAATTTTGTGTTTATTTACGAACATGTTTTTGTAAGGCTACCTATCTATGGTAAAAGTTATTCTTGCAGCTCTTCTTTTTTTATTGAATATAAATGACACATTTCTTCACCATAATTAGGATTTCTCATTTTTTTAAAACATCATTTTTACAAGAAGGTGTCTTAGTTGTGTTTCATTTTGATAATATTTTATCTGTTTTGAAGTCGAAATCTCTTAAATATAGAGTTGTTGATTCAGTTTACGAGATGAATTGCAATGATTGTGATGGATGCTATATTGGGGAAAGTTTCTGATATATCTTTAAGAGAATGTTCAACATATTTATGATTTCAACAATCCTTAACAATTTAATGCCATGTTTATATATTATATATATATATTAATATATATATATATATATATATATATTCGTTCGTTATATTTCTCCTCTGTTTCTCTTTCCTCTTTCGTTTCTCACAACTCGCTTCCACTTCTTCATTACACGTGTATGACTACACTAGCGTTGTAACCTTGATCAGTGTCCACAATGCACCTCTATCAATAACATTAAATATAGGAGGGCAATATGTGTTTCTTCTATTTCTCGTTTGTTAATATAATAGTATTTTTTTATTTTACACAAATTTAGTGTTCAATCAATTTTACATCATAATTATTTTTTTCTGTTGTTTTTCCTGGTTTGGTATGTATAATTTCCTCCTTTTTATATATTTATATTTATCATCAACTTTGTATTTATGTTATATGTTTTTTAGATTACTGAATGATGACACACATCAAGTGTCAAAACGTTGATTTAATTAAACGTTTAATGGTATAAATAATTTTGTTATTTAATCTTTTTTTAATTCGACGATTGGGCTGCAAAAATATTACAAATATATATATATATATATATATATATATATATATATCTATATATATATATGTATAAACTAAAAATGATATGAAACCTTTAACTTTCTTAGATATCATATGAAACTTTACCTCAAAATTTGATATATCATTCCATCCCTATTCCCTAAAACGAGATAATTCAATGTATTTGAGAAACTGCGTGTTAAGAACACATGAACATGAGTTTCCGAATAATATGTCTCAATATTCGGTTCGGTATGCATCGTATGTAATAAGATATTCCATAATATGAGTTATACGTTGTTAGCAGATGAAGTACAAAGCACAATACACCGAGTTCAGATCTCAGGTGGCGTCTCATATGTATAGACATTTAATACGCAAATATCTTTTGTATATACGAAATTATGCATATCGCCTGCATGAACTCGAGGAATAATATGGTAATACAATAAATACGAAATACACATTTCAGGATAAATAAAAGTGGATATTGAACACGTCTAATATTAGAACACATTTGAAACCTTCAACATTTTTATATGTGTATTCCTTTTGAAATGTATTTAATACAATTTTATAATAATGCCTTCTTTAACATTATCAAAAGATATGACCATTTTTATTAAGTTAAAAAAAAAAAAAATGTTCAAATTGTAAAATTCAAAGTAATTGACTTTAAGATCTGAATTCTATAGCATTCATGTTATTCTGCAACACAATGAAAATGAATGCTATAGCATATTCGGCCCCATACGTATTGAAAAAACAAAACATGATTATTTATAATTATATATTATAACTGTTCCAATTAAAATATTATTGAGAGTGTGACTCATAAAATTTTTTTACATTTGGAATTTAAATAATATTTAGATTTAACATTTGATCAAAACACTTAACATTTGAAATAGTAGCAATTATTTAAATAAAATATATAGAAGGTGTTGTATGCCACTTATGACAAAATCACATTACATAGCAAATATGAGAGGATAAACTATATTGCCCTTTTATCAAGCTAAATTTTAATCGAGCTTAATTTTACCATCTCTAGATTTTCAGAAAAACTTATCATTGATAAAAGACTTTTCTTGAAAGCGCATTCATATTTTAATATTTATTATTAGGCGTGTATATAAAAGTTACATATATGTTTGTCATTCAAATCTCAAAAATTATGTAGAAAATTTATAAAATGCTACAAAAGTATAAGTATATGGAATGCTAACTATATAAAAATTAATACTTATAACTCTAATATAACGAGATGAAATTTTTTTGTTAATATTCTATTGTCCATTTAGAGTTTAGCATAAAACTAGAATTAGCTCATATTTCATTTAAGATTAACAATTACATATTCAGACAATTTTTGTTAAATAGAGAAATGCTAAGACTTTATATTGCCCTTGCAGCCTAATTTTAATAATTTTTGTAATGCATAGTAGTCAATTTTTATTTGCAGAAGTACATCCTAATATACAATTTTTATTGCAAATCCAGGCTATCCATGCCTTTCTATACAAAATTAGCCCCGCATTGGAATTTCTAGAAAATTTGGTATACTCATTTTCAATTTTTATCTCTCCTTATTTGACTCAAATATTACTAAAAATTTGCAAAAGTGTCATGTTCTTTTCAAATTCACTTTTTTGTCGTAACCGTAAAAAATCGGTGTGAAATTGATATGGTTATATTCACAGTAGTCTAGACGATTACAATTAATTTGTTAGTACATGAAAAAGTTAAAATAATTTTTTGTTTCGTATTTTCAGGCAATGTGTTTGAACTAATTAATTATTTTTGTTTACGACTATCGTTGATGACATCTAGAAATTTAGAGGAAAATGTAGTTAAATTTTATAAGATAAATATATGGCAATAGTTGAAGTAGCCACTATCTACTTCAGATACAGAAAAAAATTGTGTGACAGTCTAACTTATTTATAATTTACATAATTTAAAAGCCTATATATCAGTAGAAATATTTTGTTCCTCAAATTATCATTCAGCTGATTGTGACCGATAAGTAGAAGTCATATTGCATACTAATTTTTTGTTTGTTATTTTATCAATGCTATACTCAAAATGACTTGTATTTAAATCCAACACAAGTATCTTTTATCAATATCACCATACACAAAGTCTGATAATTAACTAATTCGTGCAGCAAAGTTTGGTCTCTCAAAAGCTGATCCTGAGATGTTCGACGCATTCAGCGTATAAGTTTCAGTGACGTCGCCCATAAACTTTCCTTTATGGAACTTCATATAAACACATCGTGTCTTGTTAAATTAGAACTTTCCTCTTGCTGAATTAAACAGATGTGTAATCTATCTATCAGAACCTTATTGACGACTCGAATGATTCCAGCAGACAAAGCAGAAATTTTAGCAACACACTTTGAAAACATACACAGACAAAACGCCGACATGTCCAACGCAGACTTAAGACGAGACGTACGCAATTCTATTAAAAATTTACTGAACAATTTAACGACAAAGACTACGAATAGACCCTGCCACAGTTTCAGAAATAAAGTTGACAATCAGAAAACTACCGAACAGGAAAGCACCCGGACCGGACGGACTACAAAATATAATACTGAAACAACTACCAACGAACGCATACATACTAATCACACGACTGGTTAACCGTATAATGGCCAAGGCCACTTTCCTGCTTCATGGAAAACATCGACCATATTTCCTATCCTGAAGCCGAGGAAACAGCCAGACTCTCCGCAAAATTACAGACCAATCAGCCTCCTCAATACAATGAGCAAAGTAACTGAAAAGGTACTGCTCAAACGCATCAACAGACACATCAGACGAAACAAGATTATACCAGACACACAGTACGGCTTTAAGGAACAGCACTCTACGTTACATCCACTGACACAACTAATAGAAAACACTGTACTCAACTTCAATAGACGAAACCATACCGGATTGGTGTTGCTCGATTTCGAGAAGGCTTTTGACACCATCTGGATGGACGGACTGATACACAAATTCATAACCCTTAACTTTCCACCATACATCACAAAACTACTCCATTCTTACCTCGCAGACCGTAATTTCACAGTTCAAGTAGACAACACACCCTCGACGATTAAACAAGTGACGGCGGGAGTACCGCAGGGCTCGATCCTGGGACCGGCCTTGTTTAACGTCTACATCCACGACATGCCCACTGACGCCGACACAACACTGTTGACATTTGCTGACGACACTGCCATTTACAGATCATCACGTCACCTACGCTACTGACTACAAAAATACAGAGACATATAGACGCCCTGACTGATTACACGGAAAAATGGCAAATTAAAATCAATCCTACTAAAACAGAAGCAATTTTCTTTACAAAAAGCCGTTGGTCCATTACACTTACTGACTTGACGAAACTAAAGGTAATGGGCCATGAAGCTGAGTGGTCCAAGGAAGTCAAATACCTTGGCGTAACCTTGGACTATAGACTCAGCTTCACAAAACATACGAATACAAAAATTGGACAGGCTTACGGGATGATGAATCTACTGAGACCTCTTTTGAACCACAACAGCCCGCTAAGCGTGAAGAACAAGCGGACACTTTACTTGACACTGATAAGACCATTACTGACATACGCCGCTCCGGCATGGAACGCGACAACCAAGACCAACAGACGGAGACTACAAATAGCACAGAACAAAGCACTGCGACTGGTACTAGACAAATCAAGGAACCCACTGACGAGACACTACTACCCAACGAAATATTTACACGAACAGACGGACATACCGACCATACTCGAACACATAAAAAAGCTCACCGAGAATTTTTACCGAAAGTGTAGGGATCACGATAATAGTACCATCCGCGCGTTAGGCCAGTACACATCAGAAATGATCTGGTACGGGAACTATGCCATGCCTAACTACCTGATCGAGCCCGCAGTGAATACATAAGCCATAAAACAATGAATAAAGGATTTTTTTTTTAGGTGACAAAAATCGTCTCCTTTTTTTGTCCTTGCGAAATAATGAATAAAATATTGTACAAATACAAATATATAGACAATATTGTAAAACCACAAACTTTTGGGTAAAATACCCCCAGGGTAGACAAACCCACATATAATTCACTGTATTTTACACTGTATATATTGAATAAATTTTTATTTCTGTCTGTCTGTCTGACTCGAATGATTGAATGAGAAAATTAGTTCGACTGTTGAGCTATTTTAGGAAACATCGAAATCCGTTTCATTCATAGATTGGCTTATACATAATTAGATACTTGATCTGTTAATTCAAGGTCTATTCATATAGAGATGTTAAATTTTGATATATATAGTTTGGATAGAGATGTCTAACCAACAAAAGTTCAAACAAAATGATTGGTCATACAGCTTTTATATATTAAAGTATTAGTACTGATAAATAATTGTATGTCAGAAAGCTAAAGGCTTATTATAACAGGGCTAAGTTGTAATAGACGCTTTTCAATAGATTTTTAAACTATGCTACTGTATCATACTGAATACTATCAAAATGTCATGTATTTGCTGTGCATTCAGACGTTTTACATATAAACTGCAACGCCACTCGAATGTTATGAACTTGAGTCAAAAAGACCATGTTATCTAACTTCGTTTTTTTGACATTTGTTCGTTTTCTAGGTTATGTTTGGTATCTGACAACTTGAAAAAATTGCCTGATTGCATATGTCTTTTATCAATAACTTCATATCATAGCCTTGCCATAACATTGGTCTGTTATACAGCAGAATCGGTCCCTATATTATAAAAATATTTTTTTTGTCTCGATTGAACATGTAAACCGTTCTGCACAATATTGTCATAGCTGTCAATACTGTTCCTCTGGTCAATACAGTAAACAGACTTGTGCAGGTACGTCATTTTTGATACTTAATGGTAAAGTGATATATCCTAAAATTTTGGTTAGCATTATTATTATTCTAATTTTATTTTATAGGATTTAATATAATAAGTGGATTTCAAGATATATTAATTTAAAAAACACTGCTAATTTTTTTTAATTTAACTTGAACATTGTGCAATATAAATAAATTTCGATTAACCAAAGGCCGTTCGATGCCTGTGAGTAATGACGACATGTAGGCAATCACATTATAAATTGACTTTTAGTTTCATTAGTTATGTGGAGACTGTTGCGTAAGAAAGCTTTAACTTCTATTGTTTCGAGTTGGCGAACTCAATTTCGAACAAGATCGAATACATTATCTACCTTAGTTAGTAAATTGCCGAATTCAATTTAAAGCCAGATCTAAAGTATGTTCTGCTTTAGTTGAAACCTGAAAAGTAAATCAAGGTATGATCATTTTAATCCTTATGGGCCGACGTCCAAAAAATGATTTTCATACACAAAATTAAAGAATTGTAAAATTATCAATTATAAGGTTATATATATGCAAAACAAAAAAAAATCTGTTGGAACATTTTTTTTGAACTAATACGTTGGATGTCTTCCAAGTCATAGTGACTTATATTGTTTACACTTTTGTGTACAAAAACACTATTTTAGTTTGAGAAGTCTGATTGTTTGGTAAAATATCAAAATTTTTCAATTATGATCCAAAAGTTATGCATGCCTATGAAGGATTAAGAGGCACAACTAGTGTAACCGCCTAAAAAAAAGGTGATTTTTGGAAATTTATATTAAAAAAACTACTTTTTCAATCATTTCAAAATTTTAGGAATATATTTATACATGTTTTAAGAATACATAGTAAAATTTATGAAGAAAAAAATTAAATATTTTTTAAGTTATTGTCGATCTCCAACGGCGCGACAAAAAAAGGCCCTTTACTGCTGCAGGGATTTCTGCCTTCTACGTGGATGAAATTTAAAAATAAAATTTTTTGTTAAACTAGATAATATTGTCTGTAAAATGAACTACGATAAAGAACAAAAGTCAAAAATTGACAAAATGACGGCGTTTTTACAAAAAAGACGTATTTTACCCAAAATTTTGGTCTGACTGCCAGAATTCGATTTTTAATCCGATCAAAAAATCGATAGTTCAATTTACGGAGAACTATGTATAGAACATGTAAAAAAAAATGATAGTGATCGGATCATTTGTTTTTGAGTAATCGCTGCAGCAAATTCGGAAAATGCTGTTTCGAGAAAAACGCGTTTAAAGATTAAATGATTGTTCTACTATATACTAAATATATACTCTTTAGATGGCTGTGACTCAAAAACTATTTCAGATATCGATTTAAAATTTTGGTATGTTATTTTTAACGGTATAACCTATCGAAATATGGAAAAATTGAAAATTCGATTTTTTGGAAATTTCACACTAGTTGCGCCCCTTAAGATAAATCATAAAATAAAGAGCTCCAAATATAACAAAAATCGTCAATATTTCCTATTAATATTTGGATTTCTCATATAAAATATGCGAAGGAATACAAATCTTTCCCTCTCCTTTCCACCCTCAAACGAATATTTACTTTACAAACTCGGCATATGTAATCTTTAATCAGAAAACACCTTTCCGGATTTCTATCACTTTATTTTTTCTGCGCACGTTGTACGCTAAGGGTAGATTGTATTAAAATTCACCAAGACTTCATTAATTTTCGCCCCGTCTGCGTGGAACGAATGAACGTAGAAAAAAATAAAATAAAGCGTATTGATTTCGAAAAATCGCGCTCTCGTCGGCTCCGGAAACCGGAAATTAATGGATAAGAGGTAATCCCATAGGGTGCTCCGGTGCTCCGGCCCGTTCCGCCCGGATGATCGGTTTACGTGAAGATTTGCATTCGGTTTGAAAAATTGAAAATACATTTTTTAAATGATCTGAGGCAAATACTATATAAACAGATTCTCAATTAGGTATGCATATCAGTTGATGTAATTTTGTTAAAGGTTTATTTTATAGAATAAATATACAATTGTAATTGATACTAGTTATAAACTAGTAGGATGTATGGCAACGTGCCTTAAGGCAAATTGCTGGAACTTCCCGTACCGTAACGAAATGTTCGAGGAATTTTGAATGTTTTCAAATAGATTATTATAAATAAGTATTGTAACATTGTCTAATATTTATAAGAATTATATAAACTGAATTGCAAAGTTGAAATTATTTGTTTAAAGTCTATTAGAACTATAGCCAGAATTAAAAATAAAATCTGAATTAAATCAGTATTTTTGATATACAAAAAAAATTTTTTTGAAAAAAAAAGTTGAAACAAAATTTTTTTTTCCAAAATCAATTATTTTGTTAAGACAAGCGGAAAGTTCTTTGAATCATTTAAATCGGACGCTTAGTTCTCTCAAAAACTGACATTTTTTACATATTTAGCTCCGTATCTTCGAAATGGCTGGGCCTGCTAAAAACTAATAAACACTTCTCCGAATCATGCTTTTTAGATCATTCAAATCGGATACTCCGTTCTCTCAAAAACTCGATTTCTATTCTCTGCACTCTTTGCTCCGTATCTCCGAAACGGCTGGACCTGCCTTTGCCAAAACCTAATCAGCTCTTTTCTATATCAATAGGAATCGAATGTTTTTTGAACCATTCAAATCGGTTGATCCGTGCGACCGAAAACGTGACTGGAAATTTGTGTTCATACATACGTACACACACACATCCATTTTTTCTGAAGTATGCCAAAATGTTCAGAAACCTTCAAAACGTCGAGAAATGAAAAAATTTTCATTTTCGATTTTTGGCCCATTACAATAACTTACCCTACGGGAAGTTAATTAATGTTATATAATATTATTGTTTCTATTACTGGAAAAGTTGCGTCAACAGAATATAAATCTATGAATAATGATCAAAGTAAAATTGAATTTATTTCACATAATCTGTATTCGATTAAAATTATTTTGTTATTTGCTGTAATCCAATCCGTATTGTTCATAATATGAATTTTCAGAGCAAATAATTGCCAATCACAAAACAATATAACGCAGAATCGAATAATTACTTCTCTCTCTACTTTATCAACATTTGTGATTGGCAATCATTTTCTATCTGCATTATAATGGATAAAATATAGAAAATCCGTATAATGATGTTATTTGCAAATAATAATTTCGTAATAAAATTTCATTATATCATGCAAACTAAAGTTTGTGGAAGATAATTAATATCAGAATTAGTCTGATCATGAATTTGTTTTATGTTTTGTTGATTAAATAACAAACAAATAACAGATTTGTTAAAATTCATGTTTAAGAAAGGGCCAGGATAAGGGTTTTGGTTTAAGGACAAGCTTGTGACTACTAAATAAGTTGTTAGAAAAGCTTTTGGCAGAGGAAACAATTTTAAGAAAAATATAATAAACTCTTCATTTCGTCATTTATTCAATATTTTAGTAAATTTTTGTGAATTTTACTTAATGATATAAGAAATTACAAAATATATCTTAAAAATAATGAATAATAAAAAACTAACTTTAACTATAAATTCTTTATGAATAGTATTAAAACAAACTGTATTTATAAATTAGTTATGGCGATTAACATTTTAAATAGTTTTTATTTCGATAATTCAAAATTAAATGTTAACTCAGAATCATTTTAAATCAGATTTGCTCTTATACAAATTGATAAGAAAGAAAATAGTGAAAAATAAGCGTTAAACACATTTTACTATCGATTTTATATTTAGTTTGAGGTGAAAGGTCTCAAATAAGAAATTAAATTCTCATACATGCTGGTTAAGAGTCGTCAAGTAATGGTTTTACAATAATAACAATAATCAAACAAATTTTTTGTTAAAATATAAATACCAGTTTTACATTATACAAATATGTAATAAATTATTTTTTCAATTATAAAGAGCTCTATCTTTTTTATATAAAAGTTTGTATACTAAACTAAAAATTTGTGCATTGTAACATGAATATATTGGAAAGTAATGGACTCAAACCTTAAATATATTTTATGTATAATTTAAACTATAGGAGCTGAGAGAAGTAAATCTCCTTATATTTGCTCTTGAGGAGTAGTCATTTAATGTTTTTGCACAATATTAAAACTGTTTTTTGGTGAAATATAAATGCTAATGTTACATTTTAAAAATATCTAGTTCATGTAATGAATTATATTTTTAATTTTTGATCACATAAATTATAAAATAAAATCATCTCTTAAATTTTACTATCTCGGGACCATATGTGTGTGCAATCGTGCTACAATTATTATCTAAATGTAAAATAATCTTTTTTTGTGAATATTTGTATAATAAACTAAAAATACATACATTGTAACATCAAGATATTGAAAAGTAATAGATTCATGGTTTAGAAATATTTTATCTGTAATTTTAGTTACAGGAGCTCCAATAAGAGAAGAAAATCTCATATATACGCTCTTTGAGTAGTCATTTAATGTTTTGTTCGGACATTATTAAAACTGTTTCTTGGTGAAATGATAATGCTAGTCTGTAGAAATAAATACAAATACGTAGTTCATGTAATAACTAATATTTTTAATTATATAGAACTCGATCGCATGATATAAAATAATTTCATTTCTTAAATTCTCCTAACTATATCCGTGCCATATGTATGTGCAAACACGCTACTATTATAATCCAAATGTAATATTATCATTTTTTACAAATGTACGTATATCAAACTAAAAATGCATGCATCATACAGTTTTTTATGCAAACTAGTCACATGTCCGTCCGTCAGGGCGCAGATCTGAGCCTCGGCGAATGGGCTGCTGCAGGCGAAAGGGCCGCCTCGCCATGCGGCTTGTGTATATCTGCAACACATGCACATAATTAAAAAGTTTTAATGAAAACCGTCCTGCTGCGTAATACACGAAAATTTAATTATTTTCACTCGCCAACGTTGCCATAATTACTCGTTGTGATTTAACAAAAAGTCCGGTTATTAATTGATACGTCCGCCAGTGGACTATTGGCGGGCGCGTTTTTAATTTTTTATAAGCAATTTTAATTATATCGATGATGAACGACAAAATGTTGAATATTATGCAGTCGTGTGATATTTTCATCAAGCGGGATTGAAAAAATATTTTTCATGTGATGTGTTTTTAATGAATATTATAGTCCGTGATTATTATTTTTACTTTTAAATTGGAACGTAGCGTACGTTGTGATATTTAAAAAATAGTGAAAAACAGGAGGGACGAGCTGAATTTACCGTATCATTAAAATATTCATGTAATAATAGCATAAGGAGTATGATAGTAACGTATTAACACTTTTCAGATACCATGAAGTATCATAAATTTGTTTCATAAATTTTGTGTTTTTTATGCTCAATTTATCAAAATCTTGAAAAATGTTAACAAACAGACCTCGTTTTGATGTATTAAAATCCAATCAGAAATGAACTACGTCATTCTCTTGTAAACAATGTCAGCTTTGAAGTCTCTACCAACACATTGCTCGTAGCGTATTTATACTAAATCCAGCGTTTGACAGAATATTGAATTTGATTTGTACTGATTTCGATGCTGGCGGTAGTTGAAGCAAGTTTGCTGTTACGTGATTGCTGCGAGCCTCTGCTCCATGTCCCTGCTGCACCGGTGTGTTACGTTTAATGCACACACGTCTTTAACAAACAGTCGGAGTAACGCAAACAAGAATTTCCAATCAGTTCCAATCAAATCTCGCATTGGGATACCTAGTGCCTAGAACCTAGCGCCTAACTAGGGGGCATGTTAAACAACATTGAAACTATTTGGTAAGTGCCTGCTTTTGGTGTGTGGGTCTGGGAAACACGACCAAATTCAGGCAGTCGCAGAATTGTTTATGAACTTTTGCAGTGGTTTTCAATTCAGTAAGCCAAGCTTTTCATCGCAATTTTTTATTAATTAAAAAATATTCTAATGGAAGCAACTGATATTATTACTAACGATTTTTATAAACTGTAGATTCAAAGTTTAAAGTCGAACATTAGGAAAATTTAATTAAGGATTTTTTTTATAATAGTTCTATAAGCTGTTGTGCTGATTTTGACTTAATAAGACTTTCTGTATTAATATATAAATCAGTTTTCCTGCAATTTATATAATTGAATTATTACTAATGCTAGGAACTTATATGGATATTTTTTTGCTCCCAGGTGCTCACATGCTTCCAAATTGATGAAAAAAAATCTCTGAAAGTTTTATCTTTTAATATTAACTTTAAGATAATCCGCACTCCAATCAAAGTTACTTATGGAAATAACTTGGTTAAAATTCTATTTGTTTTTTAGAACTTTATAACTTAGCGACAAGTGAATCTTAATACTAGTATGTTTGACAGATGGCAACCCAAACAGTTGTCACATCTCAGTATGATATATTATAATTACAATTTATGTAATAGGGCGAATATTTTTATTGGTGCAGCAATACCGGGTGAGGGCTATTTTCACTTGGAAAAATATTGCTATCAATATTTCCAAGTGAAAATCCTTTACACTGGTGCCTGACAACAGGCTGCTCGAAGTGGGTAATGAACCCGGGACCTCTGAATCAAGTCCTGTCGCTCGTAATCCACTTTACGGACGAGCCCTTAGGTTTAAATATATCCAAACATACCGATATATTTACACTAAATCATAACATTTTATTTCATGAATTTATTTCTTGGCTAGTGGTGCATGGCATCTTTCCTAAAGGCAAATTGCTTCCCGTACCGAAAATTATAATTTTTAAAAAAAAATTCAATTTTTTTAGAACTTTGAAAACAATAGATTTATGAGAATTTCAAAATCTTGTAAAAAAAGACTGTTTTTGAAAAATATCATTTGTTTATACTTTGAAATATTAGGAGATTGCGGCGTGAGCGCCAATACAAATATAATGTTTTTTGAATCATTCAAATTGGACTCTTCATTCTCTCCAAAATTACCATTTTTGGTACCTTTTTCCCCGTATCTTTGGAACGGTTGGATCTGCCTTTGCCAAAAACTACTCAGCACGCCTCCTTACCAATAGAAATCATCCAAATCGGTTGATCCGTAGTCTCGAAATTGTCAACGAAATGTTGTATCCGCACATACATACACACACACATACATCTATTATTTTTAAGGTATGCCAAAATGTTCAAAAACCTTTGAAATTTAAAGATATGTGAAAATTTTAATTTTCAATTTTTCTGCAATTACTATAACTTACCCTACGTGAAGTTATGACTTTTTATTTACCTATAAAATTTGTCATGCAAGTCGGTACTATGTGTTGAAAATGTAAAAGTAACTGCAAATAGTACTGATTTTCTTACTGATGTGCTTTATAGGCATTACATAATATAACTTTTCTCATTCATAATGCATTCTACAAATAAAACTATCTTATATCTTCTAAGATGCTTTCTAAATGTAACAATATATATTATAGTATCTCACTCCAGCCATCTCTCTTTTGCTTCGATAGTGATAAATAGTACGCAGTTTTGCAGAAGGAGAGTCGATAATACTCGTATAAATGATAAGTATTAAAATGTATAGGTTGTCATCTTGAAAGGAAACTGCTTAGCTATTTCCTATGTTATTAAAATCACATCAGCGCCCGAAGTATGGAAAGCCTTCGTTTGTTAGCCGAGAGTAAATCTTCTGAATAATACGCAATACTGGCATACTGTAGATGTAGAACCTGTTGTGTATAATCACAATAAGACTGTATTAATGTATAAATCAGTTTTCCTGCAATTTATATAATGTAAATGTATTTCTAATGCTAGAAACTTATATGGATTTTTTCGAATTTCTTTGCTCTCAGGGATTCAAATCCTTCCAAATTGATGAAAAAAAATCTCTGAAAGTTTTAGCTCTTAATATTAACTTTAAGATAATCCGCACTTCAACCAAAGTTACTTATGGAAATTAAAATTAATATCAGAGATTTTTTTTATTTATTTGAAAGCATTTGAGCGCCTGGGAGCAAATAAATTCTAAAATATCCATACTAAGGACTTACCTAAATATATATATATATATATATATATATATTATATATATATATACCTCATGTCTGTTTTCGTATTCCATAAAACTATGTTTTTCTGAAATAAGTACGATTATCATCCGCGCATGAAAATATTTCAGCTTCTAACTTTTCAATTGCGAAGTTTGAAACTGAAAAACATTTGAAAATGTATCGTAATAGCCAGGTATTTTTCATATATAAATATGAATATTTTCATTTAAAAGTTATGAAATAACTCTAAAGAATATTGTTCGAGTTTTTGACAACAATCTGCACGATATATATGCTTGAATTTTGTTTTTTGTCTCAATATTTCATTTTTATTGCTTCTACGAAAACTGAAGAATAAAATTTTAAAAGATATTTTGGTAGAGTTGAGGGTTAACATAAAATTATATATTTCACTAGAATTCTTTTTGCATTACCAAAACTTTTAATTTTGGAAATATTACATGTAAAAGTATTACTTTTCATATGTATATTTTACGATAATTAACAACATCAAAGCTTATGGAAATGCGTAGCTGACACAATCACATAATTAACTATTGTTTTGAAATAAATGAGGAATTTTGATTAATTAACAAGCATTGCATAAAGAACATTGGTTGTATTTGTCAACACTTTTAATTGTTTGCAAATATACGTATAAAATTAAATACTGTTATTGCTAAGAAAATTGTTTATTTATATGAGTACAATATTTAGCTTTAAAATTTTAAGCACAATGGCTGTATGTAAATTTTAAGAGAAATCCATAATCAAAAAATCTTTTATTTGTACATTTTGTCAAAAGAGAGATTCTAAATTCGTTTAAAAGGTATTTTATTTTATAATGCTGTATAATATGAATAATTTTTCTATTGTATCTTTATAAAAAATCAAATTGTACATTTTGAATTTTCACTAAAAATATTTGAAAATACGTCGAGCGATAAATGATTACATTCATGAGTTATGTATTCGTTTTCTAGTTTAGAATATGGGCTTTTTATTCAGAAAGTTTATATATATATATATATATATATATATATATATATATAAATCACATGTGTAAAACTGTGAGATTTTGACTGCGCCTTGTTCTAAATTAGAAGTTACTATGGATATATGAACCATATGAACTTTTCGTTTTAGTTATAATTTTATAATCATGAAGGATAATTTAATATTGATAGAGGAAAATTAATATATCTATTAATTACACTGATTTTACTGCAGATTATCGTGAAGATCAATTGAATTAATCGAGTGAAGCAACATCGACAGTGAATGGTACAATCAACAGTCAGGATGACGCTTATTTATATTGCGGATTGCTCTTGGTGATGCAAGGTTGGTAAACCAAAGACATTTACTTATTATATTTGTGAAGGGTTATTTCAATATGCCAATATCTCTTACTTAGCACATACGTACTTATTAGCACAATATATTGACTTATTTAAATTTCAAAACCTTAATATACAAGTATAGTGTATTAGTGAAATAAAAAAATAATAGAAAAATTTTGAAAATTAAAAGAAAAATTTCAGTATTTTCAGAAAAAGCAATTTTTTCGATATTCAAAATTTACAAATTTTCAAAAAAATTCTGAAATGTAATTCAAAATTCTTGAAAAAATCAAACTCTTTCTTTTTGAGCTTTTAAGAACTTCAAATTGCGGGAAGTTCCAAAAAGGGTCTGGGCGTGTTTCCATAGAGAATTGGCTCCACCCTGGTATTTAAATGATTTTGATACCATTCTATAGATATTTTGAGAAATTCGAAACACCAAATTTCAAATCCGTAGCCCATCATTTGGCCGAGATATCAGTGAAAACAGTGCCCCTTTTTTAAAACTCACTTTTTGTCGGAAATATAAGAGATATCAAAAAAATTTCAACATCATTCTATTTATATTGATCTTTTCTATGTTCTTCATAACAAATAATGTGAGAAAATTATTTGTTAGTGCGTGAAAAGGTAAAAATGATTTTCATTTTCCATTTTCTACCAGTGCGGCTTTTTTGACTACTTTTATATTAGCATCATTCGAAACCCTGTATATTTTCTTCTATTATTCAAACATTCATTTAAATCTAAGTGGAACTTTTGGGAGAAAAGTTGGAAAAACTTAAGCTAGTACGCGTTCAAGAACGCCCATATAAAGTCGCTTTGCAAGAGCGCGTCTCGAGAAATCTGTGATAATAGTATGGAAACATTTATTAAAAACCAAAATTTATTTATATTTATTATATTTATTGTATTTAAAGTATACTCATTAGTCATAATAAAAAATCCAACGCGCTGAATAAAAACTAATATATTTCAATGTATGAAAAACTTAAGATTTCAATATTTCATATATTAAAAGTAATTGAAAAAATATATCTCTGTGAGCAATTTGTTTACACATAGAATTTCAAAATTTAATTTATGTGGTTATCTTTCATGGAGAATAGTTAAATAGCATTATTAGTTTTTGAATCGATATAGTGCAAGGCACGATGCAGTGCACCACTAGAGTTTTTTTCTGTTGTGTCAAAATCATAACTCGTTGTCGTTTCAGAAAATCCTTCGGTCTACCTTTTAAAATGTATTAATTCGGGCACATTGGCTTTTCTACCTAGGTGCAATAAATCCAACGCTTCACATGTTTTACATAACAGTCTGCGGCGGCGTTCGTTATCGGACGCACGCGGTGCTCTCCGTGCGGTTTTCTGATCAGGTCACCGGTTTTATATATCACGCCTCATAAACTTTACTACTGCGTGATTACATACTGCGCCATAGTTCGTGCAATTTTCCTATGTCTCTCGTAGTAGGGATTTTATGCGTATAAAGACAGGAACAGATCACTAGCGAAAAATGTAACATTTACGAACAGACTAACTTAAGAATTTTCATCTCAAATGCAAGGATCACAAAAATTATATTATTAAAGTTTGATAAATTTCTACCAGATAAGCATACGCGTCAGATTGATGTATTAAAGATATACAATTAACTCATTGAACTCGATTAACTTACTGAGAATTTGTATCTTAAATGCAAGGATCACAGCAATAACAAAGATAAGGTCTTTGATTAATTTTTACCTTATAAACATACACAACTGACGTACCAAAGTATAAAATTGCATTAAAAGGCTCATTGAGAATTTTTACCGCATTAAGGGGGCGTCCATTTCAGAGGGAGGGAGGATTTGACAAAAAATTACGAAACTTTACATGGGGGGAAGAAGGGGTCTAGTAAGATATCACGTATATTTATTTTTTACCTGAATTAAAAAATAAAAACATTTTCAAAAAGAAATAAATAATATTACGATTTTTTTATGAATTTGAAAAATTTTACGTAACTAAAAATGCACTTAATGTTAGGTGGAGAAGGGGGGTAATTTTAAAAATCACAACGTATTACCAAGGGGAAGGAGGGTTGGCAAAAATTTCTAAAAAATCGATTACGTGATTAATGGACGCTCCCTAACTATATTTAGGCCCTTGGTCCAAAATCCTAAATGTCTTTTGGTATGGAAAAAAACCCATGCCAAAGTACATCCTAATCTGATCCATACTGTACCAGAATAGGAATGAAACCTAATTATAGAAATTTAATTTTTTTAGAAATGATTTAATTAATTTAATTTTTTTATCACAATAGTCATAATATAATATAGTGATTTTTAATTTATTTTACAATTTTCGAATTTTTTACCTAACACCGTTGGTGTAACCACAACCTATTTCGTTGATATTTTAAAGTGACTACAACATGGTTTCGAGCGATATCACGCGTTAGAGGCGTTTTCCATATTTCAACGTAAAAAGAATGCATTTTGCGCTCTCATCATAGTTTCAAAGCAGTGGATCGAGCGAAAAATTCCCTTAAATTATATAGTAAAAATTGCAAAAAAATCAGCCAAGAATTGGCTATATATATATATATATATATATATATATATATATAATATAATATAGTTAGTATACTTAACTTTGGGCACCTGGAAAAAGTTATGAATTCATCCGTAGAAGGGTTCTCTTCCGGATTGCATCCGCTCTTCATCGATACCGTATTGGCCTACTGACCGAATACCCAAATCTTCCATTTAACGCTCTGAATAATTTAGCTCAAAACATATATTCAAGGCCGATCTTCCACCACACATGCCTAATAAATTTTCAAGGAGATGCGATTAATTATTACATATCAGTTAATTCAAGTATTAGCAAGATGAGAAAAATGCTGGTAACTACGTTGACTAGGAATTTTCAAAAGATATTGTAAATAAATGTCTTTCACTTTTACTGTACAGCTCGACGTTATCTGAATATAGTTAAACACATATTTAAGGTAAAACACATATTTAAGGCCCCTTGTCTAATAAATTTAAAAGGAGATGCGATTAATTATTACACATCAGTTGAATCATGTATACGTAAGATGAGAGGAATGTTGATAACTACTTTGAGTAAAATTTTTTAAACAATATTGTGTATAAAGGTCTTACTTTTACTATATCGCTCTATATGGACCTTTTAAAAATATGACATGCCAGTTATATTTTAATTATGTAAATGACGTTTTCTCGAACTATTGTTCAAGTTAAATCATTAATGAATTAATTGTTTTGATTCTAAAGCGCTCTACTTTATGAGACTTATGAGAGTTTATTCGTTGTATTAAAAATTTACACCAATTCTATCATAGAATGATGTTGTGAGTGATAAATCTCTTACAATGAAAGAGTGTTTCCTAACCTTTTATGGATCACGACCCATCTTATGATGTAGGGGTTATTCTATAAGAAATGCAAATGTTATATAGATTTAATTTATAAATTATCTTCTCTCTATAGGAATATTTGTTTTGGTATAAACTTTTGAAAATATCTACCATCACATTCAAATCACCCAAAGCGCATGGGTTAAAGTCGTGTCATTTTTAATTTGCCCACTTATAAAATTAGGAATAACTATTTATCATCACAAAATAGAAAACCATCCCAGTTCACTCGTTTCTTCGCTCACATACTCCAGAAGTAAGTAGATTAAAAAACTATGGCCAATTAACTTGATTCAGTTAAATTGCAACAAATGGTAAATACCCACAGGGGTAACTACTATCTATAATTATATTTAATTATTGCCTATTTAATTATTGCCAATTATTTAATAATTATATTTAATTATTAAAATAACTCATAAAATTTAACTAATTTTCTGATTGTTATTAATAAAGTAAATTAAAAAAATGTACCATGATATTGACTAAACTTTCAAATATCCAGTTTCAAAAGATATCGATGGTTAATTAAACATATATGAAAAGATTATCTATATAAGAGCTCTTATATAGATAATCTTTGATTTCATTTCATGTCATAATCACTAGAGAGCTATCGCATACAGAGTTTGTCGACGGAATTGCATTTTCAATGGTAGGCAATGCACTTACACACTCTGCAATGCACCTTGTGCAAAATGCACATATTATAACTATACTATGGCTCTTTGATACGAACACACACTGCTCATTCCTAAAATAATTTGATTCTCAGTTTTGCTACCTCCTGCTATTATTTACATTTCGAACAAACTATATCACATGATTATTAATGCGTACGATTCGGGAACGGAGTTGCATTCAAAATATTACTATGTATGCTCATACAGATATTGAATATCTCAAGTTACATATTGAATAGAATTGTAATGCAAAACTTTGTATTTCTGGAAATGTATGTCAACTCTTAGTATCTTCAATCTTAATATTCTAAGGGAATGGATGAATAGTTAAATAAAGATACTCGATATAATTTTATTTCTTATAAAAACGTTACGTAACATTTATACTTTTTTATGTTTATTTGTTGACTTTTATATATACGTACATTAGTCATATGCATTTTATAACTTCACACTTTTTCTCTTTACACTTCTATTTTATTTGATTGTATATAATTATACAGTGCACCATCCTTTTTTTGTCAATAATGTTATAAAATTCGTTGGTAGAGAGATTTTTTGCCTTACTATCTTCTACCATAGTTCTTGGCGGGCTCAGCATCCGCCGTAGTCACTCCACCCAGCAATAGCCTACATTTATATTGTAACATCTAGAGTTACATATACTTGAAGTAGTACGTGATAGACGATATTTTAGTGACAAAATATTTGAATTAAATTTTATGAATAAATAATTTTTGTACTCGGTTGGCACTAGTTGCACAACTTCTGTGTGTTTATTTAACCCTCGTGTAACATAAATTGAAAGAGTATTATCAATCACTCTAATTATTGAATTTTACAGGGTTAACATCAGTGATTTGTACAGCCAGTAAGGGGGTCCAGTTATGTTAATGCTGTGAAAGCTGCACCACCAGCACCGGTTGTCCAAGCTACAATTTCGCAGGCGACCAAAATCGCATTACACAGACAGTTTATGGATTCCTTGTTTTACTACAACCATTGGTAATACAGTTATGGTGTTTTCGCCGCAGAGTGCATCTCCGGCAGGTAATTTACATCTTATTTATTTTTTTAAATTTGATATTTTATATATTATCTATTTCATTTATTTCTGTTGAAGGAACTCCAAAGGTCGAACAAACAACAAAAGCTGCGACAGTAACAGTGATTCAAACAAAACCTACTGAATCTCAAAAACCAACAAACACAAAAAGCTCCTATAGAAAATTATCAAACCCAGCAAACCTATCGTCAAGTCAAGCACTGAAAAGAAAGAATCTAAGAAGACTAATATAGAAATCGTAAAACCTAAACCACAAGCTCAAGCAAAACCACCAAATGTTGAAATCGTGTCCAGCTTTGTAGAGGTTCGGGCTGATTGAAACCAAAACTCCCAAGGTTGTTAGTCGAGTGGAAGTTGTCGAAGGTAATAATTTGAAATAGTTAAAAATAAATAAAATATATATTGGCACTGATTGATAAATTCAGGTACTGAAAGCTCGTCAATGCTTCATCCAAGGTGAAGAGTAGTCGTCAACAAACGGAGCCACCGTTACTCCACAATTGCCACAAAAAAATATCGT
>NW_020537646.1:15916197-15936795 GCF_003426905.1 Ctenocephalides felis | reverse complement strand
TTTTAATAATTCAAAAAACATTTGACTTGTATTGTCAAGATGAAGAACTGATCAAATTTTCATGAGGGCAGGTCTAGCGGTTTCGGAGATCTAACAAAAAAAGTGAAAAAAAATGCTATTTGGTGGTCAAAAATGATCATTAGACATATGCACATCAAATTATCAGATATTTTATAGAGATTTTAACAATAAGTATAAATTTTGTTTGCATTCCTATGGGTTCCGTACCAATGTTTATTCGTTAGACGGCGACGCGGCGTTACGCGCTTTGACTTTTTGTCTCTATGCAGTTAAAGCAGTACGCCGCTTTGAAAAAAAGTTCAGATCTTCCAAAATATGCCAAAATAAAGAAAACAATATTTTTTCAAAAAAAAATTTAAAAAAAATTTAATTTTTTTTTAAAAAAAAAATTTTTTTTCAAAAAAAAGTAATTTTTGTCCAATTTATAGTTTCTCGAAATCTTATTTTTTCGAAGTAAATTTTTTTTTAAAATGTCAATCGTTTTTAAAAAAAATAATAATTTTGGTACGGGAAGTTCCAGCAATTTGCCTTAAGGCACGATGCCTTAATTGCCTTAAGACAGAATTCCACTTACAGCTAGTTTACGAAAATTATTCACGTGTACTTACTGATGCTCTTTTTTGGAATTAATCTCAAAAAGTACATAAATTTTAGGTAAGTTATACCAAATTTTCTTTGTCCTGGAACTATCATGTCTCATCTTACAGGTTCAAACAGTACTCTACAGTCAATGCTAAATATTCCCGAATAGAAACCCGATACCACGTCTATTATCACATTAAGCGATTATAATGTGTTTACGGTTCAGGAGAGACTTAATCTGTCTAACGTATAATGTATTAATTTACATCGCATACCGTTCAAAGTACAATTAATATGCCTCTCCTTTGCAAAACCGCGAAATTAAGTTGAGCCCCCTTCGAAGGTGGATCAAAATTGCGACAGGCTCGTTCGCGAAATTAATCATTCTGTAAGAGCCCTAAGGAAAGTGTGTTTGAAGTCTCATAATGACACTGGGTTTCATAATCTCTCACAGGTACGAGATGAACACTTTGTGAATGGCTTTGTGTCAATATATTTTACGAAATCAAATATATTATTTTCTGAATGATTGTAACGTTGGAAATGTGAACATTATAATGATCGGTAAAAATATTTGATATACTCTTTCATATTTTATGTAAAATGCAATATTTTTTGTAAAGTTATTTGACACCTCTTGAAGAAAATAACATAAATCAATGGTTCTTCAAATTTTTTTTTATTTTAAATTAATACTAATAATTATAATAAAATTTAGGACTAATAGTAATAATAAACAATAATATCAGTAATAATAATAATAATGATGATAAAATTTTTTACTCTTTTATAAGAGTTTAGAAATAAAATAATTTTAAATTAAATACAAAAAAAATATACTCTTGTTCTTTCTCTAATGTCCCTCTAATCACTTTGAAAACGTGATTAAAAATTTAATATAAGTCAGATTGCATTATTAAACTGGCCTCGTTAAATAATTTATAAAATTGTACATATTTATTATTATCTATATATCTTGGATCATATTATATATAATCTAACAAGTAATACGTTAAATTATCTAATATATAAAATTATAAATGAATAACAAATTATATATTTGTACTAGTTTTGAATCTAGGTGTTTATCATGATTTAGCTTGAGAAATTCTTCAAATATAAAAATTAAAAAAAAACAAGAATGCTATATATTTTTTTGTAAGTATCTATTATACACTTTTTTAAAGCTTTTGAAAAAATGTTGCATAATTGTATGACAAGGATTTTGTGTTATTTAATTTGTATATTCTGAAGATTTTTATTGCTAATTAATGACACACACCTAGTACCCAAGAGAGTATAAATAAATAATTATAAACTTTTTTACCCTATATATATATATATATATATATATATATATATATATATATATATATATATATATTGAAACTGGACCCTAATCCTTCCTAACCACTTGAAATTGAGTAGAGAATTTGGACACCGACGATCGTTGGTGGGGCAGAAGACAGTATTTTTAACGACTTGTAACGGATAACACATAATGCTAATTTAGGTTTCCATATTTTAAATTTTAAATAACACACTGATGATGAGGCAAACCTAGTCTCGAAACGTTTGTGAAAATTATTATTTAATAAATTAGTGCAAAAAAGAGTGTTGTTGTTCATATTTTTAAATTAATATATATATATATATATATATATATATATGTATATATATGTATATATAAACCAAAAATGATATAAAACCTTTAACTTTCTTAGATATCATATGAAACTTTACCTCAAAATTTGTTATATCATTCCATCCCTATTCCCTAAAACGAGATAATTCAATGTATTTGAGAAACTGCGTGTTAAGAACACATGAACATGAGTTTCCGAATAATATGTCTCAATATTCGGTTCCGTATGCATCGTATGTAATAAGATATTCCATAATATGAGTTATACGTTGTTAGCAGATGAAGTACAAAGCACAATACACCGAGTTCAGATCTCAGGTGGCGTCTCATATGTATAGACACGTTAATACGCAAATATCTTTTGTATATACGAATATTATGCATATCGCCTGCATGAACTCGAGGAATAATATGGTAATACAATAAATACGAAATACACATTTCAGGATAAATAAAAGTGGATATTGAACACGTCTAACATTAGAACACATTTGAAACCTTCAACATTTTCATATGTGTATCCCATTTGAAATGAATTTAATACAATTTTAAAATAATGCCTTTTTTAACATTATCAATAGATATGACTATTTTTATTAAGTTACAAAAAATGTTTAAATTGTAAAATTCAAAGTAATGGACTTCAAAATCTTAATGCTATAGCATTCATGTTATTGTGCATCATAATGAAAATGAATGCTATAGCATATTCGGCCCCATACGTATTGAAAAAATAAAACATCATTATTTTTAATTATATATTATAACTGTTCCAATTAAAATATTATTGAGAGTGTGACTCATAATATTTTTGTACATTTGGAATTTAAATAATATTCAAATAACAAAACATTTAACATTTGAAATAGTAGCAATGATTTAAATGAAATATATAAAAGGTGCTGTATGCCACTTACGACAAATCACATTACAAAGCAAATATGAGAGGATACACTATTTTGCCTTTTTATCAAGCTAAATTTTAATCGAGCTTAATTTTGCCATCCCTGGATTTTCAGAAAAACTTATCATTGATAAAAGTCTTTTCTTAAAAGCGCATTCATATTTTAATATTTATTATTAGGCGTGTATATAAAAGTTACATATATGTTTGTCATTCAAATCTCAAAAATTATGTAGAAAATTCTGTAAAAATTATGTAAAATGCTACGAAAGTCTAATTGAATATTGTAGATTCTCGATCTAGGTAAGTATGTGGAATACTAACTATATGGAAATTAATACTAATTACTCCAATATAACAAGATAAAAAATTCTTTTTAATATTTTATTGTCCATTTAGAGTTTAGCATAAAACTATAATTAGCTCATACTTTATTTAAGATTAGCAATTACATATTCAAACAATTTTCGTTAAATAGAGAAACGCGAAGATCTTATACTGCCTCTTGCAGCCTAATTTTAATAATTTTTATAATGCATAGCATTTAATTTTTACATTTGCAAAAATGCATCTTAATGTACAATTTTTATTACAAATGGTATGGATAATGGATGCTTTTCCATAGAAAATTAGCCCCACATTGGAATTTCCTCAAAATTTAGTATACCTATTTTCTATTCTTATCTCTCTTTATTTGACTCAAAAATCATTAAAGTTTTGCAAAAGTGTCCCGTTTTTGTCAAAGTCATTTTTTTGTTTTAACCGTAAAAAATCGGTTTGAAATTGACATAGTTGTATTTACAGTCGTAGTCTAGAAAAACACTAATAATTTGCAAATACACGAAAAAGTTAAAATAATTCCTTATTTTGTATTTTCAGGCAGTGCGTTTCAACTAAATTTTAATTGAAATTTTTTTTTTTATTTCACCGGTATCTACTCCAAATATAGAAAAAAGTGTGACAGTCTAACTAATTTTTAATTAGCAAATTTGAAAGCCTATATATCACTAAAAATATTTTGTTTCTCAAATTATCATTTAGCTGATTGTGATCGATAAGTAGAAGTCCTATGGCATACTAATTTTTTGTTTGTTATTTTATCAATTATATATTTAAAATAACTTGTATTTAAAACTAACACAAGTATCTTTTATCAATATCTCCATACACAAAGTCTGATAATTAACTAATTCGTGCAGCAAAGTTTGGTCTCTCAAAAGCTGATCCTGAGATGTTCGACGCATTCAGCGTATAAGTTTCAGTGACGTCGCCCGCCCTGATAAACTTTCCTTTATGGAACTTCATATAAACACATCGTGTCTTGTTAAATTAGAACTTTCCTCTTGCTGAATTAAACAGATGTGTAATCTATCTATCAGAACCTTATTGACGACTCGAATGATTGAATGAGAAAATTAGTTCGACTGTTGGGCTATTTTAGGAAACACCGAAATCCGTTTCATTCATAGATTGGCTTATACATAATTAGATACTTGGTCTGTTAATTTAAGGTCTATTCATACAGAGATGTTAAATTTTGATATATATATAGTTCAGACGGAGATGTCTTAACAACAAAAGTTCAAACAAAATTAAATATTTTATTGATTCGTCATACAGCATAATAAAGTACTAATGATAAATAATTGTGAAATTGTATAATGTTGGAAAGCTAAAGGCTTATTGTGGTAATAGGCGTTTTTCAATAGATTTTTAAACTATGCTACTGTATCATGCTGAATACTATCAAAATGTCATGTATTTGCTGTGCATTCAGTCGTTTCACACATGAACTGCAACGTCACTCGAATGTTATGAACCTAAGTCAAAAAGACCCTGTTATCTAACATCGTTTTTTGATATTTGTGCGGTTTCTAGGTATGTTTTCTATCGGACAACCTGACAAAATTGCCTGACTGCAGAACAATCACATGGCTTTTATCAATATTTAGAACGAATTTGTATGGAAAGTTCTCGATAACATAGCCTTGCCAGAACATTGGTCTGTTGTGTAGCTGAATCGGTCCCTATATTATAAAAATATTTTTTTGTCTCGATTAGAGATGTAAACCGTCCTGCACAATATTGTCGTTGCTATCAATACTGTTCCTCAGGCCAATGTAGTAAACAGAATTGTGCAGGTACGTCGTTTTTGGTACTTAATACAAAAGTGATTTATCATAAAATTTATGTTTGTATTATTATTATCGATTAATTTTATATTTTATAGAATGTAGTATAATAAGTAGATTTAAAGATATATTAATTTAAAAAAAAATTGATTCCTCAAACTCCTATAGCTTCCCTATGCATGTTAATTTTTTTTATTGATGAGTAATTTGTTAGTTTTATTTATTTAGCAAAATTTGTTTATTATGTATTAATTTGCTAATAAACTATGGAAATAGCAATTTAACTTGAACATTGTGCAATATAAATAAATTTCGATTAACCAAAGGTGCCTCTGGGTAATAATGAAATGTAGGCAATCACATTATAAATTGACTTTTAGTTTCATTAGTTATGTGGAAAGTGTTGCGTAAGAAAGCTTTAACTTCTATTGTTTCGAGTTGGCGAACTCAATTTCGAACAAGATCCAATACATTATTATCTACCTTAGTTAGTAAATTGGAGAAATTAATTCAATGCAATATCTAAAGCATGTTCCGCTTCAAGTGAAACCTGAAAACCAAATCAAGCTATGTTCATCTTAATCCTTTATGGGCTGACGTCCCATGTTCAAAGTCCCACAAAGAATGTTCTTTTTTCAATCACAAAATTTAGAGAAATAAAAATGCTGTAATTATAAGCCTATACATGCAAATGAAAAACAACCAAATAAGTTGAAATAATTTTTTAGCATTATTGAACTACATGACTTTCAAGTTGTATCAGTCTATAATGTTCGTACTTTTGTGTATGACAAAGTTATTCATGTTGAAAAGCCTGGCCAAGGCATAGTTCAATAAATATTAATATTGATAGTCTTGATAATGTTATAGATTTAAGATCAATGCATTATCTCTCGAAAAATATGAAAAACAATTAAATGTGTCCTGAAAGCTATGCTATATATTATATAAAATTATATTATATAATAACCTTTATATAAAATGAATCATAAAATAAGGAGCTCCAAAGATCATCAATATTTTCTACCGATATTTGGATTGTTCGTATAAAATACGCGTTGGTTAAGGAACTCAAACCTTTCCTTTCTCAACCATCAAGCTTTTTGTATGAAAATGTTATTTTAAGTTAAAAAGCCTGACAAGGCAAACATTAAACATTAATTTTGGTTGTCTTGACGATGTTGTAGAATTAAAAATATACATTATCATTCAAAACAGCCAATTTTTTTGGTAAAATATAAAAAAAAATTAAATGTGTCCTGAAAGTTACGCGAGTTCATAAAGGATTAAAATAAATAAAAAAATAAGGAGCTCTAAATATAACAAATATCATTGATATTTTTTACCGATATCTGGATTTCTCATATAAAATACGAGTAAGTTAAGGAATACAAATCTTTCTCTCTTCAGACATCTAACTTTGTATATGAGAATGTTCTTTCAGGATAAAAAGACTTGCAAGGGTCATAAATATTAATATTGGTTATCTTGACAATGGAATTAAGGTAAATGCATCACCACATGAAAACAGAAATAATTGTTAGGTAAAATTCAAAAAATTTTAGATGTATCCTGATAGTTATGCGGGCCCATAAAGGATTAAAATAAATCATAAAAATGCCTACGTGAAGTTAATAAGGAACTCTGAATATAACTAAAAATTTCAATATTATCTACTGATATTTGGGTTCCTCATATAAAATACGAGTATAGGTCAAGGAATCCAAATCTTTCCCTCTTCAGTCATCAAACTTTGTGTAGATAAATGTTATTTCAGGTTGAAAAGCCTTGCAAGGGTCATAAATATTAATATTGGTTATCTTGACAATGGAATTAAGATTTAAGCATCGCCACACGAGAACAGAAATAATTGTTTGGTAAAATATCAAAAAAAATGATTTGTGTCCTGATGTGCGTGCCCATAAAGGATTAAAATATCATAAAATAAGGAGATCCAAATATGACAAAAATCGTCAATATTTCCTATTAATATTTGGATTTCTCATATAAAATATGCAAAGGAATACAAATTTTTCCCTCTCCTTTGCACCCTCAAACGAATATTTACTTTACAAACTCGGCATATGTAATCTTTAATCAGAAAACACCTTTCCGGATTTCTATCACTTTATTTTTTCTGCGCACGTTGTACGCTAAGGGGAGATTGTATTAAAATTCACCAAGACTTCATTAATTTTCGCCCCGTCTGCGTGGAACGAACGAAAGTAGAAAAAAATAAAATAAAGCGTATTGATTTCGAAAAATCGCGCTCTCGTCGGCTCCGGAAACCGGAAATTAATGGATAAGAGGTAATCCCATAGGGTGCTCCGGTGCTCCGGCCCGTTCCGCCCGGATGATCGGTTTACGTGAAGATTTGCATTCGGTTTGAAAAATTGAAAATACATTTCTTAAATGATCTGAGGCAAATACTATATAAACAGATTCTCAATTAGGTATGCATATCAGTTGATGTAATTTTGTTACAGGTTTATTTTATAGAATAAATATACAATTGTAATTGATACTAGTTATAAACTAGTAGGATGTATGGCAACGTGCCTTAAGGCAAATTGCTGGAACTTCCCGTACCGTAACGAAATGTTCGAGGAATTTTGAATGTTTTCAAATAGATTATTATAAATAAGTATTGTAACATTGTCTAATATTTATAAGAATTATATAAACTGAATTGCAAAGTTGAAATTATTTGTTTAAAGTCTATAGAACTATAGCCAGAATTAAAAATAAAATCTGAATTAAATCAGTATTTTGATATACAAAAAAAATTTTTTTGAAAAAAAAAGTTGAAACAAAATTTTTTTTTCAAAATCAATTATTTTGTTAAGACAAGCAGAAAGTTTTTGAATCATTTAAATCGGACGCTTAGTTCTCTCAAAAACTGCCATTTTTTACATATTTAGCTCCGTATCTTCGAAATGGCTGGGCCTGCTAAAAACTAATAAACACTTCTCCGAATCATGTTTTTTAGATCATTCAAATCGGATACTCCGTTCTCTCAAAAACTCGATTTCTATTCTCTGCACTCTTTGCTCCGTATCTTCGAAACGGCTGGACCTGCCTTTGCCAAAACCTAATCAGCTCTTTTCTATATCAATAGGAATCGAATGTTTTTTGAACCATTCAAATCGGTTGATCCGTGCGCCCGAAAACGTGACTGGAAATTTGTATTCATACATACGTACACACACACAAACATCCATTTTTTCTGAGGTATGCCAAAATGTTCAGAAACCTTCAAAACGTCGAGAAATGTAAAAATTTTCATTTTCGATTTTTGGCCCATTACAATAACTTACCCTACGGGAAGTTAATTAATGTTATATAATATTATTGTTTCTATTACTGGAAAAGTTGCGTCAACAGAATATATATCTATGAATAATGATCAAAGTAAAATTGAATTCATTTCACATAATCTGTATTCGATTAAAATTATTTTGTTATTTGCTGTAATCCAATCCGTATTGTTCATAATATGAATTTTCAGAGCAAATAATTGCCAATCACAAAACAATATAACGCAGAATCGAATAATTACTTCTCTCTCTACTTTATCAACATTTGTGATTGGCAATCATTTTCTATCTGCATTATAATGGATAAAATATAGAAAATCCGTATAATGATGTTATTTGCAAATAATAATTTCGTAATAAAATTTCATTATATCATGCAAACTAAAGTTTGTGGAAGATAATTAATATCAGAATTAGTCTGATCATGAATTTGTTTTATATGTTTTGGTAATTAAATAACAAGCAAATAACTGTTTTGTTGAAATTCATATTTTAAAACTGGCCTAAGTAAAAGTGCTAGTTTAAGAAAAACTTTTGGTAGATGAAAAGTTCAAAATACGTTTTTGTTTAATTTTGTTTTTTCACTCGCTCTTTATTTATTTAACAAATATTACAAAGTTCGCAATCTATAGCAGTAACAAAAAAAGATTTGAAAATAAAGGATTCAAGTTCAGTTTTAGTTTAAAAAAAGCTTCTGATAAAACAATTTTAAGAAAAACAAACGATGATTAATTTGATGATTAATCTGTAACATACAGATTGTGGAATTGCTGGTATATATTGACATAAATTAATTTATGATTTTATAAAGATTTAAAATTTATGATCGTCACATAAAAACGTGAGCAGTTAATTGACATTTAATTATTATTAATATTGATATTATTTTAAGATTGATATTTTAGCTATAAATTATATTTAAAATAACTCTTTTTTCAGTGCCATATTTAAAAATTCTGTATCAAATCTGAAGACAGAATCATTTCTTATAAAATTAGTCTTTTTTTATTCTCTTCATACTTTATTTATATTATTGGTCCATATTAGTCCTAAATATATATATCTCAACATTTATTTCTACTAATCCACGCCATTTTTTTGTATAAAAGAAAATATTGAAAAATCAGCGTTAGAAGTATTTGATTTTCTATTTTACCTTTAATTTGGGATAAACGATCGAATAAAAGAATAAATTTTCATATATGCTCGTTAAAAGTAATCGTTTAATTGTTTTTCAATAATGACGTTTTTCTAATGAATTTTATTATTAGTTCTTCTAATAAATTGTATTTTTAATTATATAGAGATCGATCACATAAAGTATAAGATAAATTCATCCCTTAAATTTAACTAAATATTTTCTGTGCCATATATGTATGCAAACATTTTACTATTATAATTCAAATGTAATTGTTTTTGAGCATTTGTATAACTAACTAAACTAAAAATTCTTAAAAACAATAATATATTAAGAAGTAATGGATTCAAATCTTAGAAATATTTTATCTATAATTTGAAGTAAGAGAATACACTCTCATATAAACTCTCATGTTAACTACTCTTGGTTATTCGCATAATATAGCAACTGTTTTTCTTTACTAAAACATAAAATCCAGCCAAGCATTATAAAAATCTGTAGTTTATCTTTTATTTTTAATCATATATAGTGAAAAATAATTTTATCCCTTAAATTTTTCTATCTTAGTGTTATATGTTATATATGTACATATAATATTTGCACATCCAATACAATTTCTTTCATGCACTGTATCATTACTATTTTAAGTAGTAATAGATTTAACCCTTGAATATATTTTGTACATAGGAGTAGTCATGTGAAGGTTTATCGCACAATAATAAAACTGTTTTTTTGTTAAAATATAAATGCTGGTCTAATATTATACAAATGCGTTCATTTAATGAATTTTATTGTCAATTATATAGAATTCACATAAAATATAAAATAATTATATCTCTTAAATTTTCTTCACTATATTTCGTGCCATATGTGTGTGCAAACACGCTACTATTATAATCCAAATGTAATATCATCTTTTTTTACAAATGTACGTATATCAAAATAAAAATGCATGCATCATACAGTTTTTTATGCAAACTCGTCACATGTCCGTCCGTCAGGGCGCAGATCTGAGCCTCGGCGAATGGGCTGCTGCAGGCGAAAGGGCCGCCTCGCCATGCGGCTTGTGTATATCTGCAACACATGCACATAATTAAAAGTTTTAATGAAAACCGTCCTGCTGCGTAATACACGAAAATTTAATTATTTTCACTCGCCAACGTTGCCATAATTACTCGTTGTGATTTAACAAAAAAAGTCCGGTTATTAATTGATACGTCCGCCAGTGGACTATTGGCGGGCGCGTTTTTAATTTTTTATAAGCAATTTAATTATATCGATGATGAACGACAAAATGTTGAATATTATGCAGTCGTGTGATATTTTCATCAAGCGGGAATGAAAAAATATTTTTCATGCGATGTGTTTTTAATGAATATTATAGTCCATGATTATTATTTTTACTTTTAAATTGGAACGTAGCGTACGTTGTGATATTTAAAAAAATAGTGAAGTACAGAAGGGACGAGCTTTACCGTATCATTAAAATATTCATACAATAATTGTGATTGGAGTATGATAATAAAGTATAAACAACGATACTGTGGGTTCCTGAAAAGTTTTACAGTGAATTGAGTGTATGTTGTATAGTGAAAATACATCGCCGTATCGAGAATTTTTTGGGGGCCCTCACAAAATTGAATAATACCTCACAAAATAAAAAAAAATACATAAAGTTAATACAAATATGATATGTAATCAATATTTATCTGTCACATTTCCACAACATTTGTGATACAATTCACACACATATTATATCATTTAAATGCACACACATATTATATCATTTACAGCTGACTTTTAAGTAGATTTTAAAGAAATGCTTACTTGATAGTAGATTTAAATCAGGTTCAAGCCTGAAACTGAGCACATCCCAACTTAGATCCTGACTAGATTGTTATAAAATTTCGACAGAATTTCTAATCGATTCTCCTTAGATTCTTACCAGAATTGTTTCACCTTCTGATTAGATGCTTGTTAGGCCCGTACTACCTTGTTAGATTTTTACCAGAATGTTATTAGATTCTCAATAAAATATTATTAGATTTTTAACAGAATTTCATTACATTCTAATCAGTGTCTCATCGGAGTCCTATCAGGTTCTAAATGAACTGCTAATAGATTTATGTTAGTCTTATCACATTATGTTAGTCTTATCTTACTAGGTTGTCCTATGAGACTCCTAATTGCAATAACATTTTCACAACTTCTTAATACAATTCAAATTCAATATTCACACGAATATCATTCATAGCTGACTTTTTAGTAGATTTTAAATAAATGGTTACTTGATACTAGATTTTATTCAAGTTTTAGCCTGAAACTGAGCACATTCCAACTACATCCTGACTAAATCGTTATAAAATTCCAACAGAAGTTCTAGGCGATTCTCATTAGATTCTTACCAGATTTATTTCGGATTCTGATTATTAGGCTCGCACTAGCTTCTTAGATTTAGTCTAAGATTCTAGCCAGAGTCTTAGTAGGTTCTGGCTGGATTCTTTATAGTCTTTTCTCAGAATTTTATCACTTTAAGACTCTCGACAAAACCTTATAAGAATCTGATCTAATTTTGATGATAATCTAGTCGGAATGTCAAATCAAATTAGTTATTACATTTCTACTGGAGTTTTATTAGATTATTATGAGACCATTGTCGGATTCTAACTTTTTTAGTATCCTGGCTGGATTCATATTAGATTTGATATTAGATTGACCAGAATATTATTGGACTCATACCAGACTCGTGTCATATTCTTATTGTATTCTACCTGGATTCTTATCAATTTATAGCCAAAGTCTTCTGGTTAAATTGTTATTAGATTCCTCTTGGATTGTAAGTAGATTCTTATCATATTATATTTGGGTTTTTATTGCATTCTGACTACAATCTTATTTTGTCTGGTTTTTTTATGTTATGATTTTTATGTCTAGTTAGATTAAAAAAAGTGAAAATTTGTTTCATAAATTTTGTTTATGCTTAATTTATCAAAATCTTGAAAAATGTTAACAAATAGACCTCGTTTTGATGTATTAAAATCCAATCAGAAATAAACCACGTCATTCTCTTGTAAACAATGTCAGCTTTGAAGTCTCTACCAACACATTGCTCGTAGCGTATTTATACTAAATCCAGCGTTTGACAGAATATTGAATTTGATTTGTACTGATTTCGATGCTGGCGGTAGTTGAAGCAAGTTTGCTGTTACGTGATTGCTGCGAGCCTCTGCTCCATGTCCCTGCTGCACCGGTGTGTTACGTTTAATGCACACACGTCTTTAACAAACAGTCGGAGTAACGCAAACAAGAATTTCCAATCAGTTCCAATCAAATCTCGCATTGGGATACCTAGTGCCTAGAACCTAGCGCCTAAATAGGGGGCATGTTAAACAACATTGAAACTATTTGGTAAGTGCCTGCTTTTGGTGTGTGGGTCTGGGAAACACGACCAAATTCAGGCAGTCGCAGAATTGTTTATGAACTTTTGCAGTGGATTTCAATTCAGTAAGCCAAGCTTTTTATCGCAATTTTTTATTAATTAAAAAATATTCTAATGGAAGCAACTGATATTATTACTAACGATTTTTATAAACTGTAGATTCAAAGTTTAAGGTCGAACATTAGGAAAATTTAATTAAAGATTTTTTTTATAATAGTCCTATAAGCTGTTGTGCTGATTTTGACTTAATAAGACTTTCTGTATTCAGTTTTCCTGCAATTTATATAATTGAATTATTACTAATGCTAGGAACTTATATGGATATTTTTTTGCTCCCAAGTGCTCACATGCTTCCAAATTGATGAAAAAAAATCTCTGAAAGTTTTATCTCTTAATATTAACTTTAAGATAATCCGCACTCCAATCAAAGTTACTTATGGAAATAACTTGGTTAAAATTCTATTTGTTTTTTAGAACTTTATAACTTAGCGACAAGTGAATCTTAATACTAGTCTGTTTGACAGATGGCAACCCAAACAGTTGTCACATCTCAGTATGATATATTATAATTACAGTTTATGTAATAGGACAAATATTTTTATTGGTGCAGTAATACCGGGTGAGGGCTATTTTCACTTGGAAAAATATTGTTATCTATATTTCCAAGTAAAAATCCTTATCACTGCTGCCTGACAATAGACTGCTCAAAGTGGGTATCGAATTTCCTGCACCAAAAATTATTTTTTTTTAAAAAAGATTCAAATTTTTTTAGAACTTTGAAAACAATAGATTTATAAGAGTTTTAAAATCTCGTAAAAAAGGACCTTTTTGAAAAAATTTAATTTTTTTATACTTTGAAGTATTTGAAAATTGCGGCGTGAGCGCCAGTACAAGAAAAATATTTTTTGAATCATCTAAATCAGACTCTCTGTTCTCTCAAAAATTCAGTTACCATTTTTACCAAAAACTATTCAGCACGTCTCATTATCAATAGAAATCGAATGTTTTTTTAATCATTCAAATCGGTTGATCCGCACTCTCGAAATTGTCGACAAAGTATTGTATCCGCACATACATATACTTACACACACACATCTATTACACACACACATACATCCATCATTTTTAAATTGAGTGAAGAACCATGGACTATATTCTTTGATTTTTAACAAGATTGACGTGATTGAAATGTTAATATTTATGCAAAAAACTAATCAGCACATCTCTTTATCAATAGAAATCGAAAGTTATTAGAATCATCTAAATAGGTTGATTCGAAAACGAAAAATTGTATCCGCACATACGCACACACATACATCCATTATTTCCAAGGTATGCCAAAATGTTCAGAAACCTCTGGAACTTAAAGATATATGAAAATTTTCATTTTCAATTTTTCTACAATCCCTACGGGAAGTTAAAAATATGACTTTCTCTTATAAAATATGTCATGCAAGTCTGTGTTCTGAAAATGTAAAAGTAACAGCAAATAGTACTGATTTTCTTACTGATGTGCTTTATAGGCATTACATAATATAACTTTTCCCATTCAAAATGCATTCTGCAAATAAAACTATCTTATATCTTCTAAGATGCTTTCTAAATGTAACAATATATATTATAGTATCTCATACCAGCCATCTCTCCTTTGATTCGATTGTGATAAATAGTACGCAGTTTTGCAGAAGGGGAGTCGATAATACTCGTATAAATGATAAGTATTAAAATGTATAGGTTGTCATCTTGAAAGGAAACTGCTTGGCTATTTCCTATGTTATTAAAATCACATCAACGCCCGGAGTATGGAAAGTCTTCGTTTTGTTAGCCGAGAGTAAATCTTCTGAATAATACGCAATACTGGCATACTGTAGATGTAGAAGCTGTTGTGCATAATCACAATAAGACTTTCTGTATTAATGTACAAATCAGTTATCCTTCAATTTATATAATCGATGTATTTCTTGTGCTAGAAACTTATATGGATGTTTTCGAATTTCTTTGCTCCCAGTGATTCAAATCCTTCCAAATTGATGAAAAAAAAATCTAGCTCCTAATATTAACTTTAAGATAATCCGCACTTCAACCAAAGTTACTTATGAAAATCAAAATTAAAAATTCCATTTGGTTTTTAGAATTTTATAACTCAGCGACAAATGAATCAAAATTTTGAGAGTATCATTGTATTTGCTTATTTTGATCATATACGTAAACAAATTATGACAAAAATTAGATATATTTTTTAAAATAAGTATTTACTTAGGAAAAAAACCAAGAAACTTTGGTTGGATTGCGGACTATCTTCAAACTAATATTTAATAGCCGTAAACTTTTAGAGATTTTTTTTATTTATTTGAAAGCATTTGAGCCCCTGGGAGCGAATAAATTCTAAAATATCCATACTAAGGACCTCCCTAATATATATATATATATATATATATATATATATATATATATTCATATTCCATAAAACTATGTTTTTCTGCAATAAGTACGATTATCATCCGCGCATGAAAATATTTCAGTTTCTAACTTTTCAATTGCAAAGTTTGAAACTGAAAAACATTTGAAAATGTATCGTAACAGCCAGGTATTTTTCATATATAAATATGAATATTTTCATTTAAAAGTTATGAAAAATAACTTAAAGAATATTGTTCGAGTTTTTGACAACAATCTGCACGATATATATGCTTGAATTTTGTTTTTTGTCTCAATATTTCATTTTTATTGCTTCTACGAAAACTGAAGAATACAATTTTAAAAGATATTTTAGTAGAGTTGAGAGTTAACATAAAATTATATAATTTCACTAAAATTCTTTTTGCATTACCAAGTTTAAAATTATATGTTAACGAACCCAATAAAACTTTTATTTTGGATAAATAATAAAACTTTTTGATTTTGGAAATACTACTTGTAAAAATATTACTTTTCATATGTATATTTCACAATAATTAACAACATCAAAGCTTATGGAAATGCGTAGCTGACACAATCACATAATTAACTATTGTTTTGAAATAATTGAGGAATTTTGATTAATTAACAAGCATTGCATAAAGAACATCGGTTGTGTTTGTCAACACTTTTAATTGTTTGCAAATATACGTATAAAATTTATTACTGTCATTGCTAAGAAAAATGTTTATTTATATGAGTACAATATTTAGCTTTGAAATTTTCAGCAAAATGGCTGTATGTAAATTTTAAGGGAAATCCATAATCATAAATCTTTTATTTGTACATTTTGTCAAGATTCTAAATTCGTTTTAAAAGTATTTTATTTTATAATGCTGTATAATATGAATAATTTTTCTATTGTATCTTTATAAAAAATCAAATTGTACATTTTGAATTTTCACTAAAAATATTTGAAAATACGTCGAGCTATAAATGATTACATTCATGAGTTATGTATTCGTTTTCTAGTTTAGAATATGGGCTTTTTATTCAGAAAGTTTATATATAATATATATATATATATATATATATAAATCACATGTGTAAAACTGTGAGATTTTGACTGCGCCTTGTTCTAAATTAGAAGTTACTATGGATATATGAACCATATGAACTTTTCGTTTTAGTTATAATTTTATAATCATGAAGGATAATTTAATATTGATAGAGGAAAATTAATATATCTATTAATTACACTGATTTTACTTGCAGATTTATCGTGAAGATCAATTGAATTAATCGAGTGAAGCAACATCGACAGTGAATGGTACAATCAACAGTCAGGATGACGCTTTATTTATATTGCGGATTGCTCTTGGTGATGCAAGGTTGGTAAACCAAAGACATTTACTTATTATATTTGTGAAGGGTTATTTCAATATGCCAATATCTCTTACTTAGCACATACGTACTTATTAGCACAATATATTGACTTATTTAAATTTCAAAACCTTAATATACAAGTATAGTGTATTAGTGAAAATAAAAAAATAATAGAAAAATTTTGAAAATTAAAGAAAAATTTCAGTATTTTCAGAAAAAGCAATTTTTTCGATATTCAAAATTTACAAATTTTCAAAAAAATTCTGAAATGTAATTCAAATTCTTGAAAAATCAAACTCTTCTTTTTGAGCTTTTAAGAACTTCAAATTGCGGGAAGTTCCAAAAAGGGTCTGGGCGTGTTTCCATAGAGAATTGGCTCCACCCTGGTATTTAAATGATTTTGATACCATTCTATAGATATTTTCGAGAAATTCGAAACACCCAATTTCAAATCCGTAGCCCATCATTTGGCCGAGATATCAGTGAAAAACAGTGGCCCCTTTTTCAAACTCACTTTTTGGCAGAAAAATATTGGAAATTAAAATTAAAAACTTTTTATTCATCATATCTGATTTTATTTCTATCATTTGTTTATTCTTTTTCATATGGTTGTTCATAACAAATAATGTGAGAAAATATTTGTTAGTGCGTGAAAAGGTAAAAATGATTTTTCATTTTCCATTTTCTACCAGTGCGGCTCTTTTTGACTACTTTTATATTAGCATCATTCGAAACCCTGTATATTTTTCTTTTATTATTCAAACATTCATTTAAATCTAAGTGGAACTTGGGAGAAAAGTTGGAAAAACTTAACTAGTACGCGTTCAAGAACGCCCATATAAAGTCGCCTTGCAAGAGCGCGTCTCGAGAAATCTGTATTAAGTATGGAAACATTTATTAAAAACCAAAATTTATTTATATTTATTTATATTTTATTGTATTAAGTATACTCATTAGTCATAATAAAAAATCCAACGCGCTGAATAAAAACTAATATATTTCAATGTATGAAAAACTTAAGATTTCAATATTTTCATATATTAAAAGTAAGTATTGAAAAATATTCTCTGTGAGCAATTTGTTTACACATAGAATTTCACAAATTTAATTTATGTGGTTTTCTTTTCATGGAGAATAGGTTAAATAGCAATTATTTAGTTTTTGAATCGATATTAGTGCAAGGCACGATTGCCGTGCACACTAGAGTTTTTTTTTTTTTTTTTTGATGTGTCAAATCATGACTCGTTTGTGTTTCAGAAAATCCTTCGGTCTACCTTTTAAAATGTATTAATTCGGGCACATTGGCTTTTCTACCTAGGTGCAATAATCCAACGCTTCACATGTTTTACATAACAGTCTGCGGCGGGCGTTCGTTATCGGACGCACGCGGTGTTCTCCGTGCGGTTTTCTGATCAGGTCACCGGTTTTATATATCACGCCTCATAAACTTTACTACTGCGTGATTACATACTGCGCCATAGTTCGTGCAATTTTCCTATGTCTCTCGTAGTACGGATTTTATGCGTATAAAGACAGGAACAGATCACTAGCGAAAATGTAACATTACAAATGTAACATACCAAAGGAACAGAGTAACGTAATAATTTTCATCTCAAATGCAAGGATCACAAAAATTATATTATTAAAGTTTGATAAATTTCTACCACATAAGCATACGTATACATATTGACGCACCGAAGGTATACAATCAACTCAAGGCTTACTAAAAAATTTTATTTACTAACAATATTAAAGCTAAGCTTTTTTTTGCCAGATGTACATAAAAAAAAGAGGTACCAAAGTACAATATAATTGCAACAAAAAGCTCATTGAGAATTGTTACCTTACTGACAGCAATAACTATTTTTAGGGCTCTTTGCTAATAATGACGTACGTTTTTGGTATGGAAAACACGCCATGCCAACCACACCCTGGTCTGATCCGTACTGTACCAGAATAGAATAAAACCTAATAGAATCAATCAACAGTTCAATACTATATTGAAATGATTTTTATTTGTATATAAATAAAATAAAATTATTTAAATTTTGAATGAAAGAGCACATTACAAAACTTATTACAAATAACCAAGTGACTTTTAGTTTAATTTACAATTTTCGAAATTATTTACATAACGCAATCGGTATAACCACAGCCTATTTCGTTGATATTTTAAAGTGACTACAACATGGTTTCGAGCGATATATCACGGTTAGAGGCGTTTTCCATATTTTCAACGTAAAAAGAATGCATTTGCGCTATCATCATAGTTTCAAAGCAGTGGTTCGAGCAAAAATCCCCTTAATTATAAAGAAAAAATTGCAAAAAAAATTAGTCAAAGATTGACTATATATATATATATATATATATATATATATGTATTAGGGTGGTCCTTAATATAGACATTTTTGAATTTCCTTGCTCCCAAGTCTCAAATGGTCCAAATTGATAAAAAAACAATTCTTTAAAGTTTTAGCTTTTAATATTGTCTCTTTAGATAGTGCGGAAATACAGCAAAACCTTTGTATGGAAATAGCATAAGAAAAATTTCAAAAATTTTAATAATGTTTTTAGATGTAATTAGCGAACAAATGAATGAATAAAACTCATCATTTGTCGCTAAGTTATACCTAAAACTTTTTTTTAATTTTAAAAAATTTTCCATGCTATTTCCATAAGCAGTTTGATTGAATTGCGCACTATCTAAAGTTAATATTAAGAGCTAAAACTTTCAGAGAATTGTTTTTTATCAATTTGGAACCATTTGAGCCTCTGGGAGCAAGAAATTCGAAAATGTCCATATTAAGGATCACCCTAATATATATATATATATAATATATAAATATAGTTAGTATACTTAACTTTGGGCACCTGGAAAAAGTTATGAATTCATCCGTAGAAGGGTTCTCTTCCGGATTGCATCCGTTCTTCATCGATACCGTATTGGCCTACTGACCGAATACCCAAATCTTCATTTAACACCCTGAATAATTTAGCTCAAAACATATTTAAGGCCGATCTTCGACCACACATGCCTAATAAATTTACAAGGGATGCGATTATTATTACATATCAGTTAAATCAAGTATTAGCAAGATGAGAAAAATTCTGGTCGCTACGTTGACTAGGAATTTTCAAAAGATATTGTAAATAAATGTCTTTCACTTTTACTGTACAGCTCTACGTTATCTGAATAATTTAGGTTAAAACATATATTTAAGGCCTTGCCTAATAAATTTAAAGGAGATGCGATTAATTATTACACATCAGTTATATTTTAATTATGTAAATGACTTTTTCTCGAACTATTGTTCAAGTTAAATCATCGATGAATTTATGTTTCTTTTAATTCTAAAGCGCTCTACTTTATGAGACTTATGAGAGTTTATTCGTTGTATTAACAATTTACACCAATTATATTATAGAATGATGTAGGTGCACCCTGGTTCGTGAGTGAAAAATCTCTCACAATGTAAGAGTGTTTCCTAACCTTTTATGGGCACGACCCATCTTATGAGGTAGGGGTATCGTATAAGAAATGCAAATATTACATAGATTTTTTATTAAATATCTTTTTTCTACAGGAATTTGTTTTGGTATAAAATATTGAAAATATCTACCATCACATTCAAATCAC
>NW_020537646.1:15877385-15915197 GCF_003426905.1 Ctenocephalides felis | reverse complement strand
TTTTTTTTTTTTTTTTTTTTTTTTATTTTACAATATTTTATACATAAATAAATATATACATTCTATTTTACAATATTTTATACATAAGTGGATTTATATAACTATTTTTCAAAAAAAATATTCTTTCCTTTTTTCTCTTAAATTCCTCTCAATGAGTGTTATTTCTTCAAAACCATGATATAAATTATATAAGATTCCAGATAGCAGCCAAATTTTAACATCTTTTTCTTCTTTTGATTTATATTGTATATCTATTTTGATAAGTTTATCGTCATCTTCAGTTACATCTATTTTTGAGATTTTTAATTTGTTTTCATCCAATCCCATATAATTTTCTTTTTACCACATTCAGTTAAATAGTGTAAGGCATTTTCCTCCTTATTGCATTTTTCACATTTTTCTGTGCTACTCATTTTTATTCTAAAAAGTTTTGTGTTCATTGCAATGCATTCATTTACTATCAAATAATTTGTTGTTTTCCATTCTGAAGGAATATTTTTGTTTTCTATATTCTTCCATATGTTTTTCCAATTATGGTGTGGTTTTTTTTCCATTATTTTAGGAGTGAAATTTTCCAGTAATTTGTTATAAATTTCTTTTGTTTTCGGCTTCTCCGTGATCCATATACAATTTTCATTAATAATTTTGCATTCATTTTAATTATTTTCGGTAATTTATTATTTTCTTGCCAAAATTGCAAAAATTCACCATTGACTTGCTTTTCATTTATTTGTTTAATCATATTTTTAATGAGTAAGGCTTCGCATTTCTCCTTGGTTGATATTAGTTTCAGACCTCCTTCTAATTGTGTTAGTTTGAGTTGCTTTCTATTAATTCGAAGTCTGTGTCCATTCCATATATAAAACCCTAGCAATGCTTCAATTTTTTGTGAGTAAACCTTTTTCATTGGCAAAACTTGTGCAATATACCACACTTTTGATAAAGCAAACTGATTTACATGCCATATTTTTGTATTATATTTAGTCTCCTGGAGAGTTCTATATTCAAAGTTATCCTTATACTATTTAATATTTTATCCCAATTTTTTTTTATCATCACATTTAATTTGTTGCTGACTAACATCCCTAAATATTTAATTTCTGATTTTTCTGGTATATTATTTGTATCTCTCTTCCATTTTGAACCAAGTGGCAGATATGTTGATTTGATTTCGTTTATTTTAGCACCTGAACATTCACAGTATGATTCTATGATTTTCAGTGTCTTTTTTTCTTCATCATTGATTTATGATTATAGATACATCATCAGCATATGCTAGTACTTTTATATGTTTGTTTATTAATTTTTCACCTTCTAATTGTATACTTAATTGTTCCAGCAAGGGATCTAAGCCGATTATAAAAAGTACCATTGATAAAGGACAACCTTGTCTTACTGATCTTTCAATTTTTATACTTGTTGACAAGTTTCCATTTATTTGCAATCTTGATGATGCATTTTTATATAAACATTTTATAACCTTTGTGATTTTGTCAGGTATTGCTATTTTCTGGAGAACTTGAAACAGGTATTCATGTGACATCATATCAAATGCTTTCTTAAAATCAATATTTAATAGACCTGCTTGTTTATATTTTTCTGTATTATAAAAAGATACTAAATTTCTAACTGTTGTTAAGTTATTAATAATATTCCTGTCATCTATACAACAGGATTGACCGTCATTTATTACATTTTGTATGCTGTTTTTAATTCTATTCGCTAAAATTTTTGAAAACAATTTTAGATCACAATTTAGGAGCGTTATTGGCCTGTAATCATCTGTATAATTTGGATTTTTTACTTTAGGTATAAGGATGATTATTCCCTCTGTAAACTCTTTATTTATGTATTCTGGATTACTTAAAAATTCATTAAACATTCTTGCAAGAAGAGGTGTAAAACTTTGTTCATATTTTTTATAAAATTCATATGGAATTCCATCTATACCGGGGGTCCTATTATCATTTGCAGATTTTATTGCTTCTTTTACTTCTTCTTCTGTAATCTTATTTCTTAAATTCTCATTGAAAATAATGTTAATATTTTTATTGTAGTTTTCCAAAATAGCAAGGTTTTCTATGTTTGGTATTGATTCTTTTTTATAGAAATATTGATATGATTTTTCCATTTCTTTCATTATATCTATATTGTTTTGTAATAAAGTGTTTTCCGAGTTATACATCGATTTAATATATTTATTTCTCCATTTTTCTTTTCTTTCGCTATTTGGTATATTGTTAAACGTTCCTCTTCTGCTATTGTTTGTGTTCTTGATCTTATTTTGATACCTTCATTTTTTAAATCATATAATTTTCTAATCGTTGCTTTTATTTCCTTAATTATTTCCCACATACCTCCGGTTTCTTTATGAATTGAGACAGCCTCGTTTAATACTTGCTCAAAATAACTGATTGTGTTATTAAAATCTATGGCATTCTGTATCGAAATACTTTTTGCTATATATTTAATTTTAGGTTTTGCTTTTTTTACCACCATTCTATTATTTTATTAGGCGGATAGTTTTTTTCAATTAATTTCCATTCTTCTATAAATTTATTATCGAATTCCTCTGATTTTAATATTTTGCAGTTCAATTTCCAATAGCTTTTCCCTAATAAGGGTATTGATGAAGATGCTTTTATTTTCAGAATTACAGCATTATGGTCGGAAAAAGCTATCGGTACCGTTTTGCAGTCTATAATTTTGTTACTTATATTTGAATCTACATAGAACCGGTCCAATCTAGATGCAGAATCGCCTCTGAGAAATGTGTATCCTGATTCATTCTTATGTTTTTCTTCCCATGCATCTTTTAGTTTAAGCTGATTCACTAATCTTTTTAAGGCCGCACTATTATTTGCTCGGCCTTTTTGGTCTTTTGCGTTAATAACACAGTTAAAATCTCCTGCTATAATTACATTTGATGTATTATTTCTAAATATACTGCCTATTTCTTCTTCAAATAATTTTTCTCTTTCGGCTTTAAAACCATTCCCAGCATGTGCATATACATTGATGAAATTTATTTCATCTATTTCCTATTATTCTAGAATTTTCATGCAATAGTATATTTTTAAATTTTATACCAGGTCTTATCAAGATTGCTGTTCCTCTTTGATTCTCATTTAAATTTATGATGCTTTCATATGGCTTAAAAAAATTAAAATCGTCTTCATTTATTTCTTGTAACATAATAACGTCTAAATCATATTCTCTTATGAATTTTTTTAATAAGATTTTTGTTGTTAAACTCCTTATACCATTTATATTTATTGTTGCTAAGTTTCTTATTTTGTAATTATCCATGTTTATTAAATAGTATATTTGTTTTATTTTTATTTATATTGTTTATAATTTTGTTATTTGTTTGTTTAAATCCTCTTCGGGTTTTTCACCATATTCTTTATTTGACTTTAAAGATTCGTCTTGTTCAATTATCATTTTTTCATTGGGATTATTTGACAATACATCAGATGACAAACTTGGTGCTTTTATATCAAATCTTCTAATGATTTGATTAATTACTTCATCTGTATTTGGAGTAGAAGTTGTTATTATTTTATTTCTCTTTGGTGTTATTTCAATTTCATTGTTATGATTTTTCTTCTTATCTATTTTTATCGATTTTTTTATTTCATTTGCCGTTGTAACAATACTTCTTTTATTAATAATTATTCTATTTTCTTCTTTTTTATAACTATTGTATTCTTCATTTTTCTCATGATCTTTTTGTTTGATTTTATTTTCGTCTTTTTGGTATACAGTTTCCTCAATTATGTTATCTTCTTTATTATATATTGCAGGATTAATTTTTTCAACATATTTTAGTCTTTCATTTATTCTCGTATTTACTGTGCAATCTTTTTTCATATGATTTATTTCTCCGCATTTAAAACATTTCCTTGGCTGTCCTTTTATAATTATTGTTGTATTTTTTCCATTAATTTTAATGCTATCAGGTATTTCTTTTGTGAGTTCCATAAGGAATGTTCTGTTTCCCGTGTAACAGTTAATTATGTTTTCTCCAGACCACATATCTTCCTGATATTTTAAAACTCTCCCATATTCTGACATAATTTTTGTAATATAATCTTCTGAAATCTCCCACTGAACGTTTAGAAGTTTAATCCATTTCGGAGGTTTTTCGGTTCACTAAATTCTATTTCGTAACTTTGATTGTTTTCATCTTTGTACTTAATATTTGCTTCGTATTTATTTTTAATTTTACTTATGATTTCCGCATTATTAAATTTGACATTTAATATTTTACTTTCCATGGCAATTCCATGAATGCAACTTATGTCTTCGAATATACTTTCAAGGATTTTTCTTAACCACATATGTACTTTTAATGGAGCAATTGCTCCTTCTATTACTTTAAAATTAAAAAGGAGTGTATTAACTTGCTTAATACTCTCCATTTTGTATTATATATTGCACTTTAAACACAAAACACACGCACAGCCAGGCAGGCAAGCCTGGTATTTATTAAATGTTTTTATTATTGCTCTTATTTAATCCGATGTGTTCACAACGAAGGTCTATTTAGAACTGATATCCCTGGGAGCAAATAAATTCTAAAATATCCATACTAAGGACCTCCCTAATATATATATATATATATATATATATATATATATATATATATAATGTATTCATATTCCATAAAACTATGTTTTTCTGCAATAAGTACGATTATCATCCGCGCATGAAAATATTTCAGTTTCTAACTTTTCAATTGCAAAGTTTGAAACTGAAAAACATTTGAAAATGTATCGTAACAGCCAGGTATTTTTCATATATAAATATGAATATTTTTATTTAAAAGTTATGAAATAACTTTAAAGAATATTGTTCGAGTTTTTGACAACAATCTGCACGATATATATGCTTGAATTTTGTTTTTTGTCTCAATATTTCATTTTTATTGCTTCTACGAAAACTGAAGAATACAATTTTAAAAGATATTTTAGTAGAGTTGAGGGTTAACATTAAATTATATAATTTCACTAAAATTCTTTTTGCATTACCAAGTTTAAAATTATATGTTAACGACAACCAATAAAACTTTTGATTTATTGGATAAATAATAAACTTTTTGATTTTGGAAATACTACTTGTATAAATATTACTTTTCATATGTATATTTCACAATAATTAACAACATCAAAGTTTATGGAAATGCGTAGCTGACACAATCACATAATTAACTATTGTTTTGAAATAAATGAGGAATTTTGATTAATTAACAAGCATTGCATAAAGAACATCGGTTGTGTTTGTCAACACTTTTGTTTGCAAATATACGTATAAAATTTATTACTGTTATTGCTAAGAAAAATGTTTATTTATATGAGTACAATATTTAGCTTTGAAACTTTTAACACAATTTTTGTATGTAAATTTCAAGGAAAGTTCATAACCAAAAGATGTTTAATTTGTATATTTTGTCAAAGTATATGTTAAAACACGAAAAAAACTAAATTCATTTAAAAAACATTTCATACATTTCTAATTTTTCTATTATACCATTATAGAAAATTAAATTGTTCACTAAAAATTATATTTGAAAAAACATGGAGCTATAAATGATTAGATTTGTGAGTTATGTATTCGTTTCTGGTTTAAAAAATGATCTTCTTATTCAGAACAAAAATGAAGCAAATGAGATAATTGATATATGAACCATATGAACATATCTTTTTAATTATAATTTTATCATCATGAATGATGAGCAGATAGATCAAATCTTCAAAAATTATTATTGGCTTCTAAACAGAAGTTCAGAATTATTATTTCAATAACAACATAATGTTAATATATAAGACGGCGATCAAATCCGTGAGGATCTACGGAATTCAACTTTGGAGTACTGCAAAAAGAGCAACTTGAACATAATCCAACGTGCACAAATTAAATCCTGAGGCAAATCTTAAATGCTTAAATGTGTTGCACGCTGACATGGATAATTCACCAAGATACACAATAGCAGTAGTTGCTTTTAAATGTAAAAATAAAATTGACGTGCATCTTAATGATTTGCCAGCAGAATATACTTGTAAGGCCAGCCCACCTGGATGAAAAGGATTTTACCACAAGACGTCATCTAGTACAGTTAAATCTAAATACTTCTGTTTTCATATATTTGCTTTTTATTCTCTTCTATTTTGTTATTTTTATTATTAAGTTTTATATATATATATATCGAGTAGATACGCGGGTGGGTATTGTTACTATTTTTTAGTTAATATTGAAAAAGAAAAATTAATATATCTATTAATTACACTGATTTTACTTGCAGATTTAACGTGAAGATCAATTGAATTAATCGAGTGAAGCAACATCGACAGTGAATGGTACAATCAACAGTCAGGATGACGCTTTATTTATATTGCGGATTGCTCTTGGTGATGCAAGGTTGGTAAACCAAAGACATTTACTTATTATATTTTGTGAAGGGTTATTTCAATATGTCAATATCTCTTACTTAGCACATACGTACTTATTAGCACAGTATATTGACTTATTTAAATTTCAAAACCTTAATATACAAGTATAGTGTATTAGTGAAAATAAAAAAATAATAGAAAAATTTTGAAAATTAAAAGAAAAAATTCAGTATTTTCAGAAAAAGCAATTTTTTCGATATTCAAAATTTACAAATTTTCAAAAAAATTCTGAAATGTAATTCAAAATTCTTGAAAAAATCAAACTCTTCTTTTTTGACCTTTTAAGAACTTCAAATTGCGGGAAGTTCCAAAAAGGGTCTGGGCGTGTTTCCATAGAGAATTGGCTCCACCCTGGTATTTAAATGATTTTGATACCATTCTATAGGTATTTTCGAGAAAATTCGAAACACCAAATTTCAAATCCGTAGCCCATCATTTGGCCGAGATATCAGTGAAAACAGTGGCCCCTTTTTTCAAACTCACTTTTTGTCGGAAATATAAGAGATATCAAAAAAATTTTAACATCATTCTATTTATATTGATCTTTTCTATGTTGTTCATAACAAATAATGTGAGAAAATTATTTGTTAGTGCGTGAAAAGGTAAAAATGATTTTTCATTTTCCATTTTCTACCAGTGCGGCTTTTTTGACTACTTTTATATTAGCATCATTCGAAACCCTGTATATTTTTCTTCTATTATTCAAACATTCATTTAAATCTAAGTGGAACTTTGGGAGAAAAGTTGGAAAAACTTAAGCTAGTACGCGTTCAAGAACGCCCATATAAAGTCGCTTTGCAAGAACGCGTCTCGAGAAATCTGTGTATAAGTATGGAAACATTTATTAAAAACCAAAATTTATTTATATTTATTTATATTTTATTGTATTTAAGTATACTCATTAGTCATAATAAAAAATCCAACGCGCTGAATAAAAACTAATATATTTCAATGTATGAAAAACTTAAGATTTCAATATTTTTCATATATTAAAAGTAATTGAAAAATATATCTCTGTGAGCAATTTGTTTACACATAGAATTTCACAAATTTAATTTATGTGGTTTTCTTTTCATGGAGAATAGGTTAAATAGCAATTATTAGTTTTTGAATCGATATTAGTGCAAGGCACGATGCCGTGCACCACTAGAGTTTTTTTCTGTTGTGTCAAAATCATAACTCGTTGTCGTTTCAGAAAATCCTTCGGTCTACCTTTTAAAATGTATTAATTCGGGCACATCGACTTTTCTACCTAGGTGCAATAAATCCAACGCTTCACATGTTTTACATAACAGTCTGCGGCGGGCGTTCGTTATCGGACGCACGCGGTGTTCTCCGTGCGGTTTTCTGATCAGGTCACCGGTTTTATATATCACGCCTCATAAACTTTACTACTGCGTGATTACATACTGCGCCATAGTTCGTGCAATTTTCCTATGTCTCTCGTAGTACGGATTTTATGCGTGTAAGGACAGGAACAAATCACTATCAAAAATGTAACATTACAAATGTAACATACCAAAAGAACAGAGTAACGTAAGAATTTTCATCTCAAATGCAAGGATCAGAAAAATTATACTATTAAAGTTTGTTAAATTTCTACCACATAAGCATACGTATACAGAATGACGTACCGAAGGTATACAATTAACTCAAGGCTTACTAAGAAATTTTATTTAATAGCAATATTAAAGCTAAGCTTTTTTTGCCAGACGTACATACAAAACTGACGTACCAAAGTACATATATAATTGCAACAAAAAGCTCATTGAGAATTGTTACCTTACTGACAGCAATAACTATTTTTAGGCTCTTTGGTAATAATAACGTACGTTTTTTGGTATGGAAAACACGCCATGCCAAACCACACCCTGGTCTGATCCGTACTGTACCAGAATAGGAATAAAACCTAATAGAATCAATCAACAGTTCAATACTATATTGAAATGATTTTTGTAATCTTATATGAATAAAATAAAATTATATAAATTTTGAATGAAAGAGCACATTACAAAATTTTTTACAAATAACCAAGTGACTTTTAGTTTAATATACAATTTTCGAAATTATTTTACATAACGCAATCGGTATAACCACAGCCTATTTCGTTGATATTTTAAAGTGACTACAACATGGTTTCGAGCGATATCACGCGTTAGAGGCGTTTTCCATATTTCAACGTAAAAAGAATGCATTTGCGCTATCATCATAGTTTCAAAGCAGTGGTTCGAGCAAAAAATCCCCTTAAATTATAAAGAAAAAATTGCAAAAAAAATTAGTCAAAGATTGGCTATATATATATATATATATATATATATATATATATATGTATGTATTAGGGTGGTCCTTAATATGGACATTTTTTAATTTCCTTGCTCCCAAGTCTCAAATGGTTCCAAATTGATAAAAAACAATTCTCTGAAAGTTTTAGCTTTTAATATTGTCTTTTAGATAGTGCGGAATACAGCAAAACCTTTGTATGGAAATAGCATAAGAAAAATTTCAAAAATTTTAATAATGTTGTTTAGATGTAATTTAGCGAACAAATGAATGAATAAAACTCATTCATTTGTCGCTAAGTTATACCTTAAACTTTTTTTTTAATTTTCAAAAAAATTTTCATGCTATTTCCATAAGCAGTTTGATTGAATTGCGCACTATCTAAAAGTTAATATTAAGATCTAAAACTTTCAGAGACTTGTTTTTTATCAATTTGGAACCATTTGAGCCTCTGGGAGCAAGAAAATTCGAAAATGTCCATATTAAGGATCACCCTAATATATATATATATATATATATATATATATATATAATATATAGTTAGTATACTTAACTTTGGGCACCTGGAAAAAGTTATGAATTCATCCGTAGAAGGGTTCTCTTCCGGATTGCATCCGTTCTTCATCGATACCGTATTGGCCTACTGACCGAATACCCAAATCTTCCATTTAACACCCTGAATAATTTAGCTCAAAACATATTTAAGGCCGATCTTCGACCACACATGCCTAATAAATTTACAAGGGGATGCGATTAATTATTACATATCAGTTAAATCAAGTATTAGCAAGATGAGAAAAATTCTGGTCGCTACGTTGACTAGGAATTTTCAAAAGATATTGTAAATAAATGTCTTTCACTTTTACTGTACAGCTCTACGTTATCTGAATAATTTAGGTTAAAACATATATTTAAGGCCACTTGCCTAATAAATTTAAAAGGAGATGCGATTAATTATTACACATCAGTTATATTTTAATTATGTAAATGACTTTTTCTCGAACTATTGTTCAAGTTAAATCATCGATGAATTTATTGTTTCTTTTAATTCTAAAGCGCTCTACTTTATGAGACTTATGAGAGTTTATTCGTTGTATTAACAATTTACACCAATTATATTATAGAATGATGTAGGTGCACCCTGGTTCGTGAGTGAAAAATCTCTCACAATGTAAGAGTGTTTCCTAACCTTTTATGGGTCACGACCCATCTTATGAGGTAGGGGTTATCGTATAAGAAATGCAAATATTACATAGATTTTTTATAAATATTCTTTTTTCTACAGGAATATTTGTTTTGGTATAAAATATTGAAAATATCTACCATCACATTCAAATCACCCAAAGCGCATAGGTTAAAGTCGTGTCATTTTTAATTTGCCCCCATGACTTATAAAATTAGGAATAACTATTTATGATCACAGAATAGAAAACCTTCCCAATTCACTAGTTGCTTTGCTACTTCATACACCAGAAGTAAGTAGATTAAAAAAATATGGCCAATTAACTTGATCCAGTAAAATTGCATCAAATAGTAAATGCCCTCTGGGGTAACTACTATCTATAATTATATTTAATTATTGCCATCAAAATAACTCATAGAATTTATTTAATAATATAGAAAAAAATTATCATGATATAAGAGCTCTTGTAGATAATCTTTGATTTCATTATTCATTTTCACTATTCATCATCACAAACTAAAAAATCATCCAAATTTACTCGTTGCTTTGCTACTCCATACACCAGAAGTAAGAAGATTAAAAAAATATGGCCAATTAACTTGATCCAGTAAAATTGCAACAAATGGTAAATACCCACAGGGATAACTACTATCTATAATTATATTTAATTATTGCCATCAAAATAACTCATAGAATTTAACTAATTTTCTGATTGTTATTAACAAAATAAATTAAAAAAAAATGTACCATGATATTGACAAAACTTTCAAATCTCCAGTTTCAAAAGATGTCGATGGTTAATTAAACATATATGAAATAAAAGATTATCTATATAAGAGCTCTTATATAGATAATCTTTGATTTCATTTCATGTCATAATCACGAGAGAGCTATCGCTTACAGTTTGTCGACGGAATTGCATTTTCCATGGTATACAATGCACTTACACACTCTGCAATGCACCTTGTGCAAAATGTACATATTATAACTATACTATGGCTCTTTGATACGAACACACACTGCTCATTCCTAAAATAATGTGATTCTCAGTTTTGCTACCTCCTGCTATTATTTACATTACGAACAAACTATATCACATGATTATTAACTGCGTACGATTCGGGAACGGAGTTGCATTCAAAATATTACTATGTATGCTCATACAGATATTGAATATCTCAAGTTACATATTGAATAGAAATTGTAATGCAAAATTTTGTACTTCTAGAATGGTATGTCAACTCTTAGTATCTTCAATCTTAATATTTGTAAGGGAATGGATGAATAGTTAAATAAAGATACTCGATATAATTTTATCTTATAAAAACGTTACTTAACATTTATACTTTTTTAATGTTTATTTGTTGACTTTGTATATACGTACATTAGTCATATACATTTTATAACTTTACTCTTTTTCTCTTTACACTTCTATTTTATTTGATTGTATATAATTATACAGTGCACAATATATCCTTTTCTTTGTCAATAATGTTATAAAATTGGTTGGTAGAGAGATTTTTTGCCTTACTATCTTCTACCATAGTTCTTGTCCACCCTTTTCCCATTTTTTGCACTCCATAATGGCGGGCTCAGCATCCGCCGTAGTCACTCCACCCAAGCAATAGCCTTACATTTATACTTGTAACATCTAGAGTTACATATATTCTTGAAGTACGTGATAGACGATATTTTATTGACAAAATATTTGAATTAAATTTTATGAATAAATAATTTTTGTACTCGGTTGGCACTAGTCGCACAAACTTCTGTGTGTTTATTTAACCCTTCGTGTAATCATAAATTGAAAGAGTATTATCAATCACTCTAATTATTGAATTTTACAGGGTTAACATCAGTGATTTGTACAGCCAGTAATGGGGGTCCAGTTTATGTTAATGCTGTGAAAGCTGCACCACCGGCACCGGTTGTCCAAGCTACAATTTCTGCAGGCGACCAAAATCGCATTACACAGACAGTTTATGGATTCCTTGATTTTACTACAACCATTGGTAATACAGTTATGGTGTTTTCGCCGCAGAGTGCATCTCCGGCAGGTAATTTTACATCTTATTTTATTTTTTTAAATTTGATATTTTATATATTATCTATTTCATTTATTTCTGTTGAAGGAACTCCAAAGGTCGAACAAACAACAAAAGCTGCGACAGTAACAGTGATTCAAACAAAACCTACTGAATCTCAAAAACCTACAACACAAAAAGCTCCTATAGAAATTATCAAACCCAGCAAACCTATCGTCAAGTCAAGCACTGAAAAGAAAGAATCTAAGAAGACTAATATAGAAATCGTAAAACCTCAACCACAAGCTCAAGCAAAACCACCAAATGTTGAAATCGTGTCCAGCTTTGTAGAGGTTCGGGCTGAAACCAAAACTCCCAAGGTTGTTAGTCGAGTGGAAGTTGTCGAAGGTAATAATTTGAAATAGTTAAAAATTAATAAAAATTATATATTGGCACTGATTGATAAATTCAGGTACTGAAAGCTCGTCAATTGCTTCATCCAAGGTAGAAGTAGTCGTCAACAACGGAGCCACCGTTACTCCACAATTGCCACAAAAAAATATCGTGTACTCCAGTGTCATTGAGGTATTCATTTAAATATTTCAAATTTGTCAAAGTATCTAGTATACAAATTTTACATTTTTTAATCTGACAATTCTTCTTTAGGTACGAAGTTCAGGAGAAGATCATGATGTGCCAGTGGTCCTAAATAACATCGGGGAGCCTGAATATGACTATTTGTCAAGACAACCTGCCCAAATTGTTGATGAGAGTTATAGAATTATTGATTTGAAACGTCCTCCTGGTACTAAATTTATAATTATATAATATTTATGATTCATTAGATCATGTTTTTGATTAGTCGTAGATAATTTTTATATATCAATGTAATACTAGAATAATTTAAAAACTGAAAATATTGCTATAATAAGCTATACTAAAATTAGGTGGCAGTAGCGGTAATGTTCCACAGTCTCAAAATAAACCACAATCGAAACATAGACCAGCAGATTCTGGTAAAAACCGTCCTAATCCAAGTCAACAGGTATGTATATGGTTAGAAATCATAGGCCTTATGATACATATGTATATTAGGTCTATGTTTGTGTGCGAGTGTTTGTCTAAACATGTGTAGATCTCATGTCAGTATAAACCAACAATCTAATATTTCAAACATATTATTTTGATCAGTGGTGTTGTGCTAATATTTTTTTTGCCGGAACGCTAAAATTTAAAATCCGGTTCATAAACCGGTTAAAAAAATTTGATATATTTCGATAAGAACTCACAAATCTAATATATTGACTTTTTATATAATTAACTCTATTATACACAGCTAGTCTATACATTAAATTGTACAATTATGAGGGAATCATTGAGTACATAAATTATATTCTTCAATGACATTAATCATATTTATTCTGGTATTATTTGTATTCATTAATACCTACAGGTATTTATTATGATATAAAAGTACTCAAGATTTATTACAATACTTTATAAGACTTAACCTAATAATATGATAGATAACCTATTACCTATCATACTATAATGTATTATTGTATATCATCGATAGATATCTATTATCTATCATACCGTGAGATACCTATACCGTCATTAACTTATTATATACCTGCATACCTTTTACTTCTCATAAATACTACTGTCTAATTTATATATTCACCTATATTATATAGGTTTACCTTACGCCCTATGTATTATCTCTACCTATCTATTGCCTATACCGGGAATTGAACCCGGGACCTCCGCGTGGAAGTCGCGCACCTTAACCACAACCCTATCGGGTACCCCCACTAATAATATAATATGGGACGCATTGTTGTGGCCGCGGGTCATTTTCTAATTAATTAGGTAATTAATACTAAGGTGGCGCGACGACACGCGAAAAAAAACGGTTGATTGTAGCGTTACGGTGGTGTAGTGGATAAGGTCGTCGCGTGCCACGCGGCGGACCCGGGTTCGAATCTCGGTAGGGTTAATGTAGCGTGTAAAAAAAATATAGGTAATAGGATATATAGTAGATATAGGTTAGGTGTATTCGGTACACAATGTAGGGATTTGAGAGTATATAATGAAATATAGCGTATGGTACAGATGTAAGGCGTGTAGTATAGAATGCAACGTATAGGCACACGTAAGGCTATAAAAATACATGAATAGGAACCTATGATGTAGATGTTAGCGTATAAGAAATGCGAATGAATGTAAGATTTAATTTATAAATATTATTTTTTCTATAAGAAGTTCATACACCTCAATTTGTTACTAAATTAAAAACGACTTTGATAAAACCAGTGGTTTTGTGCTAATATTTTTTTGCCGGAACGCTAAAATTTAAAAACCGGTTCTAAAACCGGTTTTCATGTTTTTCCAGTTCCGTTCGAAAAGGAAAGAAACAAAAAATTATTACAAAACCCATTTTGTGCACATATATGTATGTTTATTACAATAATAATATTTAATAAAAATTAGTTGAATAATAACGTATAAAATTTACTTATTAAATCATTTTTTGTATGTAGCGATGTTTTTATATTTTTTCTTGCCGGAACGCGTTCCGGCTCAAAAATGATTTGCCGGAACGACGTTCCGGCGCGTTCCGGCTCGACAACACCACTGATTTTGATACTAGACATAAAATGCATAAAAAACAAACTACGATTCATAACTTTTGTGTAAATTTTTACATATATGAAATAAACATTTATGTAATTTTTTTCTGTTCATATCAGACATTGATCATTTTGTCAATTTGAAGTTTATCAAACAGCATTTGAATTTTTATGATTGTATATACTGCTAAAAATTACTTGAGTTCGAAGAATATATAATATATAGTTTTCTATTACCAGGCCCAAATACATCCAACTGGACTTGTCACTCGTTTGGGCGGTACTGTAGTAAAAGAAGGTGTCACAACTGTCCACGAAACAAGCGTTATCGGCACATACATAAATGGTAAAGCAATACTACTTCATTCTCTTCACTTTACCGACAAACTACATATCTCAATATAAACTTCCAAGAATTTTTAAAATACTGCCTTATGCAAATAATAATTGTTTCACAGGCAAATACGCACAAGTGCTTCAAAGTACCTCGAGAATTTATCAAGAGGGATCTAAACCTAAGCCAACCCCCTCGAATTCAGGGCAACCGCGTATTTTGAAGACCGCAGCACCACATCTTCAACAGCAAATAAAACAACAGAAGCACCATCAGGTCAACTCAGAGCACTCTGCTACTGGTCCAGATGGAGCTTTACCACTTGAAGCACTTTTCCAAGGCAGTCAAGGTATATAAAGACTCTGAGCAGGCAATTAAAAAAACTCAAATTTTGTGCAAAATGGTAAATTAATACTACGCTATGCTATGCAAGATGATAAATTAACAATGTCGGTAAAATAATTGTCTAAAAGACACAAGAAATTGACAGGTTTTATTTTGGAATTGAGCACACTTTATTCAAAAGGTTTGGAAAAAGTTTTACATAAAATATACATACTATAATCATATTACATAAAATTTACTATAATCAAAAATATTGTGTATGACATCGATTTTAGTAGTGTCTGAACTTTTTTTTACTGAACGACAATCGACAATCTTTCTAAAAAAGACAATCACATTTGCTATTTGTTAAAATTCATGTAAAATTTATTACAATACGTATAAATCAATTATGATTACTAATTTATTGATATTGTGTTTTTTTCTTCAGCCGACCAAACGCGTACACCACGCAAACCTTCAGTGCCAACAGCCGGAGGAGGCAATTATAAAAATCGCCTTCGTCCTGGTAAGAACCAGTCGCCATCTAACACTTTCCAGAAGCAGTCTCAGGACGAAAATAACGACAGACAACCCGATATTGCGCCATCGTCGACTAAAAAAGCTGCGCGCCGAACCTCACAAGGGCGCTATAGGTGAATAATAATACTGGCTCTATCTTTATTCGATAAATTGTACCATTTCAAGTTAGCTAATAGCAAAAGTAGTAGTAAAATATTGTTAGCAGATGCATTTGGTATAAACAAATATTTGTTGTTGCGGCATGCTATATTGAAGAAATATTTCCAGTCTTTACTATTTGCAATAAATCTTTAGTTGTTTAGTTTTTCAATATTTATTCATTTATCGATTAACCATTTTACATTCATTTAAAGACATTTTCACAATTATTCATCGTATTAATGTAGCAATGATTATTATACTAACTTTTATCATCTGACTTTATAGCAATCGTTTTGGTCGTACACAGCAATCCGAATTAGCAACAGTTTCCGTATTTTCTGAACAATCTGTAGCAAGTTCTACAAGGCGACCCAAATCAGGAGCACGTTTCGGTAAATCCAACGGCAATAATCATCAGCAATCTCCCATCAGCGAATCTGCTCCTTCTTCTGCCTCAAGAAGATCTTATAAGCCAAAACCAACGCCAGCTGAGCAATCTTCTAACGTTGCAGACACTACTAGCCTATATAAGTTCAAACTCAATAGGGCCCCCGGCAGATGGCAGTACAAAACAACACCGAAACCTAGGGTTACTATTAGGAAACAAATAGTTGACGAACCTCATCCAGGTAAATAACAGTAAAAAAAATTATATATATATATATATATATATTTATGTGTGTGTGTGTTTGTGTGTATAGTTTATGTATTTAGTGATTCAAATTATTAGAGTGTATGTGTCTAATTTGACAAAATGTTATTTAAACACTTTAAAATTAATCTGTGTTTGTTGATTAAAATAAATTATGGCAATATTAAAATTACGTATTTGACATTTAATTGATTGTGATATTTTTACTTATTGCCAATTTGATTTGACAAATCTCATCTTTTATGCAATAAAATTTTTGAAAGAGAGCATAATCGATTAATAGATTTTTTTAATTATTCGCAATACAAATGAATATAAAAATAATATATTACGATTAAAATTTAATTTTCAGCTACCCCATCTACTTTACCTTCCGACGGATCTGGGAATTCTGGTGCGGCTATATCAGATCCTCAAGTGATCTCCGACGCTGAAGATTTAGAATCATCAAGTTCTCAACATGGATCTAGATTATCAGACGATATCGACGAAACCGCAGATAACGCTATCGATGATCCGTTTCCAGTACAAACTATTAAAATAGCAATTTCTACTCCAGTCGATTTCCAAAATGTTTATTTTGAAATCGCCACAATTAAGTCGCCTTACACATTCCAGGTAATTTATTGCCTATCTATAATAATGCATCATTCATGTAAAATTGGCAAACTTCTTATGGGTTTGTTTCTTCTCAGTCAATTGGCATTAAATTACGCATTAAGTTCAAAAATATTTGAAATGAATTTAATCAAATATATTTCACATTTCATATGTTTATTATTATATCACGTTTTCATGTTGTCTCTTCAGGTTGGAACGTTAAAAAATACACGTTACGTAACAGTCACTTCAACCTTCGAAAAATTCCTGGTGGAACCAACAGCAAATCCTCAAATAGCTCCGACATCAGTTATCCCGGGTGAACCTCTCACCGAAGATATCCTTGCAACAGCTACTGTAGCTCCAGCAGCCAGTCAGCAGCATATTGGGCGTCACTTAGCTGATACTGGAATCGCCACTTTGCCACCTTTGTTATTACCAAGTGATGCTGAAACGCCACCTCTTGAGACCATGACCGAAACGTTTAGTACTGCTGAACGTGTACTCAAAACTCACGTGTTACCCATTGTAAGAAACGCAACTACTTCAAAAATAACGTTGGTACAGACATACGATGTTACCAGGTAAAAATTTACTGGTTGAAATTTTTTTAAATGTTCTTGGTATTATAATATTATTACATTGAAATGATAATTATTTGGGTTTTTTTCAAGGACTATTATATGTTAATTATTGATTATACTAACTTTTACCGATAGATTGGTAACGGCAACAAAAACCTTACCGCCTGCTGAAGCATATCATTTCGTTCCATCGCGAGCATTAACTGAATTCGACAGTGGTTTAGATGAAGCAGGATCAGAATTACATTTGGCGCTTGACTTCAGTGAAGATGGGGATGAAAACGAAAGACGTGATGCTGTTAAGGTAATTTTAATTATGCCAGACCTTTGTTTTTCATTACGTAATTTGTTACACTAATCGTTCAATCAAAGTCTAGCACAAATGTCTATTTTATTTAACATATACAAATATAAAAGTGATATAACTATATATTAAATTAAATACGTTAACGCTTTTATTATTCAAGATATATTTATTTACAAAATAGGTACTGCCCGCAGACTTAGACTTAGCCAACATCGGTTCAGATTTTAACTTATCCGAAGTTGACAAAACAAACAATGGTTCAAACAAAAAGCCTATTGGTCCTCCTAAAACACAACCTTCAACAACCCAAGCACCTCGTCCTGCCGAACCTCAGTTGACACCAGAACAACTTCAACAACTCGCTCTGCTGAGATTCTTGAATCCTGCGGCCGCAGCTACGCCTCAGCTGATAACCTCATCTAAACCAGTAGTGCGTTTAGAAACAGTGTACGAATCCCATGTGATTCCTTTATTCGACGGCGCAAATACCATATTTAGTACCATTTCTCGACCTGTGGCAACTGTTACTAAAACCGATTATGAAGTTGTAACAAGCACAGCTGCCGCGATTATACCACCAGTTTTGCCACCTAATCCACTGTTCCCGCAATTGCCAAATCAGCAATTCCAAATTACTTCTACTCCCATAGTGACTCAAGCGATTGTTACGGCTACCGACAGCAAGGTGTTGAAATTAACATTTGGAGCTAAAACTGCTTATACGACATTATATTCAACACGTGTAGTTCCCACCTTGGTCACCACCTATCTCACAGCATCAGTACCATTTGTTCAACCAACGGCGGCAGCTTTTCCAGGATATTTCCCTGCACCGTATCCAGGTTTTCCATTTGTGGGTTAACAAGATACCATTTTATAAGAATAAGATACCCAATTGGGTGCGCCAAATTTTCCATTAAAATGTCGTTGCATTAGCTATTGAGTATGCTATAACACAGAAATGAATTAGGTGTATAAGATAAATCGTTAGTCTGAATTTATTTATAAAAACGATCTATGTTCAGCAGGCTATTCTTTATTCAAGTGTTTATAGTAATTAACATAGACTTTTGAGTTATAAAAGCTGTTGACATTGGATGAACATATTGACTATATTCTTTCATCGTAGCTTTAAAACTATATTTTAATGAAAAAGGGTTTGTTTAACCTCAAAGATTTTAAGATTTTTAAATGTTAGGACCTGCTATATACATAACATCGAAGTACTGATGTGAGTAAATTTTTTGATCGAGTAATACAAATTATTTTCAAAATTATATTTTATATACGCACATAGTACCATTAAAATTTTATTTCATGTATGCTATTTGTAGGATACCAGATTATAAGGTGAGTAAGTAGTAAAGATATCGAACTGATGGTTAGGATTTTCAATATATTTGCAGGCACGTAAATAGAAGTAAAAAATTTGTTGTTATTTAATTCACTTCATCGGCATCTCACTAGAAACCACAATACACTTGCGTCACAGGTCGCATTCGAATAAATCTTATAATAATTTGTTATATATTTTTAAATTAATAATTTGTATAGTTATTGATTGTTTTATAATAATACATTGCATTATCATCGTCAAATAATTGAAGCATTTTGGCCGGGCAAGCAATAAACTTAAGAAATTTAAACATAGTTCGTTTTGGAACTGCCCATTTTTAAATTGCCTCCAATTACTTCATATCATCAAAATCATTACTAGGAGTTAATTAAAATAATAGTACTCATATGAAATTAAAAGAACAGCAAATATTCAACTCAATCTGATTAATTTCGACAATTTAACATTACAATTCTATACTACTACAGTGTTTGATCAATCATTTCAAATCTTTGTTGTATTGTCATTTTTTATGTAAAAGTGTTCTGTTTATATAAATAGTTATAATTTGGAAATTATTTACTATATTGTACAATTTGTAATAATATCTGTAGATTACTTTTGAAATAAGTACTTATATTCTTTATAAACAAATGTATGACAGTATATATTGTAAATATTAAGTGATGTATTTTTATGTTAGTTTCGAATCTAATTTATAAGTACCAGTATTGTATTTTTTAATAAAAGTATATTTATAAAAATCTCTTTATTTTTATTAGGCATGAATAACAATGAGTATACATGGCAATATGTATTAAACAAGATATAATGCAATCATAGAAGTGGGAAATCGAAAAAATTAAATCAATTGTATAAAATTCGATTAATTTTGGCTATCTCAATTCGATAAGAATACCAGTTCAATGTTATAAGTATTAAATCATAATTAATCTTTGACAAAACTTTGATTAAAAATACTAAATAAAAAATTTATTTTAATGAATTAAATTTTTTTTAATGAATAAAAATTCTAGGAGTGTTTAATAATTTCCGAACGAATCTATTATTATAACAATTGCATCATTGCATATAGAAATTCGTATTTTCATGTTTGTCGTGTTCGTTCGTGCTCGTTCTTTAACTGAGGACGCACTTTAAGAATTTTTTTTTTCAATATTACATTACATATAAAGATATCGAAAGTAATAATATAAGTAATATAAATGATGATCGAAATATCGTTTCAGCCTTATTACAAGGATAGGCTGATCCGGCTACCGTCTGGCAGAGGCATACCGAAACATCACGCCCGCTGTGAGATTGTGTGAAGCATCCACTTGTTACCGCCTGACCATCCTCTTCATAAGCTTTTGTGCACATGTAAGTTATGTTTTCAACTGAAACAAAATTATTAAATCTAAAACTTCTTGATTCTATTCTACAAAGTTACATGATTTTTGTTTTTTAACTTCCTGTAGCAAAGTTATAGTAGTGGTTTTCTGAACATTTTGGCATGCTTCTTCTTGGCTACCTCTTTGGCAAAAAATGGATGTGTGACACGGCTTTTTAATTAGGTAGCAACTATATTAACATATTTATTGGTTAAATACAACTAATTACAATAACCATCTTGTCCATATAGTACGGGCAAAATGACATATAAGATGAGTATATACTGAAATAGTAATTGCTAAGAAGACAGTTCACAAATAATACTACGCATGAACTCAAATGGTACAAATCATATTCGTAACCAACCTTCGCCTGGATCAGAACTTGATAAAAAGGTTCTTATCTCTTTTTTTACCGGTGAATTCTTTGGTCTGTTCTAGAAGTAATTAAGATAGGAGTTTTAAAAGGTTTCAAATTTCTTTTTTCTTGGCCTCGAATGCACTACCCTGTGGTGCTCGCGAGATATTTATTAAAAAGCAAACCAATATAAATAAATAATGAAACTTTCGCCAAATACCTCAATGTTGCTATAAAATTGATCGAAATCAATAATACTGCATAAGTTCTTAGGAATGAATTATTACTAGTAATAGCAATAAGTACGTCTCCAGAATACATTAGAAAACTACCATTGAAATAAACTTTTGAAGACGCACAGAAAAGAACATTTCGAAATCATAAGATCCTATTATTCGGTTCCTAAATTTCGATTGACTTTTAAACAAAGGGTTGAGTACTGTAGCAATATCACTAAAATTAATAATTACCGGCTCCATTGAAACTGTAAATATATTTTGCGCAAACATCTCCACCAACTAAGTTGCATGCGACATGAGCAGGATCATCTCGTTTATGTTCATCCCACAGCCAAGTTAAATTTGGTAAAGAGCCGTCATCTGCAAAAAATGATATTCTAATAAAATATATGCACTGTAACATTGTTTTCCGTTCTGCGGAGATAATCTTCTATAATAGTAACTCTGTAATGACAACAAATCACTATTAGCAATATTGGTAAATTTTAATTACCGAGTTAACATATCCCTCGACTAATTAGTGTTTTTATTTCATATAATAGGCCTACTTTGTATAAAATATTTATTCTAAATATATTTTGCTTTAGATTACCTGTGGCAACCAGTGGTAGCCTGCACGGTATGTTATTTGCCCCATATATGAAGTCCTCACATGATTTATTTTTGAACGCACTTTCGTTCCGGATCTTGGGTCCCAACCAAGTTAAGCGATAACAGTAGGAGTCAGATTGCGATTCAACAAATATTCCAGAATTGTTAATAAAAATTGCTGCAACAGATATTTTGTGAATAATAACTGTCTTCGATAATTAGTCAATAATTTGGAGATTATTTGTTTTCTACGTACCAACACTAAACACAATAGTAATCGTTATCAAAAACGACATGTTGAGTTTGATATACAAAAATTTCATATGTATATATAAAAAATAAAATGTGCAATAGAAAAATTTGTAGATATCATTTTGTCAATATTGAGATAAGATATTACCTTACTAATTTTTATCAAAAAATTTATAATCATTATCTAATGTCCGATAACTTGATTTTGTCATTATAGTGAATCATTTGCGTGAGTTTTGTTGGATTTAGAACTAAGTCTCAGAACCTGGGCGGAATTCGTATGTAGATTCTTTCTTCAACAAACATTGTACCGTTTGTATCTCGAAATTACTGGATCCTCCAATAAAAATATGAAAAACATACATTCATATATCCAAAAATAGATCAATATATAACTTTTTATACGGAATGCCAAAAGACAGTATCGAATACTAAGATGAGCTCCAAATTTTGCCTTATTAGGAAGCCGATAATAGCTTCTTTAAAATCGTAAAAACGTATCAAATTTGGAAAATAGACGCTAATTAGGGAAGTTAAATTTAGTTTTAATTCATTTATTTTACCAAATTATAATTAGTTTACGATTTAGGCACAAGTTTACTGCAACCATTCATGATGGGATAATCTTATCTACAATTTTTTTAAATCAGTTTTTTTACAGTTGCAATGTTTAACTATTCATGAATATGTGTACAATTTTTTTCAAAATTTCTATTTTTTTATATATAGCTGTTCAATCGACAATCCTATTTTTTTTCTTTCTCTATGAAACTTTAAGCGCGTTTTCCTCTAAACTGTATTTTCGCTATGATGCCCACGATTTTCAACTTTTATTGGACTGATTTACTGGAAATTTTATAGAGTCTCCTTTATAGATTTCTGTATGAACTACACTCTTGCCCAAATTCTATTATAACCGAAATTTTAAACAAAAACACATAAAATATTTGTTTATTTCAAATTTAAATAAGATAATTAAAAATGAGTCACCATAGCTGTTGTGTAGTGGGTTGTAGAAATACCGGCAGAAAAACTGACTTAATTCTATTCATTTTCTATAGCTAAGTGCAAAGAAAATCAACGGGAAAAGTGGATCGCTGCGGTTGGAAGGATAAAGTAAGTATCATAACCTTATTGTTATAAAAATACAATTCGGAGTATTATGAATAGTTGTAAATTTGTTATGTTTAGCAAAAAGAAAAATAATAAGTCAATAAATTGTTATATTATCAAAATTTAATGCTTACAGGAAAAAAATGTTTTGCAAACGATTATGTATAGCTATTATCCATATATTAATTACATTTTATTATATAATAATTGTAATTTTATGATTAAAAGAAAAATAAAAGTTATCACATAGCGAAGAAATGGTTATTTTGCAAACAGTTTAGTTAATACAAGGCTGAAATAATGCAAAATATATATTTGTAGTGTTGATGGATCACCGTGGGTTCCCAAGCCCTATAATCGCATTTGCAGTGAATCGGACGAGGTATTGATGAATTCTACCTACTTGTCAACAATATTTCCTTCAATTATATTTATATTTGTTTATATTTATTTACGGATACAGGAATAAATTTAATAATTACAGAAAATAAATTATCCTAATTGAATTAAGTATAGTAAGATACAACTATTAAACAATAATACGCCTAACATTAGTAATATCTAATACAATAACTTGATGAAAAAAAAATGTAATAAAATTCAAATAGTTTAATTGTGGTAGATCTTGAGAGTCTTCTTATGGTAAAAAAAATCCTTGAAATATCCGTTATGCAATTTTTATTTGAGTCTCATATCTAACAAGTCTCGAAAAGTTAATGTAGTTTTTTTTTCCTGCAATTTTATTTGATGGGTCTTGTCTTTATAATAATGTCTAAATCAGGTCTTTATAATATTGTCTAATTCTTTAGTTTGACCAAAAATAATAAAAAATGAGTAAATTAATTTATTATTTACTTATTCTGTTGATAAAATATTTTTATCATTATTATGTTGTTTATATTAAAAACTATTCCGAAATTAAGACATAAACTTTAAGGCACTTCACCTTAAAATGTTTACTGCATTTCTTTATTTAATTTTACTCAATTTAATTAATCATTATACTTAACCATAGATAAGTAAACATACTTAACTATGTTTTAAGTACGTTGAAGTAAATTTAATAATTTCAATAAACATTCAGCGTTCACATTATTACTGTATCTTGTTTATTATTATTTATAACAGTTATTTAATATCTTTTTTCTTCAACAAACATATAAAACCCATGAAAACCACACACTGATAGCCCCAATTAGTTCATATTTATTACGGCGCTGCAGGGGCGCTGCAGTCACGCTCTGAGCTACGTCGGTTATCAACTGTCAGCTACGAAGCGTGCGCTTATTCATATCACTTGTCGTCCTATGGTAGTGTAACATCTATGCTTTTATTGTTTATCTATGGATCATTTCGGATCATCTGTCGCACGTCATTACTGTCAATTGATATCAAAATGGCGTGTATGTTATTGGTTTTATCAAAATATTCTTTTAAATGTTTATAAAAAAAATAATAAACAATGGTAAGATGATAAAATGTGATATCATCAGCGATTTTATTGCTAAGATTATGTCAATGTCAGAAATTAATTACATCTAATATGTATACAAAAGCCAATAGTTCGTATAATTGATCTTTTATTGCAATATTTGTTGTTTACAGGGTGCAAATATTTCTCAGTTGGAGCGGGATATAGGATCTGATCAATTTCCTCCGAATGAGCATTATTTCGGCCTAGTCAATGTGAATATCTCGTTATATTTTATTTCGAATTAGGTTGCAATATTTATTTACCTTCTCTTGCAGTTTGGAAACACATGTTATAGTAATTCGGTATTACAAGCACTCTATTTCTGCAAACCTTTTCGAGACAAAGTGCTCGAATATAAAGCAAAGAATAAAAGAACTAAAGAAACATTATTGACATGTCTTGCTGATCTTTTTTATAGTATAGCAACGCAAAAGAAAAAAGTTGGATCTATAGCACCAAAAAAATTTATTGCCAGATTAAGAAAAGAAAAGGAGGAATTTGATAATTATATGCAACAAGATGCTCATGAATTTCTAAATTTTTTAATAAATCATATTAATGAAATTATATTGGCAGAACGATCACAAAGTACATGCAAATCTAAGAATGGTAGTGGTGATTCACCACAAGCAGAGCCAACATGGGTGCATGAAATTTTCCAAGGAATTCTTACTAGTGAAACTAGATGCCTAAGTTGTGAAACTATAAGTAGCAAAGACGAAAACTTTTTTGATTTGCAAGTAGATGTGGATCAAAATACTTCAATTACGCATTGTTTGAAGTGTTTTAGTAATACTGAAACACTATGCAATGAGAACAAATTTAAATGTGATTTTTGCAGCAGCTATCAAGAGGCACAAAAACGAATGAGAGTTAAAAAATTACCTATGATATTAGCTTTGCATTTAAAGCGTTTTAAATATGTGGAGCAATATAATAGACATATCAAAGTGTCTCATCGCGTTGTATTCCCTCTTGAGTTGAGGCTATTTATAACGGTAAAATTGGGATAAAAATATGATTGCAATTGACTTGATCTCACTTAAAAAAATTATATTTTGTAGTCTGATGATGCAGTTAATCCTGATAGATTATATGACTTAGTAGCTGTTGTTATTCATTGTGGCTCTGGACCCAACAGAGGTCACTATATTAGCATAGTCAAGAGTCATGGATTCTGGCTACTTTTTGATGACGACATGGTTGATGTAAGATATTTATTATGTTTATTCTGCCACTTGCTTATGCCAATATTATATGACAATACTAATTACTTTGTACTTAACATTCATTACTTTTCAGAAAATTGATGCTTCTACAATTGAAGACTTCTATGGTTTAACATCAGATATTCAAAAATCTTCAGAGACAGGGTATATATTATTTTATCAATCACGGGATTGTGTATAGTCCAAAATAAGTTTTAGTACTTTTACTGAATTAAATTTTAAAATTATCTCTTATATCCAATATAAGAGTATAACAAAATGTTTCCAAAGCCAAAATTTCATATATAAGCTGTATAACAGTTGCGAATGCTTTTACAATAATTGTTAATTGATGATATCATAATTCAAATAATTAGTTTTACTAATTATTTTAATTATTGTTATATATAATCATATTTGATTTGAGGAGGCATTTATAAAAAGAAATTAACAGTGGACTATTGTTAATATTAATTTTCTATGTTTTATAACATTGCGTATAGTAGTTATGTACTACTTATTATTTACTCCGCAGACTGTTTATACACAATGTGATTTTTACTACACTTTTGATTTCAAAAATGTAGAGACAAAATTAAAATTTTAAACAAAATCCTATACAAGGTGTTAAAATTCAATTTATAAGTTTATGTACATAATCTATTCCTCGTATGTGCCATTATATTTATTAAACAAGTGCACAATTGTTTATAATTATCAGTGCTACAACTTGTAAATTTGTAAATATTACAATTTAGTGTTAAATGTAATGTTAATAAAATTTGATATATTACAATAAGGGTATTTGAAACTTACTGTTTAATAATTGCTTTGAAGTTTCAAATTCAATTAGTTTCAAAATCAAAACTTTAATTTCTATATAAAGTATTCCAAAATTTTTAAATCATGAATAGTTATTTGTATTTAATACTTATTCATAAATATTCAAGTTTTAATAGGTATTTTCTTACTTTAAATTGACATTTTTTAAACCAAAAGATACAACATTTACTTAGAAATATGAAACCATTGATATTTCCATCTCATAATGGAATGTATAAAACCAATTATTCACATATTTTTCTAGCAGTGAAAATATGCAATTTTTTTGTTTTAGCAGAGCAGAATTTTTACTAGACAAACTGAGAAATGAAATAAAATCTGAAATAATTTTTGCCCATGACAAAACAAGCAAATTTAAAATAAAAACACAAAATACAAATTTTAATTATTTATTTAAAGTTTACAAATTTATGCAATAAATTCGTAAGGAATTGGTGCCAAACGTATTGGCTCATCAGTTCCTTTGACAATATTTGCTGGCCGAGGTTGAGCAGGTTGTCTCTTCAATGTAACATGAACTTTCTTTTCCTTGGCTTCATGTCGAAGACGTTCATTTTCCTTCACACGTTTCAAAAAATCTTCTCTGCATTTTGAATGCTTTACGTGTTCAATACGAATATTTATTCTCTTTGGAATAATTTTACCACGGACACGTTTGTTTACTATTACACCAAGCGCATGAGGGGTTACATTATAAACACGTCCAGTTTTACCATGGTAGGCTTTATAAGGCATACCTTTCTGCACAGCACCATTACCCTGAGTGAAAAAAATAATTGAGTGAGTAATTTATAATCAAAAGTCTTAGTCAAACAATGAACGCATTTGACTACTAGCGAGTATAAACAAATTGGTAATCATGGACCCAAGAAATAGATCTGGTATAATAAAACGCAAGCCTAAAATTTAAAAATCAACTTACCTTTATGTCTACTATGTCTCCCACTTTATACACTTTCATATAAGTAGACAGAGGGATGACTCCTCGGGTGCGGAATCTGCGTGAGAACAGATCCCTTGTACCACGCCGGTAGCCTTTTGAGTTTGTCATTTTTATGCTGCTGCAAAGATTTCATAAAAATAATATAATGTTAATAAAATAAATAACACACAAGAGCGCACACGTGGTACAAATAAGAATTGTCAAAATAAATATATTAAGTACGTTAGAACTTTAATGCATGCAAAACTAAGAAATTAATTAACTAAATAGATGAAATAAAATTACTTTCTTCGTATTAAGTGAACCTTATTGGGAATATATGTAACTCTAACTTAGCACATACCTTCAACGGGCAACTAGGTTAAGAAAAGAAAATGGAAGGCAGTCAACCACAGATCATACAAAAGAGAGTGACAGAGCATCACAAAACCAACATAAAAAAGTGAAACATTTCATTTCAATCAATGTTACCAACCGTCGTACATTACCATGAGGCAGCGGACAAGCTCCCCTCTAGCGGATTTTTAATTGAAACTGGACGACCAACAAATATGGCGGATGACACATTTATCAGTTGAATTTGCTCTCACACTAATATTTGTATTGTTTTGATGTAAAACGTGCATTTTTAGGTTAGACATTTGTTGTAATTCATATATCTTACATTTTCTCTTCGTTTATCTTTTATTATTTTAAAATAACAGATGTAAGAATAATGATATTCAATATTTAAAATTTGTTTACTATTAATAAAATGCATTATAATTACAGGATGGATATTCAATCAAAAAAATATGAAGGAAGTTCAAAATTTGAAGAGGCTTTAGTAAATTAAATCAATATTTGCTTGAATGATCATATTTTCATGCATCAAATATTATTAATAATCCATTTGCGAGTTTGATTCTTATAAACGTCACATTATGAAAGTCAGAAATTAGTTATACTGCTTTAGGTTTTACTTTTCAGATTCAATCTCGGGCAGTTTTCAGAATATGTGAAGAATGTACTTATATTTGAAATATTATTGTTACTCGCCACAATATTAGAACAAACATGTGTTGCTTAAAAGTACGATAAAATTTTGAGCCAAGCCCATAGGAAATTTGATGATTTGCACCTTGTGTTATCAGCTGACAGACTTACAGAATTTCTGCACTTCAATTTCTACCGAGTTTAGCACTGGGAATTCACAAGGTAGGTTCTTTATGACCTTACAAAAATGCTGTTAAATTATTTCTATCACAGTTAAATAGTTTTTAAGGTGAACGCATTTTTTAATATGCAAAAAGTAGCAAATGGTTTTTAGCGAATATCTTTTACAGTTGCTACAAAAAACGACTTTGAAAAAAGGGGTCACTTTCACACATTTTCAATAGTATCTCGGCTAAATGATGAGCTGCGGATTTGAAATTTGGTATATCGGATTTTCTAGGAAATACCTATAAAATGGCATCAAAATTATTTAAATACCAGGGTGAGGCCCATACCCTTTGTTCATTATTTGTCATTTCTTCTAGTTGTACTATTCCATTATCTATAGTATATACTCTATATACTATTTATATATCTATACTTAGACTCTATACTTTTCTCTTCTAAGTTTTTATCTTTTTAATATATTATTATTAGTCATTAAGAAATTAATATTAGTCAGTTTGTGTAAATTCATTATACTTATGAAAGCTTTTACAATATTTATATATATATTGTTGATCATTAAGTAATTAATATTGATTATTACTTTTAAGTTCATCATTTTATTGTAAATACTCCTACACAATCTCTGTGTAGTTATTATATATTGTTGATCCTTAAGTAATTTATACCGATTGTTCCTTTTAAGTTTATCATTTGATTGTAAATGCATGTTATCATTCTATTGCAAATCCAATTGTTGTGCCCTCGTGTTTGGGAATGCAAATAATTTACTTTAGGATACTTCAGCGTTAATAAATAAAAGTCTTCTCACTATTTAGAACAATATATTCACTTAAGTTATAATGTAATAATCTAAATTAAGTGTTATAATATGACTATGTTTAAAGTTCTGGAATTTAGTAGTGGTTCTTGAGACGTCCGAGAAGAAAGTTCCTTATCTATGTGTAAATGCTTCTACACAATATCTATGTAGTTGTTATATATTGTTGATCATTAAGTAAGTCATATTGATTGTTCCTTTTAAGTTTATCATTTTATTGTAAATGCTCCTACACAATATCTGTGTATTTGTTATATATTGTTGATCAATAAATAATTCATATCGATCATTCCTTTTTAGTTTATCTTTCCATTGTGAATACTTACTAATTATAAAATTATAATACTTATGATTATGTATAATAATCAATACATTTATAAAATATTTAATTGTTATATAAAAATGTTTGTGATATATTTGAAAATATATTTTGTACTTTGTATGTTTTTTTCTCATTTCCAATATTTTTTTTTTTTTATTATTTTAATAATTTTTACAACTGTCCTGAAACGGACAACAAGTAAAATATTTGACATGAAACTGAAGGCGTTGGCAAAGTACAAATCATCTGACCATTGCCAGTGATTTGTCGAAGGTCTTATCTATTGTTGATTAATGCAGAAGAAATTTTCTTTTTAATCGGGCCCTGGTAGGGTTGTTCTGAAGTTTTCTCGCGAGCAAGTTCGGGTGATCAGCTAGGCGATTTCTATATTTGTGTGAGTAAGCGATTATTTCATCCTTAACTGTGCTAGTGCCTGTGTCTTTGTGTATTAACCAATTTGGAACATACTTTGGTACTTTCAAAATTTCTTTTAATAACTTGTTTTGAAATCTTTGAATTATTAAAGCGTTTGAGTTGGAAGTTGATCCCCATAGCTGTATGCCGTATGTCCAAATTGGTTTAATGATGGCTTTATAGAGGTAAATATATTCATAAATCATTTAATCGTAAATATCATTTCCAATATAACAAATTATTTAGGTTTTCTTATTGTGAATTTCGTATGCGAACCATATCTAGGGATAATACCAGCGGTTAATATATATACTGTACAAGTGCTGCCTCCTTCAGATCGCTGCAAAAAGGAAAATGGAGGTAATGTCAAATGGCCTAAGATAGCGATCTATTTATGTTTACTTATCTATGGAAGAATGGTATGCTTGCTCGTATGCTCTATGCTTATTTATATTCTATGGGTATGAGCTTCAACTCATTGGCAGAGTAAAGGTGCGTCCACACCTAACGAACGAACACGAACGAACATGTCGAACAAGAAAATACAAAGAAGAACGAACAGGAACACGAACAAACGCGAAAAATTCCAAACGAACTTGAACAAGCGCTTAAAAGCAGTGAGCGCTTGAATTTTCGTTGTTCGTAGATGTTCCGTGAAACGTCAGTTTTATTATTGATATGGATGTAAGCTTTAATCATACGGCATTTTCACTGGTTTTTGTGTGATTTTTGTTCGTGTATATTTTGTAAATATACTGTAAATAAATATTCAATTTATATTTTGAGTCGTTTTTTTTCCTCAGCATTCATATTCGGAGCAAGCTGAACATTCCAGGTTTGAGCTAACTATACTCAATTTTCATACTCTCATCCTCAACATATATGTTGAATGTCTATGTATGATAACAAGTTTAATATTTACTTGTAAAGACTGCAATTTCTTCTTTACTGCAGCTTCTGACAAACGTTTTGCCTACACTTTCCCAAGCATCGTTTTTTTTCTAATAATTTTATAAAATGGGTCTTTAGTCTCCCATATTATAGGAAACTTTTTTATTTCATTTATGAATGATAAAATTACGTCATTTGACCATTCCATAATTCATTCAAAATTTCAAACTGTACACAATAATTAAAAGTAAATATTATTAAAATTTTCAAACTGTACACAGTAATTAAAGTAAATATTATTAAATTATTAACATTATTATTAAATTATAAAAAAATATATTAAATTATTAAAATTATTAAAACAAAATGTTCGTTTGCGTTCGTTGAGACGTCCACACTGCACATACGAGTTCAAACATGAACGAACAATTCCCTTTGATGTACCGACAAGTTGCGGAACATTGCTCGCCATGTTTGTTTATGTTCGTTCGTGATCGTCGTGGCGTCCACACTATGCTGTTGCCGTTCGTTCTGGTACGTTCTTTTATGTTCGTTCGTGTTCGTTCGTTAGGTGTGGACGCACCTTAACAGATTTGACATCTTTCAGTGATCTAAAATGGGTAAAGTAGGTAAAGTTATGATATGTGGTATGAAAGGCGTAGGAAAAACTGCAATTCTTGAGCAACTTATTTATGGCAATGTTTCACCAGAAACCGTAAGTAAATAGCAAATCTATTAATTTCAATATCTAGTAATTGAATATGCTACTGAAATTTTCTTCAATTATTATCGTTATTTTAGATATCTATTGTTTGGGTTTGTATGTTCAAATAATCTATTTAGATAGTTCTAATTTTGTATGAAACCCTTCAATGCAATAATTTTTAGTTATTCTTTATTTGCTGACAATTGCTATTTGATTTGACATTAGCACCTGAATTTAATTTATGATTCTGAAAACATTCAATTAGTAAGATGTATGTAAAAACTTAATAGTAAACACAAAGTTATCATCTTATTGTGAAATGGGAAAAACGAGTTGACAAGGGCAATAGATCTTTTAGTTTCATAATAAAAATAATTAGTTTTATACTTACACCTATCCCCCATTTTACAGGGTCCTCAATTTACATGTATTCAATCTTAGATGGTTTTTTATATTAATTTTTTTTAATAAAATTATTACTTTCGCATTTACACGAAATTATAAACACTAAACTATAATTTGCTTGTATCCACAATAACATTTTTATTGTTTTCCTTTTAAAATACAACACTACAAAATGTATGTCACCATTATCAATTTTTAGTCTATGTCTATGATGCAAATCTATAGATTAAGATGTAATCCTCCTGTTTTATTTATAAATTTGAAAACAAAGAGCATCATTGTTTTTAATCTTTGTTTTTAGATAGTATTTATATATAATAGCGTAAATTTATTTGAGATGAATAAATGAACAGAATCTCTTTCAACAAAATCTTTATTTCATAAAAAAAAATGGTTTGACAATGGCAAAAGATGAAAATAAATAGAGTAAAAAGAATGGTTATATCTGTACAATCCAATTTTAATTTTAATCTATAAAGAAAATGCAATATTTGTTATAGGTTTTTTTATATTTGTTTTATCATTGAAATAAATTAATTCTTTTATAATTTTATTAAATATGTTTGATATTGAATATATTCATATTTATTTTTTGTTTAATGGATTAGTTATTCATAATTTTAAAAGCTAACAAAAAGGGCTTTTTTGGGGATAGGTGTATAGACAATCTTGTTAACACAAAATATTTTTATCGTAGTTCAATTTAATTTTATTCTTTCTGACAGAATTCCAGAGTACTACTTTTTTATCTTAAAAGTTTTCAGAATAATCTTTTTGTTTTTTTTCTTTTGCACATATAACCTAGCAGCAATAGTAATATGTTTCAATTTAATTTTTTAGTAGAAAATATCCATGATGCTCATGCAACATTAAATTTTTTAAATGATCATATTCTCTCATTATCAACTTGGCATTTTATTTTAATTCAATATCACTATGTTCAGACAATTCATTCGACAGTAGAAGATACTTATATTGCCAGTATTGATACAGGACGAGGTCCAAGAGAAACACTTAGAATATTTGACACTGCAGGAATCCAATCCTCAAGTCAAGTACTATACATAATATAAACATACTTGATTTAATATTATTGTAAATTAATTCATGTTTGTTGTATTCAGATACCGAAACATTATCTTTTGTTTCCTGATGCATATGTATTGGTATACGATCCTAGCCACCCTGAAAGCTTTGACATCATTGCAAGTATAAAAAGTGAAATTGACAAAAATAAAGATAAAAAAGAGGTTTGTACAACTTGATAATACACAAGATGATAAAACTAAGCTAATTATTGTTAATAATTGATTGCATTAGCTTCTGAAATTGATCCATTGTATATGTTATATTGGTACAAACTAGTGCATTAAATAATAATGATTCAACAATAGCAATTCTATATTTAAAATAGCTATATTCATGAACTAAATGAAGAAACGTAATTGTAAAATTTTTGTTATTATTAAACATATCAATTATTTTAGATAGAATTATTGATTTAATTATTTTAAAGGTGGTGATAACAGTTTTATCAAATATGCATACCTCATCAATTCAACCAAATGATACAACAAATTCCAATTCACCTAATAAAAGTGAAAAACTGCCAGCCCATGTAGAAACTGTTATAACAAAAGCTAATACTTGGTCTGCAAAAGAAAGAGTAAGACATTGTGTTGTGAATGCCATGCAAAGGAGTACTCTATATGATCCATTTATTAATTTAGCTATAAAACTATATCCTCCAACAAACAAAAGTACATTTCCACTTGGAAAACTATCAAAAGTAAAAATTGATTCTCATAGCTGATTAAATGAAATTATTTGTTCACCTTATAAAAAATTATATTAACCAATTAACTTTTCAACATTTAGGAAAGTAAAAAATGATTTTTTTCATTTTTATTATATTATATAATTTTTTGACTATTTAAAATATGTGTTTATTTTTATGGTGATGAATACTTCAAATTGTTTCAATTTTATACAAAGTTTATATACATTTTTATGTACAGTTTATATCTATTTAAATACATTTTTTTATTTCCATCATTTTACATAATGGTATGTTGTTTCTTTAAGGAGGGAGCCGGCTTTAGAGGCTTTAAAATATCGCATTTTTTGAAGAATTTTTAGGGAAGGAAACAAAACTTTAATTGAAACGAAACTTTCAGGTTTTGTTTTTATATATTTCAACATTCTTCTCATAAAATATTTCATTAAAATATGTCATTATATATGTATATATATATATATATATATATATATATATATACAGGGCCGGTCCTGGAGTCCATAGCGCCCGCATGCAACTTTTTTTTTTAGCGCCCTCCCCCCTATCAATTTTAACTGTTTTAACAGTTTATTATTAAAATTATATAAAAATTACATTTTTTTAAAAAATTATTTTTAATTATTCTGGATTTAGTACCCGCGTATAAAATATATTGATTTTAAATTTATTTAGAAAATCTAGGCCATTTGCGGGTTGATTATAATCAAATATTTTTGAATTTTCAATTATTTTTAACATATTGCATTATTAATATTTGGGTTTTGAAACATTTTACTTATTTATTATGCTATTTATTCTATTGAGCAAAGCATGCCAAGGAAACTAAAAAAAACTAGCTTTTTGGTCAAAATTTTTTTGACCTTCGACCTTTGACCTCTGCCAATTTTCAGTTTTTGATCAAATTTTTTTTTGACCTTTGACCTTTGCCATGTAACCGTTGCTAGTTGGCTGAAAAAAATCTTTGACCTTTGACCTTTGCTAGCTTGAAATTTTCCGTTTGCCAATTTTCAGTTTTCGGCCAAAATTTTGGTATATAAGACGTTACCTACATTATAAAGCTATGCAATAAAAAAATCTTTGAAAGTTTATTTTCATAATCAATTTCTATGTTTATATATATACGAGATTTAGTCTTCAGGGCAATACATCAATTAAAAACTTGTATGAACTTATATCATTTTTATTGTTTCCATACGTATCGACACATATTTTGTGTCATCTTCAGTGAACTATATAATTGTAATACTCCTAATTATTCCATAATAATGATTGTTCAAATTGTTCAAATGCAAAAGACAATTCTTGTCACTTTAAATCGGAACAATTATATAAATTTTTAGAACGATTTTTTTTTATTGTAGAGTCACATTTCTGTTCTACTGTCGCATCGGACAACGGCTTTGCGACATGTACTCTACAATAAAAAATAAAAAACATACAAAAGAATATGTATCCATACAAATATTAAGTAGTTAAATTCATGAACTATAGAAAAGCAACTGTAACAATGTTAATATAATTATAACAAAATAAGGAGAAAAAACAACAAAAGTAACTTACATAAATATGGTCTTACATCAGTAACTTGCGCAAGGCACATAATTTTGGAAATTTGGAAATATTATTGAGTATCAACTGATAATTTTCACAGGGTAAGGAGATATCACTCCTCTTATTAATACTAGTGTCAGATTTTATGAGGTTAATAATTGCAATCCTTCTTGCTGTCTTCAAAAAATTTTTTGACCAAATTTTTTTTGATCAAAAATTTTTTTCCAAAAATTTCTGTGACCAAAAATTTTTTGTCCAAAAATTATTTTGACCAAAAATTTTTTTGACCAAAATTTTTTTGACCAAAAATTTTTTCGACCTAAAATTTTTTTCTGAAAATTTTTTTGACCAAAATTTTTTTCACCAAAATTTTTTTGACCAAAAATTTTTTTGACCAAAAATTATTTTGACCAAAAATTTTTTGACCAAAATTTAATTTTTTTGACCAAAAATTTTTTTGACCAAATTTTTTTTGACGAAAATTTTTTTCCGAAAATTTTTTTGACTAAAATTTTTTCACCAAAATTTTTTTAACCAAAAATTTTTTCCCAAAAAGTTTTTTGACCAAAAATTTTTCTTCAAAAATTTTTTTGACCAAATTTTTTTCGATCAAAAATTTTTTTCCAAAAATTTTTTGGACCAAAAATTATTTTGACCAAAAATTTTTTTGACGAAAATTTTTTCGACGAAAATTTTTTTGACCAAAATTTTTTTTGACCAAAAATTTTTTTCCGAAAATTTTTTTGACTAAAATTTTTTTCACCAAAATTTTTTTGACCAAAAATTTTATTGACCAAAATTTTTTTGACCAAATTTTTTTTTTCCAAATCAAAATTTCAAATTCAAATTTTTCCAGATCAAAAATTTTTTTCCAAAAATTTTTTGGACCAAAAATTATTTTGACCAAAAATTTTTTTGACGAAAATTTTTTCGACGAAAATTTTTTTGACCAAAATTTTTTTTGGCCAAAAATTTTTTTCCGAAAATTTTTTTGACTAAAATTTTTGTCACCACAATTTTTTGACCAAAAATTTTATTGACCAAAATTTTTTGACCAAATTTTTTTTTTCCAAAATTTTTTTGACCAAAATTTTTTTAACCAAAAATTTTTTCCCAAAAAGTTTTTTGACCAAAAATTTTTCTTCAAAAATTTTTTTGACCAAATTTTTTTTGATCAAAAATTTTTTTCTAAAAATTTTTTGGTCCAAAAATTATTTTGACCAAAAATTTTTTTGACGAAAATTTTTTTGACCAAAAATTTTTTTGACCAAAAATTTTTTTGACCAAAAATTTTTTTCCGAAAATATTTGACCTTTGCCATTTGACCTTTGACTTTTTAGGACCAAAATTCTTTTTTCAAAATTTGTTGGACTAAAATTTTTTGGACATAGAAAACACGTGAAATTTACAAAAAGTCGATTTTCTGCTCTCCTGAGCGAAAAATGTACGACTAATGTTGTGGTATTTATTTATTGTTGAATAAAACAAAATTATTTATACGTTAACAACGAAGATAACCTTAATGCTTACCTTACCACGTCTCGAACCTGCTACCTCTTCTCTCCAGCGACTCCCACCTCCCAATGCGCGACGCCACGATGATCACATTAGTGAATCGTTACAAAGTAGGTGATATTTTATATTTTAAACGAAAAAAAATTAACAGGTCATAGACCAAAAAAAAGTAGGGTAGGTATGACCTGTGTTATTGGTACAGTGATGGCTTCTTACCAAAAGGGTACCGAGTTCGAATCATACCTCCACCCATAAAGCGAAAATCAGCAGTACGACTAACGTTCTTGTATTTATTTAATGTCGAATAAAACAAAGTTAATATTTAGATATAACAAACTAACAAGTCATGAGGCCGACAAAAACAGAACACATGTGACCTGTGTTAGCTTAATTGGTAGCACGATGGCTTCATATCCAAAGG
>NW_020537646.1:15858713-15876385 GCF_003426905.1 Ctenocephalides felis | reverse complement strand
CCCACTTCGGCGACTGCAGCACCTGGTAATAGAATTAATTAACTAGTATAAAAATTATAATTTTGAACACTAGTTGAAAATTACAAGATTTTTCGACTAAACCCCGACGGAGGGTTAGTTTTATTTTTATTATTATCCGTATATTTATAATGTCAATCCAGAAATTAACTATGTCTCATGTCGAATATTTGTAGAGATCTGAATTTTATTTATCATTTACCTCCAGGACCCACCGCCTCAAGCCCTCTAACGTGAACTCTGCGCACATCATAGACGTTACAGCTAAAAGGTGAACCCGCCACATGCTGCATGTCACCACCCGCCATGTAACCACTGCCACAGAGTGACGTCCAACCGCATCAGGTCGAAATATAGCGGTGTATTGGCCACTTGAATCAGTTGGGCGCACAGAACTCCGAAGAATGGCGCCTGACGGTGAGGTCACGCTGACTTGAGGCTCTGGACCTAGAATGAAAGGTAAATTTAGTCATGCTTTTACGGTAACATGTATACTGTAAGAGAAAAAAAAATGGATTACTTAAGGAATTAAATGTATCAATACTTTTAATAAGGTTTGGAAACCACAAAATTTCTAATAAAAAATATTCAATAAGAAAAATTAACCTGTGAAACCATCTAATAATATTCGTGCTTCTTCACCAAGAGCCGCCAACTTTACTCCTGGTCCAGTAACTGTAGCCGTTCCTGGGCCTAAAGCAGGTGACACTATGCAACTGAACGGTGATCCAGGAACGGCCAAACCATTAAATCTAACAGATAATGAATGTGTTGCTGCTTCAGTAGGTTTGAAATTCACCTACGGGTAAAAACGCATTACATTAGAATTAAAATGTTAGTAATAAAATAAGACGATCAGATTATATTATTTATATAGGCTGCGATTTTCAGTCACCTTGAATCTTGCATTGCCTTCACTTTGCACATAGTTTGGTACATTTTCCGGCAACTGCAACTATGATCTCAAGGTTTCCGGCAACCTGCTTGACTTGCATTGATGCTGAAACTGACTGGTTTTCCTACTGTTCCAGGGGATATGTCTGTTACTGTTACGCGCGCGCTCAGCAAATAAGCTTTTACTAGAAAAGGACTACCCTCTACATGGCCGCCTGTAAACGTACCTTCAAATTTTAAATAAATTTTACTGCAGGTGATTAAACTTACATAGACAAGTGCTATATTAAAATACTCCATTAACGATAGTTATAGTAAAATACTTTTGATATACTTAAGTATTCATTTTGAAGAAAAATTATCAATATTTAGATGGTATAAGTAAGTAATTGGTATTTGTACAAGTCATTAAAAGTCTTACTTCAACACTATGATCACCAACATCTACTGGTATAAATTTTACACTGAATTTGCCATCGCCAGAAGCCCCATCAGCCGAGCCCCCCGCTACTGGCGAAACAGTAGCTTGCAGAGGCCTTCTAGCCGGTCCAAGTACTTCAACATTTGGAGGTGCTTCACTCTCAACCAAAAACAAAAACAAGCGACCCACAGATACTTTTTCCAGAAGTTCAGGGGCAATTACACGAGCTGCGGCGCAAACTCGGCATGAAAATGGACTTCCTATTATAGTTAAATAATTTAATTACAAATCTTTATGATATGGCTGTTATTTATATCACATGCATGCATGTTATATACCAGGTACATCTTGTCCATTGAAGCGCAAATCAACAGTATGTTCAGTCGGTTCCCTCGGTGTAAAACTAATTGCGTAAGTGTGTTGTCCTTGGGCTTGTGCCGATGTTGGCACACGACCGCCATTTACGGTCACTTCCAAATTTCCAGGGCCAGCTTGGGATGTTTCAACTGCAAATGTACATTAGTTACATTAATTTAATCTTAAAATAATCATTTGCGTCAGTAATTAGATTTGCTTCAATAATAGTTACCTAGAAAAGTGACGGGCTTTCCTACAGTACCAGAGCTGACTTCTTTCACACGAATTGCGTTCACATCATAAACCTGTATTATTAATCAACAAAATATATTCGTATGAAAATGATGTATTAAGTTCACTTAGTTTGCTTATCAATTTTATACAGATTATAAAAAAAATAGAGGATTTATATAACCTGATGATAATCTGTTTTTCTCAATAGAGTCTGTTTCAATACGATGCCCACGATTTTTTGAGTTTTACTAGACCAATTTACTTGAAATTTTCAGAAAATCATATTCAATCATATAGACTCTCTGATATATACTAAACTAATCTCAAAATTTTGTTTAAAATATCCAGAAACTCAAAAAGTGATAAAACGGGTCTCTTTTTTCAACCTGTCGCCATTTTAATAGAAAAAACTTAACTTGTTGGTAGTATATATATACTAGACTATAAAAAAGAGACCCGTTTTATCACTTTTATCACTTTTCGAGTTTCTGGATATATTATATATATATATATATATATATATATATATATCTTAGCGGCAATATTCTGGATTAGTATTTGTTTTTTTTTTAATTCAGATTACTATGGGGATTGCAATTGTGAGCATAACCATTTTTGAGACGATCCACTTCATCAACTCCTAACTTTGAAAATTGTAAACTAATTTTTTTCAATTCAATTTTTAATCAAAATCACTGACCTTTTGGAGAACTTTAATATTCAATTATATGTTATATTTTTCGCTTTCAAACTTTCTATAAAATTCTGTTTTTCTTTCTTTATAATTATCTCCAAAAAAAATGACTCATGCCAGGCAGCAGTCAAAAAGTTGTCGGAGTGTAGAGATTATTAAGGTAAAAGGCTATTGTAACCCGCATTTAGAATTTTGTATTCAGCATTTTTTTTTTCATTCCGCATTTTCTTTGCGCATAACACTTTCAGATGGCACAATTTCAGATATTTGATGAATAGTTGTAATTATCAAATGAGAGCGAAGATTCAATTTAAGCCTATACTTTTCAAAAACACGGGACAATCCGAGACAAAAAATCTTAATTTGGGAAAAATAATGCTCTTAAAAAAACCCAGGACACAAGGTAGAAAACCAGGACTGTCCCGGCCAAACCGGGACGTATGATCACCTTAGCGGGCGTTCATTAATCACGTGATCGATTTTTTTTAATGATTTTTGGATCCCCCTCCGCTTTGGTGATACGCGGAGATATTCAATATTAACCAAGCCCCCCCATCCCGCACCGTATTTTTAGTTTCGAGAAAAAGTTTAAGAGAGCGATGAATTTTTTGTTCGTAAAAGAAAGCAATGAATGTTTTTAATATCCATTTTTAACACTTGTTTATTAATATTATTAAAATACAAAAACAAAAATAAAAAAAATAAAGTTAAAAATTGTAAAAACTGGCAGCTGATGAAGTGGGTGGTCTCAAAAAATTGGCACCTCAGTCTTGACATGATTTCAGCCCTCCTAGCCGTCGGAAATGCAAAAAATAAAAAGATTATTAAGCTACAAGGATGTCGCAATCGCCCGAACTAGCGATGAGTAAAAATTTTTTTTTTTACAAATTGGCGACTGTTCGAAAAAAAAGTGTTATATTTACTGTTTTTTGAGTTTCTTGAATTTTTTAAAAATAGTAAAGGGAGGAATTTGGGGATAATCCTAGTTTGGGCTATAGATAGGTCTATAAACAAAACTTTCTGAACATTTCAAGTGAATCGGTCGATTAAAACTCGAGAAATTGTGTCAACAGTACTGAAAAAGTCTGTTCTGAGAAAAACGCATTTAAAGTTTTGCGTGAAGCCAAACCAGTATGAAGACCGAGTCCGTAAAATGCCTATATTTCCGAAAATATGAATTAAAAAAAATTCGATGTTTTTTGAATTTCTACACTAGAATACCCCTTAAAGCAAAATGCTACTGACAACTAGTTTGTGTTACTTACCTTAGCGGCATACGGGCTTCCCGCAGTAGGCTGCCCTTGCACCGAGACCGTGATTCGGTGTTCTCCTACCGCCCTCGGTACGAATTCGGCCCTGAATACGCCGTCGGCGGTCTGTTGTACCTGCGTGGGTACCGACTGTCCGTTTGGCCCTGCGTTCATGGTCAAGTCATGCCCAGATATAATAATTGTATTGTCCGTGTTTTGGGAAGCATAGAGTAAGGTGGGATAAAATAATGGCAAAGGATCATTTTAAAAGGTAATATATTGTCTGGTTTATAATTAATTATTAGATATGATTTATTTAAAAGTATTGATTAATAAGTAATTTTATGATACTAATTGTGTATGATAGCGAAAAAGAAATGATTGTAGACACACAAATATGTTGTTGCCAAACTCAAGATGCAAAAAATCAGTAGGATCTAAAAGAAATGAATAAACTTTATTATATATTTCACTTATATAATAATGATTTAAAGTAATCCATTGGACATGTCATATTAGCTTTTAAAAACTACTGATTTTTACTAGTGAAGTTGTTTGTATACTTCAGCTTCCATCAAGCAATATGATTATATTATGATTATAAATGGTAACATGCAAGAGCTATAAATTTATTCCCAGAAATCCATGCAAAATAAGCTTAAATCTAATACACTTAATCTAAACTATTAAAGTATAAAAATAAATAAATATACTTAAATTTTGCAATCATATTTTTATCATGCATATTTTATATTAGTTATTTAAATACCATTAAGATTTGCTTGCAGTGCAATAAGTCTGCTTTTCAAAAAAATGTTTTATTTTATTCGTCATTAAGTACCCATAATAGGAAAAATATATGGCAAAATATGGCGAAATTAGTAATAACAAAAATTTATGGCAATCGACGTTGTTTCAACAAGATTAATTATGGCAAAAATTTATATTCTCGCTCAAGTAGCAAACTTACCTAAAATAAACGTTATTAAATGATTAATATTAAATTAAAATACTAATTAATTATATGAATATTTACGAATAATAAGTTTCTTTTTTATATAAGTTTCTTATTACATATGTTAAACGAATACAGGTATCCTATATTGAAAGCTTATTAACCTATTTTTACAAAATTTTCAGCAATATCTTATTGATTGCAAGTTTTTAGATTGCTTGTGATATGTTAGTATTTTAGCATCTTATGCAACATGCTTAATATTATTACTGACTATAAACTGACGTTTTTAGTAAAACCGTTTATTTGTGTGCGTCAGTAAGTCGTCAGTAGTTACATTCGTTTGTAAGTTAAATTTTATAAAAGTTGTCAGTACAAAAGTCTTCGTCTTCCTGTAAAGATATACAGAACACTAGTTTTAAACTAATTAACTTAAGAACATTTACGTGAAATGCGATGTAAGTGGTGAGGAAGAAATACAAAATGCAAATACGAACCAAAGTCGAGAAAATGATTGTTTATATCCCCTTATAATAATGCACTTTTGATTATTGATTACGCTAATTTTTAAAGTCAAACATGCCATTTTTGATGTGTATACAATATCTTCACAGTGCATTTAATTTATCTCACAAGAAGTGATAGCCTTGTGATGACTATTTGTCTAATAAAAAAATATATGGAAACTAATTTAAATTCATGCACTCTTAAAATAATCAAAAGTGCATATAAAAATCATTTCATGCACGCTTTCCCTTTACAACATAGATATACACATAACCTTAAATATAAATCTATGAATTATATGATAAATTATGTGCGGAGACGACAAACATATAAGTGCAGAAAATAAACAAATATACATTGTGCACGCCTGATTAAAACTTGAAAATAAAAAGGAAATCATATCATACATAAGTATGAATTTGGTACAGATTTTCTAATAGAGTGAATTTGTTGGTTAGGGGAACACGGAACTTAATTTGAAATATGTTATTACACAAAGTGGATTTTGATACGATACCTTCCACATTGACTTCAACGTCTTCTAGGCGACCACCTGAATGATTGATCAACAGGCTAGATGGTTTGTGTATAGGTCCAGGACCTGGTAATGAAACTTGAGGGCCGCCTAGACCTCCACCAACGGAAACGCTTATTGGACAACCAGGAACGGACATCTAGAGAGAATCATACTACGTAACTACGTATTTAAGCATACTCAACAAGGGCTTTTTAACGATAGAAGATATTTAAAAGTTGTACTAAACGAAGAAGTATTTTAATAAAGCGCCTAATACGGTGGATTTAGATTTAATAAAATTTAATCAAAAGTTTCAACAAACCCATTAGAAATTAATAAATCATATCAACTTACTTTGTTAATGAACACAAACATGAACAAAACTTCTGCAGGAACAAACTTACGAAAAACCTGCGTTAACCCTATATTAATTTATTAATGATCAATATTTTCAAATAATTGAGTATCTTGACAAGTTGATTAAAATTTTTTACCTGTTATGTGAACTGGGGTGAGTTGGTAGTGTTGTGTCCTCGTGCAGATATTGTTATTTCCAGATTACCTTCACCCGGCATCACCAGCATCAACTGTAAATTGCAAAGGTCTTCCTACTACTACCTCTAGACAGGCCCAACACTGTACTGTCATAAGCTTTAGCCAAAAAAATGGCGTTCCCTATTTAAAGAATATTAATACAATTTTCATTTATTTAATCTTTATATTTTCTTAATTTTTTCCCCTTTGATTTGATTTTCAACATACTTTCAGCTGATAGATTGTATTTATAATTTGATTGTTGAAATATACTATGAAAAAAAAAACAGTTTTAAAAACCCGTTTTTTTGGCGAAAATTATGGAATCGAAACCGGTTTTTAGTGAAAAAAGTCGGTTTTCACAGTATAAATGGAAAACGACAAATATAGCCAAATATGAAAGATAGATGAAAGCGTTTTGATTCTTGAAATCATATCGGTTCAATAGCATTTGATATCTTATCAGTCTGCAATAATTCCCAGAAAGGTTTTGTATACATTAATTTAGATTTTTATACCAGTGTATATATTAATTTAAATCAGTGTGCCTTCTTCTTGAAAAAGTAACTTTCTCTACTCAAACTTAAAAAAAAGTGTTTTAAACCCTAGAAGCCACAAATTAAATAACAAAAAACTTAGAATTATTATTCCTGGCTTTAAAAACAATTAAGCATAATTTGGTCGCAAGTATGAGAGGAGTATTTTCTATTTCAGGAAATTTTGTCGAAGTAGCAATTCGATAGACGTTCTAAGTTTTTTTTGAATCATATCTTATTAAAAAAAAAACAATTACAATGTTTAAATTAATTAATTAAATTGCTCGAAACAGACAATACCAGAGTTTAGTTTAATTGTTTTTAAAACTAAAATTGATATTAACAAGTATGTATCTAATATTTTTTTTATTTTTTAAGTTAATGATTTTTTGTTATTTATTAATCTATTATTTTTATTTATTCGAAAACTTTCCTTTCACTATCATAAAAATATTTTCATTATTATATGTGAAAATGATGCATGAGTAACGAATAATTCTTTTCAAAGTTATTTAATCAAGATAAACTATTATTTTTTAGTTCTACTAATTGAAATTAAAATAATTTTATTTACTATCTATAAAATTGAACAATAAATAAGTTCAGTCAAATACTGCTCTAAATCACACTAAATTTGCAGATAAATTACAGAATGTTCGAGCAAAAATTTATTTTCTATATAAAATTCAAAAACCGGTTAAAACCGGTTTTTTAGTAAAATTAAAATTCGAAAACCGGTTTTCTGAAATGTCGGTTTTTGTATAAACCTTCGATGAAACGGTGTTTAAAATACCTGGACAGGATATCCATTATAATCCACACCTATAGTGTGAGGTCCAACAGAATGCGGTGTAAATTCAGCAGTAAATCCAGCGTGAATATCCCCAGTCACCTTCACCGGAAGCTCCCCGGCAGGTCCTCGCACTGACACGGCCAGCTCAGCTGCACCGCCGCCGCTCACCGACATGTGGAAGTTGGAGGGTTGTCCGACAGGGATTAATTCTAGAACAATATAAAAAATGCATTATGAAATGTATTATATTTTAAAAATATTATTAACTTCCCGTAGGGTAAGTTATTGTAATGGGCCGAAAATCAAAATTGAAAATTTTTACATTTCTCGACGTTTTGAAGGTTTCTGAACATTTTGGCATACCTCAGAAAAAATGTATGTGTGTTACAAATTCCCAGTCACCGATCAACCGATTTGAATGGTTCAAAAAACATTCGATTACTATTGATAGGGAGATGTGCTGATTAGTTTTTGGCAAAGGCAGGTCCAGCCGTTACGGAGGTACGGAGCAGAGAGTGCAGAAAATAGAAATCGAGTTTTTGAGTGAACGGAGCATCCGATTTGAATGATCTAAAAACATTCAATTAGTAATGATTGGGAAAAGTGTTTGTTAGTTTTTGGCAAAGACAGGCCCAGCCATTTCGAAGATACGGAGCTAAATGTGTAAAAAATGGCAGTTTTTGAGAGAATTAAGCGTCCGATTTAAATGATTCAAAGAACTTTCTGCTTGTCTTAACAAAATAATTGATTTTGGAAAAAAAATTTTGTTTCAACTTTTTTTTTCAAAAATTTTTTTTTTTTGTATTTCGAAAATAATTCAGATTTTATTTTTAATTCTGACTATAGTTCTAATATACTTTAAACAAATAATTTCAACTTTGCAATTCAGTTTATATAATTCCTATAAATATTAGACAATGTTACAATATTAATAATAATCTATTTGAAAACATTCAGTATTCCTCGAACATTTCGTTACGGTACGGGAAGTTCCAGCAATTTGCCTTAAGGCACGATGCCATACACCCCACTAGTTTATTAATTGCAATAGTATTAGATAACTGGTGGTGTATGGCATTGTGCTTTAAGGCAAATTGCTGAAATTTTCCGTACCTTAATGAAATACTCGATGAATATTGAATATTTTCAAATAGATTACTAATTATTTGAAGTATTATAAGTGATGTTTAGAACTTTAACTAGAATTAGAATTAAAATCTGAATTATTTTTCTATATTCAAAAAAAGTGCTTAGTTCTCTCAAAAACTGCCATTTTTTGCACATTTAGCTTTGTACATCCGAAACGGCTAGACCTGCCTTTTCCAAAATCTAATCACCACTTTTCGCCATCATTACGAATCGAATACTATTTGGATCATTCAAATCGGTTGATCCGTTCTCTTAAAAACGGACATTTTTATCACTATTTGCTGTATATCTCCAAAGTTGCCGGACCCGCCTCGCCAAAAAAACTAATCAGCACATCTCCCTATCGATAGTAGTTAATTGTTTTTTCAATTTTTCAAATTGGTTCATCAATACGCCCAAAAAATTGTCTCCACACATACACGCACAATCATTTTTTCTGAGGTCGACCAAAATTTTCAGAAACCTCTCAAACATGAAAATATGCAAAAAATTTCATTTTCGATTTTAGGCCCATTACTATAACTTACTCTACGGGATGTTAATAACGAGCTATTCAAATATTTAATAGCAAATTAATACACTTGGTAACGATTCTATTTTGTCTTCGATAAAAAAAATGTTTTATAGCAAAATGCTGAAAACAGTTATTCCCAAATCCTGCTTTTATACAGTATTTCTAATTTAGTATATTTTCAGGTTTATATATACTTGTATGATTGAATTTAGCATTTTTTGGTTCAATAATAAGTTTTCTCACCCAAATTCGACAGATTCAACGAAACTCGGCTCGTATCAGCTATGGCACATACAAAAGGACATCCTTGCACAGTTTCTCCATTGAATTTAATATCAATTAAGTGTGGTTTTGCTTGATCCGGCGTGAAAGATACTAAACATCTACCACCACCAACGACCTAAAAAAATAATTTTGTACTGGTAACATAATACGTAACGTTTTTTTTTTTATTAATAATATGTTATGTAAATAATTAACCAAATTTAAACTAATTAAGAAATAATTACCTGTACATGATTTGGAACTTCCCCTTCATTGATCGAGATTTCTAACTGACCTTCACCAGCAGCACTTGCATCAACTGCAAAATTATTAGACCAACTTAATTCATAACTTAAAAAATAATTTATACGTATCCATGCTAATAATAAGTTTTATACAATATTGTAATGTAAATAAAACAAAATATGTTTTACCTCTAAATTGACAAGGTTGTCCGAACCACACCACCACTAACATCTGCTACTTGAATTAAACCTGCGTCATACACCTTGGCTATCAGTGGTCCAGCTGATAACTTGGTGCCGCCAATAGATACCTTAAAAGTGATAAATTAATTAATTAATTGATAATTAAGACACATACATATATTCATTTTCTAAGGTTTGCCAAATGTTCAGAAGGCCTTAAAACAAAAGATATATACAAAACTTCCTTTCCTATTTTTTACCCTAAGAAAGGCAAGTAAAAAAAAATCAATAATAAACTACTCATTATTCGATAATAATGATAACAGAAGTTGAATTAAATTATTTTTGTTTAGAATAATCAAAGTTTCATGTTTTCAAAAGAATTGATAGGAGTGAAAGTGATCGACAAAATGCTCTTTAACTTTAAAGCATCTATTTTAAATATTGAATAACAAAATTAATTTTAATATTATCTAATGATTAATTAAATATTTAAGTATTTTCTGCTTTCAAAATTTTCATGCGTGATAGTAATAAAATTAGTACAAATATGAATAATTAGAAAGCACTGTTCAATCGTATTTCTAATTATATTGACTTATAGTCGTGTTTAACGAAGCATAATTGTTTTAAATGAACATGCAATTTTTCGAGAAATGAAGAGTGCGTTTGTTTTGTATCCGTTTTTGAATTACAAGGCATATTTTAGGAATAAATAATAGATTTCTTGTATTAAATAGAGCGGATCTTTAAGTATCAAAAAAAATATTTGAAAATTGAACTGTTTGTAAAAATCAAACGTAATTCAATTCATGTTCTATATACTATGGATCGATAAAAATGTGTTCTGTATAGAAAACATGAATATTAGTTTTTAAATTTACATTTCAAAAATATTTAAAGAATTAGTTGAATGACAACCAATAACAATAGTAACCTAGCAGTGCATAGCATAGTGCCTTAAAGCAAATTGCTGTAACTTTCTGTACAGAATTAATTAGTATTAATTTTTTCTTAATTTGTGAAAAATCTAAATTGCTAAAAATGGCACTTTTTGCCCCGTATCTTCTAAACAATTGGACATGGTTATGTCAACAACTGTCAAAAGACTTTCAAATGTAAATACAGTGATACCCCGCATAACGTACGTGGTCTCAAACGTTCCACACTATGAATTTTGCTTCACACAACGCACTGAATCGTTGGCGGTCAAAAAACATATGTTACTCAAATTAATTCAAAGAGTGGACCTTGAAAATTTTTGCTCCGCTGTGAAAATATACTTGTTGAAAAAACTATCAACAGTTTCTTTAAAAATTCAGAAGCTGAAAGAAGCAGTACGACTCAAATAAAAACTTATTTCGCAAATCAGTAATATTTTTTTGAATGTCTTAATTATATGTAAAACTAGATGACCCGACAGACGTTGTCCTGTACCCATGTCTACAATTTTTTAATATACTACTAATATTTGCCGTTTACCTAAAAACAATAATTATTGACTGATTAATACTTAATTTCATATTTTAAGTTGTGGGAGTAGTAATAAATATTTTTATAAACCCACTTAAATAAAAATGTATAAATTTATTTGATTATGAAATATTACAATATCAAAATGATAAGTCTCGTTTTTTTTCCTTTCGTGACTAGCCTGCTTGATCCCCATTATATTTGTCATATCCTGTTCGTATGTGTATCATTCAATCTGCCATACATATACTGTATCTTATATTATTTTAATTTCTGGCACATCTCAGCTGCTTTTTGGCATTAATAATGTAGACATTTCACTTTCTTACATTTCTCATAAATTTATTATACATATTCTAATATTATCTAGGTTCATAAGTAAATTGTAATTTTTGGCAGATGATAGTTTTCATTTGTTGTCAATGCAAACAATTACATGTCGTTTTTTTGCAATTTTTTCCATTTATTTCTACAATATTGCACATACATCCCAATACTTTATAATCGCATACATCCTAGATAATTTCCTTAACAAACTCCAGAAAGATTTATCAAAATTCGAATAATCGTTTAGAAGGAGTATACAGTGGGTGCTTGTGATTTAATATGAACTTAATATAATAGCAATAAAGTTCAAATTGATTCAACGTTTTAGTTAGAAAATGTTCGTATGTGAAATAGAAAAGAGCTGTTGTTAGGGCTTTTCCGGCAATAATTCGATTTTTTCTTGCAGTAAGAACCATCCTTGGACTTTAACAAACATTTTAAAAAATGAATTGGCGAAATTGGTCCAGGCATTGTTTAGTTATGCGTTTACCAATACATTTTGTGATTCATTTTTATATATAAGATATATCTTATTTTTTATGACCACAATTCAAACTACAAAACGAATTAATTTAATTTTCTTGTATCGAAAAACGAGTTTCGCATAGCAAACATTTTGCACAAGGAACTTTGTCCCGGAACGAATTAAGTATGTAATGCGGGGTATCACATACGCATTATGATTTTTTGCTATTACTATAACTTACCCCTACAAGAAGTTAGTTATTATTAATGTTCCAAATCAGGAATAATTTCTGACTACCATCCTTCATCCTTACCTCAATAATATGTGTTCCAACCTCCGTCGGCACAAATTCTAATCTATAAATGCCTTTGTGTAATCCATCTTGTACTCTAACCGGTACAGATCTTTTGCTTGGTGACAATACATTAACGCCGACCTCTGACCTAGATACCAGAGGCATCCCAGGCGGAGAGAGGACCTCAAAAACTGCCGGAGCATTTGCCGGTACGAGACGCGTAGAGTCACCGAGGACGGAGCCGGTTGTCGTCGACTGCATGTGGGATGCGGGCGAGGCTGACGGACCGGTCGTACCGCCGCCGCCGCCGCCTGGTGCTGACATCACGGCCACGTGCCAAGGACTTCCTGGAAATAGGATAGTAGACTTATAATAGTATACAATATAAATTAATAATTTTTTACTAATATACTAAAATGCATTGCGAATGTATTATGTTTGGCAACAAAGATAAACATAGTGTTTAAGTGGGAAATGCAATACCGGCTTACCGGTATACCGAATTACCGGTAAACCGCCCGATTTTTCGGCGGTATTTTTACCGGTATTTTCCCCAAAAATACTGGTATTTTCAGTATTTTTTATAAGCGCTATTTGATACATAATACACTAAAGTTTAAATTTATCGTTAAATTCCATAATCGCATAAACAGCTATATCTTCAAGTGATTCTATAGGATAAACAAATGTCAAATATTATCTCAACTCGTCATTAAACTGAATATTTATTGCTTTACTAAGGGCTTCATATCGTGTTACAATAAATAGAATTGGACTGATAGATAATGATGTTTGTTTCATCTTTTGTAAAAATGTAACGGTTTTTTAAGTGATATTTGCGCCAAAATATTTTATATCATACAGATTACCTCTGCGTAATCTTTATTTTTTCTAACTTTATACATAATAATTATGATAATTACTAAATATTTTTGCTTCTTATTACAATTATAAAATATTATTTTTCGAAAACGTTTCGAAGTTTGAAAATACTATAGAAGCATCACATTGTTTTAAATAACAATACTCAACAATTATAGTAACTTATTTATTTAGACAAAGTATCCGATCTTAAATTAGTGTAGAAAAAATATTTTTTTAAAATATGGGAGATTATGCTAATTTAACACATTGGGCACAGACAATACAGTTAATTATAATAATGTAATATGATCTTTTATGAGTTTTTGGTCTTTCTTACTCATGAGTTTGTTTTTGGTGAAAAGTACTCAATATACTCGATAGTGATAATGAATTAATTAAATTGGATATAACTTTGTTAAATTATTATTTAAAAAAATAAACTATTTTATTTTATTGTTTTTATTGTTTAGTTGAAAATAGTTGTAGTTGTATATGCATTTTTTTATATTTGTACTAGTAACTTTCAATTTGTTTACGTTTATTTAAGATAATAAAAATACCGGTAATTTACCGGTATTCCGGTTTTAAAATGAAAAATTACCGATATACCGTTATTGAAATTTTCCATCGGTATTGCATTCCCTAGGTTTAAGTATGTTTAGATAAATAATTCTATTATGCATTAAGTATTAAATTCTTCCTGGATAAGAGATAATTTATTGTAGTATATCAATTTAAATCTGGCAATCCGACATCGGGCAGCGCGATGTTCACTTTCACTTGAAAATATAGATCAAAAATGTTTCCAAGTGAAAATAAGCCCATCTCCAGCACTGCGGTGTGAAATGGAAATGGGAAAACTCTCACACCACTTCTTCCTTAAATCGAGTTGTAGTTTAACTTAGCTCACGGACCTGCCTTAGGGTAGTACTACCTATTATTAATATTATCAATTTAAGTATTTTTTGCGAGTGTATCATATTTGCCAAGAAAGATTAACATCAAATTTAAATATATTCAAATAAATAAATAATTCAATTAAGTATTCCATACCAAGAACTTTCTGCAAATAGTATAATAAAACTGTATCATTTCTAATATTTACTAGGTGTGATTAAATTAATAAGCGATGCGAGTTGTTCAGTATTACATATTAATTAAAAAAGTGTTATAAATGGTGCATAATTGAATGAAATTATAAAACTTTTCCTGTACTAGATACACGTGTATTTTAATACAATTTAATAATGAGGACATGAATTATTAAATAACTTGTTTAATTAACTGATGATTCATTTAATTGCATTTGTACTATTATATTTCTCTTAGGAATTATAAAATAGCATTTTCAATTTTCAATCGAAGTAAGGCATAAAAAGTAAATTATGTAGTTGCATGTATGTGAATATATATATATATATATATATATATATATATATATATATATATATATATATATATATGCAAAATCTTAAGAAACAGTAATTAATTTTAATATATGATTTTAGATCATTTTATCGTAACAATAATGATTCGAAAACTTCTATCTTTAAAAATAATAAGAAAGTGACAATAAATAACTTGCACAAAAGCGAAATTTTTATAATTAATTTTAATTACGCATAATCTACAAAAAAAATGAAAGTAAATTTTAATTGCTTAGGAGATATATTGATTATGAAAGTACATATATTTAAATTGAAATATTGAACGAAACATTACAGTAAGTGTGTTCATATTTTCGTCTGTCAGGTAACACAGAGTAGTTATACGGCCATTGTGGAACTTTCACTTCTTTCAACATTTCCTCATTATAGTACGACTTCAAAGAGACACTTTACCGACCTTTAGAATTCTTCTTATAAATTTCTTCATAAAATTTACAGCTATATATGATATGATCATAAATAAAATATCGAATTTTATAGCATTTTTAATATAAACTCTTGGTGAAATGGTCTTTGATTTTTTTGTGAATTAAAACCATTATTATATATTGTAGTTTTGGTCTGTAAATATGCAGAAAATATTTACTGAGTTGTTAAGTTGTAAATTTTAGTTAATTTATTGGATGTAACGGTTGATATAATTTTGCTATAAATATTTAGAATTCATAACGCTGAAAATCATCACGTAATAAAAAAGCTTATAAAATCCAAATTTTTATTTATCAAGTTTCAAAATGTTTCGCATGCTTAGCCAAGGTGAAAGATTTTATCCACCTATCATCATATAATTGCTTTATTATCAAATAATTGTACAATTTGTGTTCAATTTCACTTTAAAACTATTCTGAAGTATCAAAAGTTTAAATTGTAGATTGCATTCTTTTAGCATTAAACAATTCCAGGTACAGATTAGTCATAGTTCACTTGAATTGACTTTCATGCCCATAGTTTTCAAAACCAGTTGGCGGATTTTATATACAATAATATACAACCATAATTTGCTTTGATGATTTATATATGAACATGTTATATGATTTATTTTCATTGTTTTCTAAATTTAGTATAAGCGCCAATTTAAACTCAGCTATTCATGTTTTACATAAAATATCAAAAACTGTATATTTGAATAATATTCAGATAAAAATAATGCATATATAGTATGATTTTACATAAATAATTTAAAAAATCTCAAAAACTTGAGAATTGGAAGTAAAATCAGACAATAAAATACTATAAAATAAATCGCAAATAAAATTTTTAATTTTTATATATTTGTTTATAAAATGCCCCTTTGTGGAAATGTTATTAATTCCAATAATTGTTATAAATTGTATTGAGAACAACAACTATTGAAACTATGTCTCCTCAGACAAAGTAATAAAATAAAATGTCCAATTCTCAACAGTTAAAAATTTCAACTTGTAAGATAATTGATGAGATACTTCTAATATAATTTATATCATATTATATATTTATAAAATATTTACAATCGTATAATTATTTTAAAATTCAAAATCAACTTTTATATCTCGTCGACATCTTCGAGTTTCTTCAAGTAATACAACTTTTTGCTCGCCTACCGTAAAATTATGATCATAAAGCCCTTTCTTGAAGGTTCTTCTTATTGGCCGTTGAAGAAAATAAAAGAAGAGTGGACAGGAAATGTTAACATTCACACATGTACGAGTATACTAACGAAATGAATTGTCTTTCAGATTATATCTGAATCCTGTGTACAAGAGCGATTTCTCAAAAACAAATCTCTGCAATCATTTCTGCAACACGAAACCGGTATGTCGATGCAACTGATGCAAAATTATAATTGTTTTATTGTTTTGTTTCATTGTTCTTTGTAATACAAAACAACTTTGTACGAGCGTCTTAGGAAAATATAAATAAAATTCAATTGCACTAGTCAGTGGGTAAATGATCTTAAATGATTAATATTTATCTTTGGTAAAGAAAAATATAAAAAATATTGCAGTTAAAAATTAAACTAAAATATTGATGTTTTCGTGATTGGTTTCCTAACAAATTATTAAAAAAATACTACATAAAGCAAAACATTAATGGTACGACATAGCGAGCATCAATTTTAAATACACTATTTAAAGAGAAAATTATTTAAATCGATTTATTTTTGGAAAAGAAGAAGATGAAAAAAATGTTTTGGTTTAGATTTCGTATTTTGTTTCCTATAAATTGTTGAAGAAATATTACAAAATATTAACAGACAGAAGTAGATGATTGCCTTGATTTGAATTAAACTATTCAATATGAAAACTATTTAAAAATATTAATATTTATCTTTAATAAAGAATACAAAAGATTATTATTAAAAAGAAAACAAACATAAATAGAACAAAATAGCTAACATTAGAATTAGAAGAAAATGTTGTGGACACAGGTGAAGAAAATTGAAATATGTTCTCGGTTCATCTAACAGCAATTGGAAAGCATCATTTATTGATGATGTTATATGGAATTTCAAAATACAAAATAAATATTTATATATAATATATATATATATATATATTTTTATTATATTGAATAAGATAGAACCGTAAAAAACAAATTTAATATTGTAAAACCTAAACTATTATATTGCTTAGTTCGTCGTAGTTTTAATTTAAATAATGAATTAAAACTTTCTGTTTCATGATGTTTCTAATCCGATCATCATATTACAAGAATAACTACACACATTACAAGAGATTTATATATATTTTTATTA